>NW_027441930.1:0-327808 GCF_048569485.1 Anomaloglossus baeobatrachus | reverse complement strand
AATACTGCCCCTATCGTACAAAGAATATAATCTACTACTATAATACTGCCCCTATGTACAAGAATATAACTACTATAATACTGCCCCCTATGTACAAGAATATAACTACTATAGATACTGCCTCCTATGTACATAGAATATACTACTATATGGCCCCTATGTACAAGAATATAACTACTATAATACTGCTCCCTATGTACAAGAATATAACTACTATAATACTGTCCCTATGTACAAGAATATAACTACTATAATACTGCCCCTATGTACAAGAATATAACTACTATAATACTGCCCCTATGTACAAGAATATAACTACTATAATACTGCCCCTATGTACAAGAATATAACTACTATAATACTGCCCTCCTATGTACAAGAATATAACTACTATAATACTGCCTCCTATGTACAAGAATATAACTACTATAATACTGCCCCCTATGTGCAAGAATATAACTACTATAATACTGCCCCTATGGACAAGAATATATCTACTATAATACTGCCCCTATGTACAAGAATATAACTACTATAATACTGCCCCCTATGTGCAAGAATATAACTACTATAATACTGCCGCCTATGTACAAGGATATAACTACTATATTACTGCCCTATGTACAAGAATATAACTACTATAATACTGCCTGTATGTACAAGGATATAACTACTATAATACTGCTCCTATGTACAAGAATATATCTACTATAATACTGCTCCTATGTACAAGAATATATCTACTATAATACTACTCCTATTGTACAAGAATATAACTACTATAATACTGCCCCTATGTACAGGAATATAACTACTATAATACTGCCCCTATGTACAAGAATATAACTACTATAATACTGCCCCCTATGTACAAGAATATAACTACTATAATACTGCTCCTATGTACAAGAATATAACTACTATAATACTGCCTCCTATGTACAAGAATATAACTACTATAATACTGCCCCTATGTACAAGAATATAACTACTATAATACTGCCCCCTATGTTGCAAGAATATAACTACTATATTACTGCCCCTATATACAAGAATATAACTACTATAATACTGCTCCCTATGTATAAGAATATAACTACTATAATACCTGCTCCTATGTACAAGAATATAACTACTATAATACTGCTCCTATGTGATTATTTGCTGTGTTCAGTAGTATATGTGCGCTGTTTTTCCCACGGTTGTTGTGGCAGTGATGGCGGTGCTATCTGATGCTGCCGTGTTCCTCGGGCAGTGGTGTATGCCCACAGATTGTGCCGTGCCGCTATTTCGGCACGTTTTCCCTTCTATCGCTCCTTGCATACTTTCCTGCATCCTCTTCTAGAGGTGACTGTGAGTTCAGGCGTTCTTGTTTCTGGGAAGGAAGTCTCCCCACATTACACATTGCTGATAGCGGAGACTCATGGTGATGATATGGCGGCACGTATTTGATGTCACAGTCGTATATGACAGTACCTTATCTTGTGCGTTAGAAGGCCACGTCAGGATCGGCGACCATTTGTAGGAACCCTAAACTTCACCCTGTAGTAGAGGGGCGGTATTATTTATGAGCACTTTTCATTTTCGAGTGCTCTTCTCCTCTGTGATCTCTGTCTTCTTCGTAGGCCGCAGTGGATACGCACTCCAGGATGCCGGTGAGTAGCCGGAGTGCGGCGGTCAGGAGTGTGATCTGCATGACCAGTAACCTGCGTGTTGTGAGGCTGCATGGAGTGAGCGGCGCCATTAATCCCTGCCGCGCTGCCAGTGTCATCGGCCATAATCTGCAGCGCTGATCATTAGTGTTGGCGGGGGCGGAATGTCGGAGGGCGGGGGCGGAATGTCGGAGGGCGGGGGCGGAATGTCGGAGGGCGGGGGCGGAATGTCGGAGGGCGAATGTCGGAGGGCGGGGGCGGAATGTCGGAGGGCGGGGGCGGAATGTCGGAGGGCGGGGGCGGAATGTCGGAGGGCGGGGGCGGAATGTCGGAGGGCGGGGGCGGAATGTCGGAGGGGCGGGGGGCGGAATGTCGGAGGGCGGGGGCGGAATGTCGGAGGGCGGGGGCGGAATTCGAGCGGCGAATGTCGGAGGGCGGGGGCGGAATGTCGGAGGGCGGGGGCGGAATGTCGGAGGGCGGAATGTCGGAGGGTGGGGGTGGAATGTCGGAGGGTGGGGCGGAATGTCGGAGGCGGAATGTCGGACGGCGGAATGTTGGAGGGTGGGGGCAGAATGTTGGAGGGCGAATGTCGGAGGGCGGGGGCAGAATGTCGGAGGGCGGAATGTCGGAGGCGGGGGCAGAATGTCGGAGGGCGGAATGTCGGAGGGCGTGGGCGGAATGTCTGAGGGCCGGGGGCGGAATGTCGGAGGGCGGGGGCGTAATGTCGGAGGGCGGGGGCGGAATGTCGGAGGGCGGGGGGCGGAATGTCGGAGGGCGGGGGCGGAATGTCGGAGGGCGGGGGCGGAATGTCGGAGGGCGGGGGCGGAATGTCGGAGGGCGGGGGCGGAATGTCGGAGGGCGGGGGCGGAATGTCGGAGGGCGGAATGTCGGAGGGTGGGGGTGGAATGTCGGAGGGTGGGGGTGCGGAATGTCGGAGGCAGAATGTCGGACGGCGGAATGTTGGAGGGTGGGGGCAGGAATGTCGGAGGGCGGAATGTCGGAGGGCGGGGGCAGAATGTCGGAGGGCGGAATGTCGGAGGGCGGGGGGCAAGAATGTCGGAGGGCGGAATGTCTGAGGGCGTGGGCGGAATGTCTGAGGGCGCGGGGGCGGAATGTCTGAGGGCGGGGGCAGAATGTCTGAGGGCGGAAGGTCGGGGGGCGGAATGTCGGAGGGCGTAATGTCGGAGGTCGGGGGCGTAATGTCGCGTTGAGGTCGGGCGGCGTAATGTCGGAGGGCGGGGCGGAATGTCGGAGGGGTAAGGGGGCGTAATGTCGGAGGGCGTAATGTCGGAGGGCGGGGGGCGTAATGTCGAAGGGCAGGGGGCGTAATGTCGGAGGCAGAATGTCGGAGGGCGGGGCGAGAATGTCGGAGGGCGGGGGCGGAACTGTCGGAGGGCGGGGGGCGGAATGTCGGAGGGCAGGGGCAAAATGTCGCGAGGGCAGGGGCAAAATGTCGGAGGGCGGGGCCGGAATGTCGGAGGGCGGGGCCGGAATGTCGGAGGGCCGGGCGTAATGTCGGAGGGCGGAATGTCGGAGGGCGGGGGCGGAATATCGGGGGGCGGAATGTCGGAGGGCGGGGGCGGAATGTCGGAGGGCGTAATGTCGGAGGGCGGGGGCGTAATGTCGGAGGGCGTAATGTCGAAGGGCGGGGGCGTAATGTCGGAGGGCGGAATGTCTGAGGACGGGGGCGGAATGTCTGAGGGCGGAAGGTCGGGGGGCGGAATGTCGGAGGGCGGAATGTCGGAGGTCGGGGCAAAATGTCGGAGGGCGGGGGCGTAATGTCCGGAGGGCGGGGGCGGAATGTCGGAGGGCGTAATGTCGGAGGGCGGGGGCGTAATGTCGGCGGAGGGCGTAATGTCGAAGGCGGGGCGTAATGTCGGAAGGGCGGGGGCGGAATGTCGGAGGGCGGGGGCGGAATGTCGGAGGGCGGGGGCGGAATGTCGGAGGGCGGGGACGGAATGTCGGAGGGCGGGGACGGAATGTCGGAGGGCGGGGGCGGGAATGTCGGAGGGCGGGGGGCGGAATGTCGGAGGGCGGGGCGGAATGTCGGAGGGCGGCGGGCGGAATGTCGGAGGGCGGGGGCGGAATGTCGGAGGGCCGGGGGCGGAATGTCGGAGGGCGGGGCAGAATGTCGGAGGGCAGAATGTCGGAGGGCAGAATGTCGGAGGGCAGAATGTCGGAGGGCAGGGGCGGAATGTCGGAGGGCAGAATGTCGGAGGGTAGAATGTCTGAGGGCGGGGGGCGGAATGTCTGAGGGCGGGGGCGGAATGTCTGAGGGCGGGGGCGGAATGTCTGAGGGCGGGGCGCGAATGTCTGAGGGCGGGGGCAGAATGTCGGGGGGCGGAATGTCGGAGGGCGGAATGTCGGAGGGTGGGGGTGGAATGTCGGAGGGCGGGGGCGTAATGTCGGAGGGCGTAATGTCGGAGGGCGGGGGCGTAATGTCGGGAGGGCGTAATGTCGAAGGGCGGGGGCGTAATGTCGGAGGGCGGAATGTCGGAGGGCGGGGGCGGAATGTCGGAGGGCGTAATGTCGGAGGGCGGGGGCGTAATGTCGGAGGGCGTAATGTCGAAGGGCGGGGGCGGAATGTCGGAGGGCGAGGGCAAAATGTCGGAAGGCGGTGGCGGAATGTCGGAGGGCGGGGCCGGAATGTCGGAGGGCGTAATGTCGGAGGGCGGGGGCGGAATGTCGGAGGGTGTAATGTCGAAGGGCGGGGGCGTAATGTCGGAGGGCGGAATATCGAAGGGCGGGGGCGTATTGTCGGAGGGCGGATTGTCTGAGGGCGGGGGCGGAATGTTTGAGGGCGGGGGCGGAATGTCTGAGGGCGGGGGCGGAATGTCTGAGGGCGGGGGCAGAATGTCGGGGGGCGGAATGTCGGAGGGCGGAATGTCGGAGGGTGGGGGTGGAATGTCGGAGGGCGGGGGCGGAATGTCGGAGGGCGTAATGTCGGAGGGCGGGGGCGTAATGTCGGAGGGCGTAATGTCGAAGGGCGGGGGCGTAATGTCGGAGGGCGGAATGTCGGAGGGCGGGGGCGGAATGTCGGAGGGCGTAATGTCGGAGGGCGGGGGCGTAATGTCGGAGGGCGTAATGTCGAAGGGCGGGGGCGGAATGTCGGAGGGCGAGGGCAAAATGTCGGAAGGCGGTGGCGGAATGTCGGAGGGCGGGGCCGGAATATCGGGGGGCGGAATGTCGGAGGGCGGGGGCGGAATGTCGGAGGGCGTAATGTCGGAGGGCGGGGGCGTAATGTCGGAGGGCGTAATGTCGAAGGGCGGGGGCGTAATGTCGGAGGGCGGAATGTCTGAGGACGGGGGCGGAATGTCTGAGGGCGGAAGGTCGGGGGGCGGAATGTCGGAGGGCGGAATGTCGGAGGTCGGGGGCAAAATGTCGGAGGGCGGGGGCGTAATGTCGGAGGGCGGGGGCGGAATGTCGGAGGGCGTAATGTCGGAGGGCGGGGGCGTAATGTCGGAGGGCGTAATGTCGAAGGGCGGGGGCGTAATGTCGGAGGGCGTAATGTCGGAGGGCGGGGGCGGAATGTCGGAGGGCGGGGGCGGAATGTCGGAGGGCGGGGGCGGAATGTCGGAGGGCGGGGACGGAATGTCGGAGGGCGGGGGCGGAATGTCGGAGGGCGGGGGCGGAATGTCGGAGGGCGGGGGCGGAATGTCGGAGGGCGGGGGCGGAATGTCGGAGGGCGGGGGCGGAATGTCGGAGGGCGGGGGCAGAATGTCGGAGGGCAGAATGTCGGAGGGCAGAATGTCGGAGGGCAGGGGCGGAATGTCGGAGGGCAGAATGTCGGAGGGTAGAATGTCTGAGGGCGGGGGCGGAATGTCTGAGGGCGGGGGCGGAATGTCTGAGGGCGGGGGCGGAATGTCTGAGGGCGGGCGCGGAATGTCTGAGGGCGGGGGCAGAATGTCGGGGGGCGGAATGTCGGAGGGCGGAATGTCGGAGGGTGGGGGTGGAATGTCGGAGGGCGGGGGCGGAATGTCGGAGGGCGTAATGTCGGAGGGCGGGGGCGTAATGTCGGAGGGCGTAATGTCGAAGGGCGGGGGGCGTAATGTCGGAGGGCGGAATGTCGGAGGGCGGGGGCGGAATGTCGGAGGGCGTAATGTCGGAGGGCGGGGGCGTAATGTCGGAGGGCGTAATGTCGAAGGGCGGGGGCGGAATGTCGGAGGGCGAGGGCAAAATGTCGGAAGGCGGTGGCGGAATGTCGGAGGGCGGGGCCGGAATGTCGGAGGGCGTAATGTCGGAGGGCGGGGGCGGAATGTCGGAGGGTGTAATGTCGAAGGGCGGGGGCGTAATGTCGGAGGGCGGAATATCGAAGGGCGGGGGCGTATTGTCGGAGGGCGGATTGTCTGAGGGCGGGGGCGGAATGTCTGAGGGCGGGGGCAGAATGTCGGGGGGCGGAATGTCGGAGGGCGGAATGTCGGAGGGTGGGGGTGGAATGTCGGAGGGCGGGGGCGGAATGTCGGAGGGCGTAATGTCGGAGGGCGGGGGCGTAATGTCGGAGGGCGTAATGTCGAAGGGCGGGGGGCGTAATGTCGGAGGGCGGAATGTCGGAGGGCGGGGGCGGAATGTCGGAGGGCGTAATGTCGGAGGGCGGGGGCGTAATGTCGGAGGGCGTAATGTCGAAGGGCGGGGGCGGAATGTCGGAGGGCGAGGGCAAAATGTCGGAAGGCGGTGGCGGAATGTCGGAGGGCGGGGCCGGAATGTCGGAGGGCGTAATGTCGGAGGGCGGGGGGCGGAATGTCGGAGGGTGTAATGTCGAAGGGGGGGGGCGTAATGTCGGAGGGCGGAATATCGAAGGGCGGGGGCGTATTGTCGGAGGGCGGATTGTCTGAGGGCGGGGGCGGAATGTTTGAGGGCGGGGGCGGAATGTTTGAGGGCGGGGGCGGAATGTCTGAGGGCGGGGGCGGAATGTCTGAGGGCGGAAGGTCGGGGGGCGGAATGTCGGAGGGGGCGTAATGTCGGAGGGCGGTGGCGGAATGTCGGAGGGCGTAATGTCGGAGGGCGGGGGCGTAATGTCGGAGGGCGTAATGTCGAAGGGCGGGGGCGTAATGTCGGAGGGCGTAATGTCGGAGGGCGGGGGCGGAATGTCGGAGGGCGGGGGCGTAATGTCGGAGGGCGTAATGTCGGAGGGCGGGGGCGGAATGTCGGGGGGCGTAATGTCGAAGGGCGGGGGCGGAATGTCGAAGGGCGGGGACGGAATGTCGGAGGGCGGAATGTCTGAGGGCGGGGGCGGAATGTCTGAGGGCGGGGGCGGAATGTCTGAGGGCGGTAGCGGAATGTCTGAGGGCGGGGGCGGAATGTCTGAGGGCGGAAGGTCGGGGGGCGGAGGGGGCAAAATGTCGGAGGGCGGGGGCGGAATGTCGGAGGGCGTAATGTCGGAGGGCGGGGGCGTAATGTCGGAGGGCGTAATGTCGAAGGGCGGGGGCGGAATGTCGGAGGGCGTAATGTCGGAGGGTGGGGGCGGAATGTCGAAGGGCGGGGGCGTAATGTCGGAGGGCGTAATGTCGGAGGGCGGGGGCGGAATGTCGGAGGGCGGGGGGCGGAATGTCGGAGGGCGTAATGTCGGAGGGCGGGGGCGTAATGTCGGAGGGCGTAATGTCGAAGGGCGGGGGCGGAATGTCGGAGGGCGGGGGCAAAATGTTGGAAGGCGGGGGCGGAATGTCGGAGGGCGGGGGCGGAATGTCGGAGGGCGTAATGTCGGAGTGCGGGGGCGTAATGTCGGAGGGCGTAATGTCGAAGGGCGGGGGCGTAATGTCGGAGGGCGGAATGTCGAAGGGCGGAATGTCTGAGGGCGAGGGGCGGAATGTCTGAGGGCGGGGGCGGAATGTCTGAGGGCGGGGGCGGAATGTCTGAGGGCGGAAGGTCGGGGGCAGAATGTCGGAGGGGGCAAAATGTCGGAGGGCGGGGTCGTAATGTCGGAGGGCGGGGGCGGAATGTCGGAGGGCGTAATGTCGGAGGGCGGGGGGCGGAATGTCGGAGGGCGGAATGTCGAAGGGCGGGGGCGGAATGTCGGAGGGCGGAATGTCTGAGGGCGGGGGCGGAATATCTGAGGGCGGGGGCGGAATGTCTGAGGGCGGGGGCGGAATGTCTGAGGGCGGGGGCGGAATGTCTGAGGGCGGGGGCAGAATGTCTGAGGGCGGAAGGTCGGGGGCGGAATGTCGGAGGGGGCGTAATGTCGGAGGGCGGAATGTCGAAGGGCGGGGGCGGAATGTCTGAGGGCGGAAGGTCGGGGGCGGAATGTCGGAGGGGGCAAAATGTCGGAGGGCGGGGTCGTAATGTCGGAGGGCGGGGTCGTAATGTCGGAGGGCGGGGGCGGAATGTCGGAGGGCGGGGGCGGAATGTCGGAGGGCGTAATGTCGGAGGGCGGGGGCGGAATGTCGGAGGGCGGAATGTCGAAGGGCGGGGGCGTAATGTCGGAGGCCGGAATGTCTGAGGGCGGGGGCGGAATGTCTGAGGGCGGGGGCGGAATGTCTGAGGGCGGGGGCGGAATGTCTGAGGGCGGGGGCGGAATGTCTGAGGGCGGGGGCGGAATGTCTGAGGGCGGGGGTGGAATGTCTGAGGGCGGGGGTGGAATGTCTGAGGGCGGGGGCGGAATATCTGAGGGCGGTGGCGGAATGTCTGAGGGCGGGGGCGGAATGTCTGAGGGCGGAAGGTTGGGGGGCGGAATGTCGGAGGGGGCAAAATGTCTGAGGGCGGGGGCGGAATGTCTGAGGGCGGGGGCGGAATGTCTGAGGGCGGGGGCGGAATGTCTGAGGGCGGAAGGTCGGGGGCGGAATGTCGGAGGGGGCAAAATGTCGGAGGGCGGGGTCGTAATGTCGGAGGGCGGGGGCGTAATGTCGGAGGGCGTAATGTCGGAGGGCGGGGGCGTAATGTCGGATGGCGTAATGTCGAAGGGCGGGGGCGTAATGTCGGAGGGCGTAATGTCGGAGGGCGGGGGCGGAATGTCGGAGGGCGGGGGCGGAATGTCGGAGGGCGGGGGCAAAATGTCGGAAGGCGGGGGCGGAATGTCGGAGGGCGGGGCCGTAATGTCGGAGGGCGGGGGCGGAATGTCGGAGGGCGTAATGTCGGAGGGCGGGGGCGGAATGTCGGAGGGCGTAATGTCGAAGGGCGGGGGCGGAATGTCGGAGGGCGGGGGCGGAATGTCGGAGGGCGGAATGTCGGAGGGCGGGGGCGGAATGTCGGAGGGCGGGGACGGAATGTCGGAGGGCGGGGGCGGAATGTCGGAGGGCGGGGGCAGAATGTCGGAGAGCGGGGGCGGAATGTCGGAGGGCAGGGGCGGAATGTCGGAGGGCGGGGGCGGAATGTCGGAGGGCGTAATGTCGCAGGGCGGGGGCGGAATGTCGGAGGGTGTAATGTCGGAGGGCGGGGCGGATTGTCGGAGGGGCGGGGGCGGAATGTCGGAGGGCGGGGACGGAATGTCGGAGGGCGGAATGTCGGAGGGCGGGGGCGGAATGTCGGAGGGCGTAATGTCGGAGGGCGGATTGTCGGGGTGCGGGGGCGTAATGTCGGAGGGCGGAATGTCAGAGGGTGGGGGCGTAATGTCGGAGGGTGGATTGTCGGGGTGCGGGGGCGGATTGTCGGAGGGCGGAATGTCGGAGGGCGAGGGCGGAATGTCGGAGGGCGAGGGCGGAATGTCGGAGGGCGGATTGTCGGGGTGCGGGGGCGGATTGTCGGAGGGCGGAATGTCGGAGGGCGAGAGCGGAATGTCGGAGGGCGGATTGTCGGAGGGCGGATTGTCGGAGGGCGAGGGCGGAATGTCGGAGGGCGGAATGTCGGAGGGCGAGGGCGGAATGTCGGAGGGCGGATTGTCGGGGTGCGGGGGCGGATTCTCGGAGGGCGGAATGTCGGAGGGCGAGGGCGGAATGTCGGAGGGCGGAATGTCGGAGGGCGGAATGTCGGAGGGCGGATTGTCGGGGTGCAGGGGCGGATTGTCGGAGGGCGGAATGTCGGAGGACGAGGGCGGAATGTCGGAGGGCGAGGGCGGAATGTCGGAGGGCGGAATGTCGGAGGGCGGATTGTCGGGGTGCAGGGGCGGAATGTGAGGAGGTGAGGGTGAAGTGACTAGCATTGTGATTTTTCTGGCTGGTTGTCACCCCTGTACACAGGCTGCCCCCCCAGCTGTGTACACTTTCCCCCCCAGCTGTGTACACTTGCCCCCCCAGCTGTGTACACTTCCCCCCCAGCTGTGTACACTTTCCCCGTGGGGGGGAGTTTGGGGAAGTTTTGTACTTAATTAGGAGTTAAAAGCATTTCATGTTGTGGCCTCCAGAGGCTGGAAAACGGAGGTCGTTAAGGAGGTTAATGATCTGTGTCGGTGTTTGCTGTAATCCTGAGTAAATAAATCCACGAATGTGAAGTCTCCTCATCCCCTCCCTCGTCATCCTCTGTACTGGGTTATGATCCGCCTTCACCCCCAAAGACTTTTTGCTGTGATTTTCCCAGATTTCCCTGCAGGACACTGAATGCTTTGCTATAGTGTGACCTGAGCCTGGCGGTCGGCTGTGTCCTCCTCTGTCCTCCTCTGTCCTCTTCTGTCCTCCTCTGTCCTCCTCTGTCCTCTTCTGTCCTCCTCTGTCCTCTTCTGTCCTCCTCTGTCCTCTTCTGTCCTCCTCTGTCCTCTTCTGTCCTCCTCTGTCCTCTTCTGTCCTCCTCTGTCCTCTTCTGTCCTCTTCTGTCCTCCTCTGTCCTCCTCTGTCCTCCTCTGTCCTCCTCTGTCCTCCTCTGTCCTCCTCTGTCCTCTTCTGTCCTCTTCTGTCCTCCTCTGTCCTCTTCTGTCCTCTTCTGTCCTCCTCTGTCCTCTTCTGTCCTCCTCTGTCCTCCTCTGTCCTCCTCTGTCCTCCTCTGTCCTCCTCTGTCCTCCTCTGTCCTCCTCTGTCCTCTTCTGTCCTCTTCTGTCCTCCTCTGTCCTCCTCTGTCCCCCTCTGTCCCCCTCTGTCCCCCTCTGTCCTCTTCTGTCCTCTTCTGTCCTCTTCTGTCCTCTTCTGTCCTCTTCTGTCCTCTTCTGTCCTCCTCTGTCCTCTTCTGTCCTCTTCTGTCCTCTTCTGTCCTCCTCTGTCCTCCTCTGTCCTCCTCTGTCCTCTTCTGTCCTCCTCTGTCCTCCTCTGTCCTCTTCTGTCCTCCTCTGTCCTCTTCTGTCCTCTTCTGTCCTCCTCTGTCCTCCTCTGCCCTCCTCTGCATTGAGACATCAGACTTCGCGGTCCGGTCAGATACGTGATGAGCAGCGAATCAGAACCCGGGGAGGTTTGCGGTCTGCACCCTTTGTGCCCTCTGCATACGTCCGGCCATTATAGAGCTTCTGTATCGCCGCCGGTCTTGGTGTTTTTTATGGCTTTAGGGGCTTGTACTTAGTGGCCCAACTAAGCCAGTGACGGGGTCTGTGGCCACCCAGTAATAGGTCTCCCCATGCTCCGCTGCCTCCTGCACAGATAGAGCTGCAGTGTAAAGCATAGCGGAGGACAGAGCTGAGCCTGAGACACTTGAGAAACAAAGTGGCGTTTGGACAAGTTTAGTGGCCATCACCGGTGAAAAGAAAGGCAGGCGGTCACGTGTGTGCCATTACCGGCATTAGGTCTGGGAATCACAACAGTGAGGCAAATCCAAATTGAGATTGTGGAGCCTAGAAATGTGGAGCGTCATAGTCTGGAGTGCTGGGGGTTGTAGTGCTCCTGCCGCCCCGTACTGACCAGTCACTCGCTGCCGGTGTTCAGCTTAGACGTTCATATGGTTGGGATCCATCACACATCGGCCTTTCTTGTGTCGTGCCTCCATGCGTGGTGTGCAGCATCGGTGAACGTGGTCTGTGCTGCACGTTGTGCTGTGCTGCCATCATTTTTGCTGCAAATTGTTGTACTGCCACGTTTAATGCCACCACGTTTTTTGCTGTGCGTGTTGTGCTTCTGCGTTTTGTGCTGCACCGCTGCGCGTTGTGTTGTGCTGCCACGTTTTGCACTGCGCATTGTGTTGTGCTGCCACGTTTTGCACTGTGTTGTGCCGCACCATGCTCTGTACTAATCCCCGGGTGTGTAGTAAATATATACTGTAACATCCCTGTATCTGGAGGGGAGAAGCCTCTGTAATATCCCCAGATATTATATTATAATTACTTGTATAATGTCTCCAGAAATACTCTGTGCTGCTGTGGACGGTCGCTCATTCTCTGTGTTCTCATTTATGTCTGTGGTCCATGTATCCATGCAGGAACACTACAACCCCCAACACTGGACTTCACCATAATAGAATCCATACACTACTGTATGCACAAAGCACTACAACTCCCAGCATGACCCGACCACCACACACAGCCATAGCATACTCTGCACAGTACTACAACTCCAGCATGACCCGACCACCACACACAGCCATAGCATACTCTGCACAGTACTACAACTCCAGCATGACCCGACCACCACACACAGCCATAGCATACTCTGCACAGTACTACAACTCCCAGCATGACCCGACCACCACACACAGCCATAGCATACTCTGCACAGTACTACAACTCCCAGCATGACCCAACCACCACACACAGCCATAGCATACTCTGCACAGTACTACAGCTCCCAGCATGACCCAACCACCACACACAGCCATAGCATACTCTGCACAGTACTACAGCTCCCAGCATGACCCGACCACCACACACAGCCATAGCATACTCTGCACAGTACTACAGCTCCCAGCATGACCCAACCACCACACACAGCCATAGCATACTCTGCACAGTACTACAACTCCAGCATGACCCGACCACCACACACAGCCATAGCATACTCTGCACAGTACTACAACTCCCAGCATGACCCGACCACCACACACAGCCATAGCATACTCTGCACAGTACTACAACTCCCAGCATGACCCAACCACCACACACAGCCATAGCATACTCTGCACAGTACTACAACTCCCAGCATGACCCAACCACCACACACAGCCATAGCATACTCTGCACAGTACTACAACTCCCAGCATGACCCGACCACCACACACAGCCATAGCATACTCTGCACAGTACTACAACTCCCAGCATGACCCGACCACCACACACAGCCATAGCATACTCTGCACAGTACTACAACTCCAGCATGACCCGACCACCACACACAGCCATAGCATACTCTGCACAGTACTACAACTCCCAGCATGACCCGACCACCACACACAGCCATAGCATACTCTGCACAGTACTACAACTCCCAGCATGACCCGACCACCACACACAGCCATAGCATACTCTGCACAGTACTACAACTCCAGCATGACCCGACCACCACACACAGCCATAGCATACTCTGCACAGTACTACAACTCCCAGCATGACCCGACCACCACACACAGCCATAGCATACTCTGCACAGTACTACAGCTCCCAGCATGACCCAACCACCACACACAGCCATAGCATACTCTGCACAGTACTACAGCTCCCAGCATGACCCGACCACCACACACAGCCATAGCATACTCTGCACAGTACTACAACTCCCAGCATGACCCAACCACCACACACAGCCATAGCATACTCTGCACAGTACTACAGCTCCCAGCATGACCCGACCACCACACACAGCCATAGCATACTCTGCACAGTACTACAGCTCCCAGCATGACCCGACCACCACACACAGCCATAGCATACTCTGCACAGTACTACAACTCCCAGCATGACCCAACCACCACACACAGCCATAGCATACTCTGCACAGTACTACAGCTCCCAGCATGACCCGACCACCACACACAGCCATAGCATACTCTGCACAGTACTACAGCTCCCAGCATGACCCGACCACCACACACAGCCATAGCATACTCTGCACAGTACTACAGCTCCCAGCATGACCCGACCACCACACACAGCCATAGCATACTCTGCACAGTACTACAGCTCCCAGCATGACCCGACCACCACACACAGCCATAGCATACTCTGCACAGTACTACAGCTCCCAGCATGACCCGACCACCACACACAGCCATAGCATACTCTGCACAGTACTACAGCTCCCAGCATGACCCGACCACCATACACAGCCATAGCATACTCTGCACAGTACTACAACTCCCAGCATGACCCGACCACCACACACAGCCATAGCATACTCTGCACAGTACTACAGCTCCCAGCATGACCCGACCACCACACACAGCCATAGCATACTCTGCACAGTACTACAGCTCCCAGCATGCTGTGACCCGTCCGTGTTGTGTCTTGCAGGGTAAGGTGGCGCAGACGGCCTGCATGTCGGCCTGTAAGCATCTGTCCACGTCGCTGACGCAGCTGCTCCTGGAGGCGGATGTGAAGCAGATCACCATGGGGGCCTTACAGCAGTTCAACCTGGACGTGAAGGAGTGTGAGAGTAAGTGTGTGACCGGGAGGCAGGCACCAGACCGGGAGGCAGGCACCGGGCCGCAGACACTGGGAGGCAGGCACCAGGCCGCAGACATCGGGCCGCAGTTACTGGGAGGCAGGCACCAAGCCACAAGCACTGGGAGCAAGGCCGCCACTAGGAATTTCAGGGCTCCATACTTTCAAAATTTTGGAACCCCCTTCAGACTCCGCCCAGGCTCAGCCCCTCAAACCTTCCACAGTCACGCTGATACTCTTGGACAAACTTACACTGCCCCTCTCCATAATACACCCTCTCCACCGCCCCTCTCCATAATACACCCTCTCCACCGCCCCTCTCCATAATACACCCTCTCCACCGCCCCTCTCCATAATACACCCTCTCCACCGCCCCTCTCCATAATACACCCTCTACACCGCCCCTCTCCATAATACACCCTCTCCACCGCCCCTCTCCATAATACACCCTCTACACCGCCCCTCTCCATAATACACCCTCTCCACCGCCCCTCTCCATAATACACCCTCTACACCGCCCCTCTCCATAATACACCCTCTCCACCGCCCCTCTCCATAATACACCCTCTCCACCGCCCCTCTCCATAATACACCCTCTACACCGCCCCTCTCCATAATACACCCTCTACACTGCCCCTCTCCATAATACACCCTGTACACCGCCCCTCTCCATAATACACCCTGTACACCGCCCCTCTCCATTATACACCCTGTACACCGCCCCTCTCCATAATACACCCTGTACACCGCCCCTCTCCATAATACACCCTCTACACCGCCCCTCTCCATAATACACCCTGTACACCGCCCCTCTCCATAATACACCCTGTACACCGCCCCTCTCCATAATACACCCTCTACACCGCCCCTCTCCATAATACACCCTCCACACCGCCCCTCTCCATAATACACCCTGTACACTGCCCCTCTCCATAATACACCCTGTACACCGCCCCTCTCCATAATACACCCTCTACACCGCCCCTCTCCATAACGCACCCTCTACACCGCCCCTATCTATAATACACCCTCTACACCCCCCTCTCCATAATACACCCTCTACACCGCCCCTCTCCATAATACACCCTCTACACCGCCCCTCTCCATAATACACCCTCTACACTGTCCCTCTCCATAATACACCCTCTACACCGCCCCTCTCCATAATACACCCTCCACACCGCCCCTCTCCATAATACACCCTGTACACTGCCCCTCTCCATAATACACCCTGTACACCGCCCCTCTCCATAATACACCCTCTACACCGCCCCTCTCCATAACGCACCCTCTACACCGCCCCTATCTATAATACACCCTCTACACCCCCCCTCTCCATAATATACCCTTTATACCACCCTTCTCTATAATACATTCTCTACATTACCCCTTCCCATAATGCACCCTCTACACCGCCCCTCTCCTTAACACACCCTCTACACTACCCCTATCTATAATACACCCTCTACACCGCCCCTCTCCATAATATCTCTTTCACACTGCCCCTATGTATATCTACCCACACACTCTGTCCCTCTTTATACTATCTCTCCCACACACTGCCTCTCAATATATCCACAACACACACCGCCCCTATCCATAATATACCCTCTACAGCGCCTCTCTCCATAATACACCTTCTATACTGCCTCTCTCCATAATCTCACCCACACTGCCTCTATGTATTATATCCCCCTACACTCTTCCTCTCTGTATAATGTCCCCTACACACACTACCCCTCTGTGTAATATCCGTCATATATGCTGCCTCTCTCTGTAAGCGACCTTCCCCCCCCCACAAGATGGCCCTTTTTGTAATATCCCTTTATACACACTGCCTCTCTGTATATTGCCCCCCACACACTACCCCTCTGTATACTATCCTCCACACACACACTGCCCCTCCTGGTATATATGTCCCCCTCCTGGGCCCATGCTGGTTTTATTTGTCCTCTTTTTTGCATATACAGCTTTGGCAAAAATTAAGAGACCACTGCAAAATTTTCTGTTTTTCTGACTTTTCTCTTTATATTTTTGAGTAAAATGTAAATTATTTTATTCTATAAATTACTGACGACGTCTCCGAATTTCCAAGCAATAAATTTTGCATTTATTTTCTGAAAATGAGGAATGGTCAAAATAACCAAACAATGCACAGAATGCACAGCGCTTTCACACCTCAAATAATGCAAAGAAAACAGGTTCATCATCATTTGGAAACAACAATACTAATAATGTTTTACCTCAGGAGGAGTTCAGAAATCAATATTTTGTGGAATAACCATGATTTTTAATCCCAGCTTTCATGCGTCTTGGCCGCTTTCCTCCAGTCTGTCACACTGCTTTAGGGTTACCTTATCCTGGTGCAAAAATGTACGCAGTTCTTCTTTGTTTGATGGCTTGTGACTATCCATCTTCCTCTTGATTACATTCCAGAGGTTTTCAATGGGGTTCAGATCTGGAGATTGGGCTGGCCATGACAGGGTTTTGATGTGGTGGTCCTTCATCCACACATTGGTTGACCTAGCTGTGTGACATGGCGCATTGTCCTGCTGGAAAAACCAGTCCTCAGAGTTTGGGAACATTGCCTGAGCAGAAGGAAGCAACTGTTTTTCCAGGATAACCTTGTGTGTGGCTTGATTCATACGTCCTTCGCAAAGATTAATCTGCCCAATTGCTGAAGCATCTCCAGATCATCACCGATCCTCCACCAAATTTCACAGTAGGTGCTAGACACTGAGGCTTGTATACCTCTCCAGGTCTCCGTCTAACCATTAGATGACCAGGTGTTGGGCAAAGCTGAAAATTAGGCTCATCAGAGAAGATGACTGTGAGGTAAATCCGGAGATATGACGATAAATCATGACATTCAAGTCATGTCAGGAAGCCCTCTCCTGGTGTCACTACCCCCTTCCCTTCACACAACTGGTTTAGCAACAAATCCATGGCCATGTCCTGTGATATGGAAATTAGGTGGCTTTAGGACAATGGACACAGGATGACTCCCTGCCGTCACCCTGTAGTAGGAGCTGCTAGCTAGTTAGCAAGGCTATGGAAATAGCCAGACAGAACGACTCCAGTAAAAAATGGTTCATATCTCGCAAGCCATATTTCCGATAAATATGGCAACCATAAAAATGGTGTCTCCGCATGTGGACGATGCCGGCACCCCCTTTTTATGGGAACAGGACATTGGGAAATGCCCCAGGCGTGATATCAGCCAATGGGGAACTGGCAGACAGGTCATGAGTCCCCTCGTTCTGTAGCTAAATTCATAACTGTCACAATGAGAGCATTGGCGTCTGCCTACGACGCTCCCAGGCAAAGTTATAGCCAAAATCCCCTTTGCTGGATAATTCTGATCCATGCAGGGGGAGTGGCAGTGCTTCCCTGTGAGGTCACTAAGGTAGGAGGGGACCTGGATCTGCCCAGGTTGATAACCCTACTTCGGCCATTTTCCAGCGTTCTTCTGCTCGGGGGCCTGGTTGGGACAGACCTGTGAGAGAGTTCCTGGAAACCTGGTCTACAGCGCCCCCCTGTGGCCAGACGCACAAGGTAACTGATTGAATTGCATACCTGTTTTAAACCATGCTTTATCTGTAACTGTACTCTGACATATGTATATTCTGTAGATTCCCTATTGTATATATTGTAGTTTCTAGTGTGCTTTAGGCGATTAAATTATATAATTAATCTTGAGCTGTTCTGTTATCTCGATCTCGAATCCCACGTCCGTGTGTTCGGCTAATAGTTACCGTGAAGCGGTTGGTGGCAGCGAGTTGTGCCAAGGATTATTGTGGGGAGGCCAGTGAGATTCGGGAAGATATTATATATTCCGCCCGCGGAGGTCGGGGGAATATATACCTTACTCTCACCGGGGACCCTTCAATAATCGGCATAAGTAGTATAGCGGCCTCCTTGCTTATTGTCGGGCAATTCCATAATTGGCCTGACTATAAGAGGGGCGCTAGAGAGCGCGTCACGTGCTCTGTCTGTCGGTCGGGAGGTATAAAGTAGGGGTGACCCCCACTTGTTACCCCCCGATTGTGACGTA
This sequence comes from Anomaloglossus baeobatrachus, assembly GCF_048569485.1. Classification (NCBI taxonomy): domain Eukaryota; kingdom Metazoa; phylum Chordata; class Amphibia; order Anura; family Aromobatidae; genus Anomaloglossus; species Anomaloglossus baeobatrachus. Next base: position 309,732 of record NW_027441930.1, on the reverse strand, counting down.
CTGGTAGCCAGCGCGGGGGATTTCTGAGTGACCCCCCGGTGGTTTGTGACATATTGGTGGCAGCAGTGGGATCGAGATAATAGTGTGTGTGAGTGTGAGACCCATACTCCCAGACACTAAAGACTGCCTGCAGCAGCTGTGGCTGCTGGGGTCTTCAGACCAGCTCAACACTAGAGTGTCAGAGTGCAGATACTGTAAGGTGTGTGGAGGCATCAGGTGTCAGTTCTGTGTCAGTGACCAAAGTCTGCAACAATGGCTGATAGCACCAGGAGCAAAGCCAAAGGAATGGCCGATGCTCAGGCCAGAGACGATGAGGAGGTTGTCCACGAGCCCTCCAGGAGCTCGACGCCAGAAAACAGCTCTGCAGAGGACATTGCACAACCGGGCACTGCTGGACAAGATGAGGAGCAGCTCGACCAAGGGTCCTCAACGAGCCAGACGCCAGCCCTCCGCTCTGCAATGGACAGTGAAGCACCAGGCTCCGCAGCGGGCCGCAGATCACCACGTGCCATTCCACCGAGCCTGGGAGGCTCGGATAGCCTTCTTCAAATGGCTATGGCCCTACGCCAGGCTGGAGACCGGGAGGGCTACAAGGAACTCATGGCCGAGCGTGAGCGGCAAGCAGCGCGTGAAGAGCGCCAGGCAGAGCGTAACTACCAGCTGCAGCTAGCTCAGCTCCGGCCCTCATCAGCCACCCGTGACCTTCCAGACACCAAACTTCCAAAGGTCCGTGTTGAGGACTTCCCAGTGCTGGAGAAGGATGGAGACTTGGACTCTTTCTTGACTGCTTTTGAACGGACTTGCTTGCAGCATCATCTGAACAAGGACCAGTGGGCCAAATACCTGACCCCCCGTTTAAGGGGTAAGGCCCTGGATATCCTTGGGGACTTGCCTGCTGAGGCGGATCAGGGCTACGACACCATCAAGCGGGCCCTGATCCAACAGTACAACCTCACCCCGGAGTCCTACCGCAAGAAGTTCCGGACGCTGCAGAAGGGACCAAAGGACTCCTGGGCTGACCACCGGCGGGCACTTGCCCGAGCTGCCGACCACTGGACCCAAGGCCTGCAGCTTTCCACCGGACCGGAGATCCTGGACTTGTTCATCACGGAGCAACTCTTGTGGAACTGCCCTGAGGATCTCCGCCAGTTCATCCGAGACCAGAAGCCAAAGGGATCCACGGCTACAGCTGCCCTGGCAGATGACTACACCAACAATCGGGCTCCTGAAGCCAGGAGAGCAGCCACCAGCAGCACCTGGAGAGGGGGTAAGATGAACTCTGCGACTGCCCCACCTGCCCCTAGACTGCAGGGGGTGTCCCCCTCAACTCCCCTCTCCAGGCCCGTGGCAGAACCAAGACGGTGCCACCAGTGCAACCTACCTGGACACTTCAAGGCCATGTGCCCTCAGCGTCCCAAGGCCCCGGCTCCGTCCCCGTCCCAAGGGCCGCCCAAGGTGTATTGTGTGGGTGGGGGTGGTGGTAGGTCCCTGGACAGCTTCCAACCTGTCACCGTCGGCCAGTCTGTGACCATAGGACTGCGAGACAGCGCCTCGGAGGTGACTCTGGTGCGGCCTGAGATGGTGTCCCCCCAAGACTTGATCCCTGGAAAAACCCTCGCTGTCTCCGGGATTGGAGGCATTGACCCGGCGCTGCCTGTTGCTGACATTTATGTGGACTGGGGCGCAGGGCGAGGGGTGAGGGAGGTGGGGGTAACTGATCGGATCCCTGCAAACATGCTACTTGGGACAGATTTGGGGCAAATAACCTCCCAGTTTGGCCCCGCCCCAAAGGCTGAACCTTCAGCCAGTGCTGACGTGCCTCCGGACAATGTTAATGTGTTATCTATGAAAGATGTAAGGGAGGAGGGAGTGAACTCTGATATTTCTGCTTGCACAGACACCATAGACACACACACAGCTGCAGCTGTGACAGGGGAGGGGGTCAGAGAAAGGTGTGACAATGCCTCTACAAGTAACCAGCCTGTGAGCTGGGATCTGCTGCCCTCTGCAGGGATAAGCAGAGAGCAGGGTGCTGCAGGGGGAGGACCAGTGTGTGGGGTGGGGGCTACCACAGCAAATGTGGGGTCCCCAGAGATTTCACAGCGGGGTTCTGTTGCTGCAGGGGGGGAACAGGCAGGTGAGATTGGGGCCGGTCCAGGAGCGGAAGTGCTCCCAGGTAAGATCTCGGTGCAGGGTTCCCCCACAACCGGGGTGTCAGGAAGCCAGGTAGGTCTGCCTGAACCGGCGACTTGGTCAGGAACGGAGGAGGAGCAGGCACGACCCACGGTCGCAGCGGCTGTGGCCGCTGTCACCCGCAGTGGGAGTGCTGGAAGCCAAGGGGCCTCCCGGAGGTCCGATAGCTCTTCCCCTTCTGACCAAGTGGCAGCCGAGTCAGGTGGAGGCCAGGACACAGGTCCCGGGGTACTGACTGAAGATGTGACAGTCTCGTCGATTCTGGCCACATCTAGTCAGGGGTTTCAGGCAGCGTTAGAAGCTGACGACAGCCTGAAAGCTCTTAAGGAGCAGGCGGCACAGCCTCCCTCGGACTCGGACCCGGAGCGAGTGGTCTGGGACCAAGGACGGCTGTACCGGGCCACGGTCCAGCAGGGTTCACCGGAGGCGTGGCCCAGGGACCGACAGTTGGTGGTACCCTATCCGTTCCGGACGGAGTTGTTGCGGATCGCACATGAGATTCCGATGGCCGGACACCTAGGGATCGCTAAGACCAAGGCCAGGTTAAACCAGCATTTCTACTGGCCAAAAATGGGGGCCGATGTGGCTGCCTACTGCCGTTCGTGTGAAACCTGTCAGAGAGTGGGGAAGGCGGGGCCACGCCCCAAAGCCCCACTGGTATCTCTGCCCATCATCGATGAGCCTTTCAGGAGGGTGGCTGTGGATCTGGTCGGCCCGCTGGCCATCCCCAGCAGCTCCGGGAAACGCTTCATACTGACGGTAGTGGACTATGCCACCCGGTACCCAGAAGCAGTGGCCTTGTCGTCCATTCGGGCTGACAAGGTGGCCACCGCATTGCTGGAGATTTTCTCCCGAGTGGGTTTTCCCCAGGAAATGCTCACCGACCGGGGGACCCAATTCATGTCCCAGCTGATGGAGACCCTCTGTAAGCAAGTCCAGGTGCGACATCTGGTGGCCAGCCCGTACCATCCACAGACTAATGGCCTGTGCGAGCGGTTCAATGGCACCTTAAAGCAGATGCTTAAGATGTTGGTCGACTCCCATGGGCGTGACTGGGAGCGGTATCTCCCACACCTGTTATTTGCTTACCGGGAGGTTCCACAGGCCTCAACAGGATTCTCACCGTTTGAGCTCCTGTACGGGCGACGTGTGCGGGGCCCCCTGGCTCTGGTGAAAGAGGCTTGGGAAGGGGATTTGGCCACCCCTGGAGTGTCGGTTATCGAGTATGTCATGCGCTTCCGGGACAAAATGCAGGCCTTGACGCAACTGGTACACGACAATATGGCTCAAGCCCAGGCTGATCAGAAGCGTTGGTACGACCAGAACGCTTGTGAGAGGACCTACCAAGTGGGTCAAGAGGTGTGGGTACTGGTCCCCGTACCACAGGACAAGCTTCAGGCAGCCTGGGAAGGCCCATACCTCGTGTACCAGCAGCTCAACCCTGTGACGTACCTGGTCACCCTGGACCCTGCCCGTGGAAGGCGGAAGCCCTTCCATGTGAACATGATGAAGGCACATCATGAGCGGGAGGCATGTGCGCTCCCCGTGTGCAACCTGCCCGAGGAGGGAGAAGCGGAAACCCTCTTGGATATGCTAGCCCAGGTTAGGGCAGGCGGATCCATTGAGGATGTGGAGGTTGGCCACCAGCTCTTGGAGGACCAACGGTCCCAGCTGTGGGCCACCCTACACCCCTTCCGGGGGTTGTTTACCAACCAGCCCGGAAGGACTGACTTGGCTGTCCATCACGTGGACACTGGGGATCATCCCCCGATCCGGCGTTCAGCATATCGGGTCTCCCTGGAGGTGCAGCAACACATGCGCCAGGAGATTGACGAGATGCTGGAGCTGGGGGTGATCCAGGCATCCAACAGCGCTTGGGCCTCGCCTGTAGTCCTCGTCCCTAAGAAGGACCGAACCACTCGGTTCTGCGTGGACTACAGGGGGCTCAATGCTGTCACGGTCGCCGATGCGTACCCAATGCCACGCATCGATGACCTGCTCGATCAGTTGGCCGGGGCTCAGTACCTGACCATCATGGACCTGAGCCGGGGATATTGGCAGATCCCCCTGACTCGCAAGGCCAGGGAACGCTCTGCCTTTATTACCCCATTTGGACTGTACGAGCCCACGGTGATGCCATTCGGGATGAGGAATGCCCCTGCCACTTTCCAGCGGATGGTCAACACCCTGCTCAAGGGACTTGAAGGGTACGCGGCCGCGTACCTAGATGACATTGCCGTCTTCAGTCCCACCTGGGAGGACCACCTAGAGCATCTAGCACAGGTGCTCAGGCGGATCCACCGGGCAGGTTTGACCATCAAGCCGGGAAAGTGTCAGCTGGCCATGAGCGAGGTCCAGTACCTCGGTCACCGGGTAGGTGGGGGAACGCTGAAGCCCGAGCCTGAGAAAGTGGAGGCCATCGCATCCTGGCCCACCCCCAGGACCAAGAAGCAGGTGATGTCCTTCTTGGGGACCGCTGGGTACTATAGGAGGTTTGTTCCATGCTATAGTAGCCTGGCAAAGCCCTTGACGGACCTCACCAAGAAGAAGCTGCCCTCTGCAGTCGATTGGACAATGGACTGCGAGACAGCCTTCCGGGCCCTAAAGGACGCCCTGTCCAGCCCGCCCGTGCTACAGGCAGCCGACTTCACGCGGCCGTTTGTAGTACAGACCGACGCCAGTGACTTCGGCCTCGGTGCGGTGCTCAGCCAGGTGGACTCTGCGAGCCAAGAGCACCCAGTCTTGTACCTGAGCAGGAAGCTGTTACCAAGGGAAGTGGCCTATTCTACAATGGAGAAGGAGTGCCTGGCCATAGTGTGGGCCCTGCAGCGTCTGCAACCCTATCTATACGGGCGCCACTTCATCGTGGAGACGGACCACAATCCCCTCAGCTGGTTGCACACCGTCTCTGGGACGAATGGGCGATTGTTGCGATGGAGCCTTGCGCTCCAGCAATACAACTTCACCATTCGCCACAAAAGGGGCCGTGACCACGGTAACGCAGACGGGCTGTCCCGACAAGGAGAGGTCGCGGACGGGCGCACGGGGGAACACCGGAGTGTGCTGCCCCCTAGCGCCCTCAAAAGGGGGGAGGTGTGAGGTAAATCCGGAGATATGACGATAAATCATGACATTCAAGTCATGTCAGGAAGCCCTCTCCTGGTGTCACTACCCCCTTCCCTTCACACAACTGGTTTAGCAACAAATCCATGGCCATGTCCTGTGATATGGAAATTAGGTGGCTTTAGGACAATGGACACAGGATGACTCCCTGCCGTCACCCTGTAGTAGGAGCTGCTAGCTAGTTAGCAAGGCTATGGAAATAGCCAGACAGAACGACTCCAGTAAAAAATGGTTCATATCTCGCAAGCCATATTTCCGATAAATATGGCAACCATAAAAATGGTGTCTCCGCATGTGGACGATGCCGGCACCCCCTTTTTATGGGAACAGGACATTGGGAAATGCCCCAGGCGTGATATCAGCCAATGGGGAACTGGCAGACAGGTCATGAGTCCCCTCGTTCTGTAGCTAAATTCATAACTGTCACAATGAGAGCATTGGCGTCTGCCTACGACGCTCCCAGGCAAAGTTATAGCCAAAATCCCCTTTGCTGGATAATTCTGATCCATGCAGGGGGAGTGGCAGTGCTTCCCTGTGAGGTCACTAAGGTAGGAGGGGACCTGGATCTGCCCAGGTTGATAACCCTACTTCGGCCATTTTCCAGCGTTCTTCTGCTCGGGGGCCTGGTTGGGACAGACCTGTGAGAGAGTTCCTGGAAACCTGGTCTACAGCGCCCCCCTGTGGCCAGACGCACAAGGTAACTGATTGAATTGCATACCTGTTTTAAACCATGCTTTATCTGTAACTGTACTCTGACATATGTATATTCTGTAGATTCCCTATTGTATATATTGTAGTTTCTAGTGTGCTTTAGGCGATTAAATTATATAATTAATCTTGAGCTGTTCTGTTATCTCGATCTCGAATCCCACGTCCGTGTGTTCGGCTAATAGTTACCGTGAAGCGGTTGGTGGCAGCGAGTTGTGCCAAGGATTATTGTGGGGAGGCCAGTGAGATTCGGGAAGATATTATATATTCCGCCCGCGGAGGTCGGGGGAATATATACCTTACTCTCACCGGGGACCCTTCAATAATCGGCATAAGTAGTATAGCGGCCTCCTTGCTTATTGTCGGGCAATTCCATAATTGGCCTGACTATAAGAGGGGCGCTAGAGAGCGCGTCACGTGCTCTGTCTGTCGGTCGGGAGGTATAAAGTAGGGGTGACCCCCACTTGTTACCCCCCGATTGTGACGTACTGGTAGCCAGCGCGGGGGATTTCTGAGTGACCCCCCGGTGGTTTGTGACAATGACCTTACTCCAGTCCTCTATGGTCCAATCCTTATGGTCTTTGGCAAACTTCAGCCTGGCTCTCCTTTACTTCTCATTGATGAAAGGCTTTTTTCTAGCTTTGCATGACTTGAGCCCTGCCTCTAGGAGCCTGTTATGAACTATTCTTGCCGTGCACTTCACCCCAGCTGTCATTTGCCATTCCTTTTGTTGGTCACTTGATGTCATCCTGCGGTTGTTGAGTGACATTGGAATAAGATGACGGTCATCCCGATCAGTGGAGAGTCGCTTTCGCCCTCTGCCGGTCTGTACTCTGGTTGGAATTCAACTGATACTGGAAAGGCTGTCAGACGTGTAAAGAAGCTGATTTTCATAAAAGTGTGCAGTGGTCTCTTAATTTTTGCCAAAGCTGTATCTGTATGTCCCCTCACTGGGCTGCTCCTGGTATATTTGTCCCCATCCTGGTTTATTTGTCCCCATCCTGGGAGCCTCCTGGTATATATATCCCCCTCTTGGGCACATTCTAGTATATATGTCCCCTTCTTGGGCTCCCCCTGTATATTTGTGTGCCACAAAAAAAAAAATACAAAAACACGTTACTCACCCTCCCCGACTCCCACGTCGCACGACGTCCTCTCTGAGTTGCAATATATTCAGCTGGATGTGTGCCCTCCGACAAGCATCTAGCTGAAGAAAGGCAGGGGCTGGGGTCGACGGGCCCCCATCAATCGTTGTGCTGCTCCAGTCTACGGCTCACAAAGTGGTTACCTGACCCCGCTGGCTGCAGAGTCATCACCATCTCCCCGGCTCTGTTTTACTTCAGCAGTGTGATAAGGTCACAGGGTGATGACCTCATCACGCTGCTGCATGTTAGGCCACAAGATGATGCGCCAGCACTCTGCTCTGCTCCACTGACCTTTGCTTCAACACACAGCTAATTTGCATGCAATGCAAATTAGGTATGTGTAGTGGCAGAAGCGACACTGCCGGGCCCCTCTCCTGCTGCTGTGACTGCGGTCCAGTGAAGAGGGGCGCCCAGCCGCGGCACAGGGCTTAATAAAGCTAAGTTAAGTATTTGCCCCGGCCAGGCCCCCCTTTTCATCGGGCCCCATACACCAGTCATGGTTGTCATGCCCTGATGGTGGCCTTGACTCGGAGGCAGGCTGGCCCCGTGCCGCAGACACTGGGCAGGCTGGCCCCGTGCCGCAGACACTGGGCAGGCTGGCCCCGTGCCGCAGACACTGGCAGGCTGGCCCCAGACACTGGGCAGGCTGGCCCCGTGCCGCAGACACTGGCAGGCTGGCCCCGTGCCGCAGACACTGGCAGGCTGGCCCCAGACACTGGGCAGGCTGGCCCCGTGCCGCAGACACTGGCAGGCTGGCCCCGTGCCGCAGACACTGGCAGGCAGACACTGGCAGGCAGACACTGGCAGGCAGACACTGGCAGGCAGACACTGGCAGGCAGGCAGCAGGCCGCTCCTTCAGTGTCTCTTTCCCGCTCTGGCTCTGTACACTGGTCACCAGTTAGGAGCTGGGCCAGTGACACTGGGGATGTGGCCGCCACCTGTGGTCCTCCCGCTGCCTCATTAGCCGGATCTGTGACCCCGCCCTGGGCCTGGAGATGAGGGCTGATGCCGGCCATCCATCAGCGTCTCTTCGGGGGGCCGCGGCCTCTGTTCAGCCACTTCTGTGCCTCTTCCTGCAGGAAGCTGCGGGGTCCGTCCTCTGACAGCTCCTGTCTTGTAATCTACTGGTGTAAAGATTTACAGACTGCGGCCGAGCGAGCGAGGAGGGGGCAGCACCAGGGGGAAAGTGGCCGCACAATGTCTTGTGGACAGCATTACAAGAGAGCTACTGCCCGACGACTACTACAGCGGTGCAGTCATCTGCAGTGGCGATGTACAACAAGTCTCAGCCGTTACTGGTGTAATTTATAGCTATAAGATGCTAGAAGTCTCTGTGCATTAATCTTTAGTGACGGCTTTCTGGCTTCTGGAGACGCCCCCATTCTTGCACCTGGACCCCCATGTGGCAGTTTTAAGGGTCCAGTTGTAAGTGATGCAGGCACTGGGCCGCAGACACTTGGAGGGACGCAGGCACTGGGCCAAGGACCCTGGGAGGGAGGCAGGCACCGGGCCGAGGACCCTGGGAGGGACGCAGGCACCGGGCCGAGGACCCTGGGAGGGAGGCAGGCACCGGGCCGAGGACCCTGGGAGGGAGGCAGGCACCGGACCGAGGACACTGGGAGGGAAGCAGGCACCAGCTCGAGGACTCTGGGAGGGAGGCAGGCACCGGGCTGAGGACACTGGGAGGGAGGCAGGCACCAGGTCGAGGACCCTGGGAGGGAGGCAGGCACCGGGCCGAGGACACTGGGAGGGGAAGGCAGGCACCGGGCCGAGGACACTAGGAGGGAGGCAGGCACCAGGTTGAGGACCCTGGGAGGGAGGCAGACACTGGGAGGGAGGCAGGCACCGGACCAAGGACACTGGGAGGGAGGCAGGCACCGGGCCGAGGATACTGGGAGGGAGGCAGGCACCAGGCCGAGGATACTGGGAGGGAGGCAGGCACCAGGCCGAGGATACTGGGAGGGAGGCAGGCACCAGGCCGAGGATACTGGGAGGAAGGCAGGCACCAGGCCGAGGATACTGGGAGGGAGGCAGGCACCAGGCCGAGGATACTGGGAGGGAGGCAGGCACCGGGCCGAGGACACGGAGGGAGGCAGGCACCGGGCCGAGGACACTGGGAGGGAGGCAGGCACCGGGCCACAGACACTGGGACCACATGTGGCAGATTTGGGGTCTGATTTAAGTGACCAGTGTGCTCTCCAGGCAGGAGCCCGGCCAGCTCGTTGGGGCTGATTGTCCCGTGCTCCGGCTCGCACCTCGCCTCCGTTATCCTGGCTCGCACCTCGCCTCCGTTATCCTGGCTCGCACCTCGCCTCCGTTACCCCGGCTCGCACCTCGCCTCCATTACTCCGGCTCGCACCTCGCCTCCATTACTCCGGCTCGCACCTCGCCTCCATTACTCCGGCTCGCACCTCGCCTCCGTTATCCCGGCTTGCACCTCGTCTCCATTACTCCGGCTCGCACCTCGCCTCCATTACTCCGGCTCGCACCTCGTCTCCATTACTCCGGCTCGCACCTCGCCTCCATTACTCCGGCTCCCACCTCGCCTCCATTACTCCGGCTCCCACCTCGCCTCCATTACTCCGGCTCCCACCTCGCCTCCATTACTCCGGCTCACACCTCGCCTCCATTACTCCGGCTCGCACCTCGTCTCCATTACTCCGGCTCGCACCTCGTCTCCATTACTCCGGCTCGCACCTCGTCTCCATTACTCCGGCTCGCACCTCGCCTCCGTTACCCCGGCTCGCACCTCGTCTCCATTACTCCGGCTCGCACCTCGTCTCCATTACTCCGGCTCGCACCTCGTCTCCATTACTCCGGCTCGCACCTCGTCTCCATTACTCCGGCTCGCACCTCGTCTCCATTACTCCGGCTCGCACCTCGTCTCCATTACTCCGGCTCGCACCTCGCCTCCATTACTCCGGCTCGCACCTCGCCTCCATTACTCCGGCTCGCACCTCGTCTCCATTACTCCGGCTCGCACCTCGTCTCCATTACTCCGGCTCGCACCTCGTCTCCATTACTCCGGCTCGCACCTCGTCTCCATTACTCCGGCTCCCACCTCGTCTCCATTACTCCGGCTCGCACCTCGTCTCCATTACTCCGGCTCACACCTCGTCTCCATTACTCCGGCTCGCACCTCGTCTCCATTACTCCGGCTCGCACCTCGCCTCCATTACTCCGGCTCACACCTCGTCTCCATTACTCCGGCTCGCACCTCGTCTCCATTACTCCGGCTCGCACCTCGTCTCCATTACTCCGGCTCGCACCTCGTCTCCATTACTCCGGCTCGCACCTCGCCTCCATTACTCCGGCTCGCACCTCGTCTCCATTACTCCGGCTCCCACCTCGTCTCCATTACTCCGGCTCCCACCTCGTCTCCATTACTCCGGCTCCCACCTCGCCTCCATTACTCCGGCTCCCACCTCGTCTCCATTGCTCCGGCTCCCACCTCGTCTCCATTACTCCGGCTCGCACCTCGCCTCCATTACTCCGGCTCGCACCTCGTCTCCATTACTCCGGCTCGCACCTCGTCTCCGTTACTCTGGCTCGCACCTCGCCCCCATTATCCCGGGGGGCGTTACTCCGGCTCGCACCTCGTCTCCGTTACTCCGGCTCGCACCTCGTCTCCATTACTCCGGTTCGCACCTCGCCTCCGTTACTCTGGCTCGCACCTCGCCCCCATTATCCCGGGGGGCGTTACTCCGGCTCGCACCTCGTCTCCGTTACTCCGGCTCGCACCTCGCCTCCATGATCCCGGCTCGTCACCTTTACAGACAGTTGGACTTTTAGCGGCTCGGAGCGTCCTGTCCCCATCAGACACCTTTGTCCTCTGGCAGCGCACGCCCTCCGCCGTCTGAGCCCCTGGTTCCCATCCAGCGATTATGATGAGAATGCGGCACGGCGCCCGGTCTCATGGAGCTCACCGCACTGTACGCCGCCCGCGTCTCCCGGCTCGGGATCATATCACCATGGCAGGGACCATGTAATCATTTTAGAAAGATTCCCAGTGGCTGAGTCAATGGTCGCCACCCCCCCATCCCCGGATGTAACGCACCATAACAGATAATGGGAATATACGGGGAGACGCGCGATTGTCCGCAGTTATTATTGATACCTACCGGAGGGGGGGGTCGGGTGACAGCCATGAAATCGGAAAATTCCTGCCGCAATATACAAAGCTTCCCCCAAATAAAAGGACCCCTGACAATGGCGCCCCCACCTGCTTTTTTTTTTTTTTTTGGTTGACTTGTTTATCCATTGACCATAGAAATAGTGCGTCGCTCGGAGTGGCCCATGGGAAGAGGTTTGGGGCTGAGTTGGTACAGTTTCCTCGCTGTCAGGGCGCTGGAATTAATGGTGTTTTGATGACACAAATTTTGAAGAGCAGACAAAGAGCGTGACGGGGCCGAGCCGTGGCCCCATAGAAGCGGGACCCTCCTCTCCCCCAGCCCCCTTGTCCTCGCTGTCATCCGTCTGCCAATCTTCCTGTCCATGCCTATTTAAAGACGCCTTTCATGGTGTATTCTTTCCCACAGGGTTTGCCAGATCGGGCCCGGTGCCTGGGTTCCAGGGGGACACACTGCAGTTGGCCTTCATCGACTTAAGACAAGTAAGCCTTTGTTGTTTTTTGTGCTTTATTTCTCTTTTAAGATGTGTGACTGAGGGCCCATGAGGTCTTAAGGAGCGAGAGAAGGAATGGGGAGGGGGGCTCCAAGGAAGAGGTGGGAGCGGAGAAAGAAAGGAGACTCTCCAAGGATTAAACGCCGGAGACCTTGCGTCCTTTTCTCGCCCTGTTTTTTTTTTTTTTTTTAGAGGGGCTGTCAGGGTAGGTTCCTCGGCCGGCGCCGTGATGGACGCGAGGGATACTGACGCCGCGCTGCTGCACCCATGTCTGACCTCCGCGTGGTGCACCATGTATACGACTTCTCGTAGGGCACCGGATAACGTAGCAAGCTTGTAAGGCTAAACAAGAGGGCAAGGGAGCACCCTGCCAAATCCGTAGGAGAGAATTGGGCCAGACGGGCGAGGGAAGGAAGCAGAAGAGCGCAGGAAACTGGTCCTGAAGATGCTCATACTAGACGTGTCCTCCAGGGGACGGACGGAGCTGATCACTGGCGGGCTCTCCCATTATATGGTCTAGTGAAGCCCCCGGACTGACCCATAATGGTAAAGTCCTTGACATTGCCCACCCAGATCCTGTCTCCACTCTCTCATCAAAGCCGGGAGTTATTGCACTAAAGCTCTCATATTGCACCCTGGTGTACAAAGAGGCCCGTCTGTACCTCTGTAGTCACACTAGGGCACATAGAGGCCCGTCTGTACCTCTGTAGTCACCCTGGAGAACATTGAGGCCAGTCTGTACCTCTGTAGTCACCCTGGAGCACATAGAGGCCCGTCTGTACCTCTGTAGTCACCCTGGAGCACATAGAGGTCCGTCTGTACCTCTGTAGTCACCCTGGAGCACATAGAGGCCCGTCTGTACCTCTGTAGTCACCCTGGAGCACATAGAGGCCCGTCTGTACCTCTGTAGTCACCCTGGAGCACATAGAGACCCGTCTATACCTCTGTAGTCACCCTGGGGGCACATAGAGGCCCGTCTGCTCCTCTATAGGCACCCTGGTGTACAAAGAGGCCCGTCTGTACCTCTGTAGGCACCCTGGGGCACATAGAGGCCCGTCTGTACCTCTGTAGTTACCCTAGTGGACATAGAGGCCCGTCTATACCTCTGTAGTCACCCTGGGGTACATAGAGGCCTGTCTGCTCCTCTATAGGCACTCTGTGGCACATAGAGCCCTGTCTGTATCTATGTAGTCACCCTGGGGCACATAGAGGCCCGTCTGCTCCTCTATAGGCACCCTGCGGCACATAGAGGCCCGTCTGTACCTCTGTAGGCACCCTGGTGTACAAAGAGGCCCGTCTGTACCTCTATAGTCACCCTGGGACACATAGGCCCGTCTGCTCCTCTATAGGCACTCTGTGGCACATAGAGCCCTGTCTGTACCTATGTAGTCACCCTGGGGCACATAGAGGCCCGTCTGCTCCTCTATAGGCACCCTGCGGCACATAGAGGCCCGTCTTCACCTCTGTAGTCACCCTGGAGCACATAGAGGCCCGTCTATACCTCTGTAGTTACACTGGGGCACTTAGAGGCCCGTCTGCTGATCTGTAGTCCCCCCGGGGCACATAGAGGGGTATTTCCATGGTAAGTGATGGGAAATGTCTGAGACTTGATGTCAATTTGGGATCGTCCAATCTACTTGTGGCATTCTGTTCTTTCTAAGGAACAGCTGATGGTCGTGCACCGTCACCGTTCCCCTTCAGCTGAGAAGAGGCCAGAGTGGGCCACAGACCTCAGGGGGGAGCCATTAAGCCAGGCAGTACCGCCAATACGGTATTGTGTAATACTTAATCTCACCTGCGGAGGTGCTGCAGGGACATCCAACCAGCTGATCCCTGATGGTCCCTGCAGGGGGGACGCTCTGTGATATCCCCTATAACGATACAGAGCATGTGTAATTAGCCGTCCGGTGGCCCCAGCTGACACCACGCGAGGCCCCTCTGTCCCGGCTGACACCACGCGAGGCCCCTCTGTCCCGGCTGACACCACGCGAGGCCCCTCTGTCCCGGCTGACACCACGCGAGGCCCCTCTGTCCCGGCTGACACCACGCGAGGCCCCTCTGTCCCGGCTGACACCACGCGAGGCCCCTCTGTCCCGGCTGACACCACGCGAGGCCCCTCTGTCCCGGCTGACACCACGCGAGGCCCCTCTGTCCCGGCTGACACCACGCGAGGCCCCTCTGTCCCGGCTGACACCACGCGAGGCCCCTCTGTCCCGGCTGACACCACGCGAGGCCCCTCTGTCCCGGCTGACACCACGCGAGGCCCCTCTGTCCCGGCTGACACCACGCGAGGCCCCTCTGTCCCGGGTGACACCACGCGAGGCCCCTCTGTCCCGGCTGACACCACGCGAGGCCCCTCTGTCCCGGCTGACACCACGCGAGGCCCCTCTGTCCCGGCTGACACCACGCGAGGCCCCTCTGTCCCGGCTGACACCACGCGAGGGCCCTCGTCATTTTTTATGCCATGTGGAGTTGATGCCACCATGAACTTTATACAGGTTTTCGCTCATTTACCCTTTCCTCCGGCCTGTAATCCGGGGGTCCCGGCCACATCTGGCCAGATTCCTGCCCTGTTATTCACATCTCCGGCCCGGAAAATATTAACTTGTAGTTCAAACCGGTGCACCTCAATGAGCTGCGGAGATGAAAGGCGGGCACGGACGTGGCAGAGCCGCAGCTCGTCCCTGTGAAGCCCCTTCTTCTCCTTGTATTGATATGCCAGGGGCAGAGGAGGAGGAGGAGGAGAAGGTGTTGAATTGTGCACTGTCATCGCTTTTGCTGAGAAGATGGATGGGCTCGGATGGAAAGTGTGAATGAAGTTGGGAGTCATTGACGGATGTTCTGTCCTATAAAGCCCATCTCTCTATGTGTCTCCCAGTAAACAACAACAAGCAGCCGGGCTGGCACTTTGTCTGTGCTGCCACGATGATGCAGTACCTCTTGTATTCATGGCTCTTCCCGATGCTCCAGGGGTATAACGTGCACTGACATTATCCTCTCTCCATCGATGATCCTGTCTGGAGGAGCTTTCATCTGGTAATGGATGAGCCTGAGAAGAGTGATGGCGGCGCCATCCGTCATCCTGTGACATGGCCGGGCCGCGCTTCATTAACACGCCGTTGGGAACCTTCCCTTCGCCATATGTAACCTAGGTTTTTTGTTTTCTGGTCGGTTTTCTTAGTTTTTGTTCTCTACCTTTTTTTCTTCTTCTTCAGTTGAGCGCCTCAAATCTTGCATTTTCGGTAAAAAAAAAACCCCTTATGTGAGAATGGCGCGGTTTATCGGCTCTAGCGGTCACCTGGCAACGTTTTTTTTTTTAACGCTTTCCAATGATATTTATGCCTGGGTTTTCCTACGGCGGCACAAAGACGAGAAGTTAATTTGTCATTGCTGAAGACGGTATTACGGCTGGGAATCGGCGGACCTTCATAGGTGTCTTAGAAGACGTCCAACCCAATGTGGCCGCGGTGCCAAATTGTCAGGCACTTGGGGTTTTGAGGACTGGGAACTATTTGGGGGCCGGGTGGACGGCTTTGTTGCTTTTACGTGATAGACTTTCTGTGGCGCCATTTAGCTCTTTGGCGCCGGGGCGTCTACTTTTTCTCCACGGTCTCGAAAACACCTCCTGTAGTAATGTCCATCTGACGAAATACAAGTCTGCTTTTTCATCCATGTTTGAGAAAGCCGTATGGCCACCGTTGTGCCTCCCGCAAAGATGTCTCTCTTCTCGTTCCCTCATACACATGGACGCTCAGTTTTGCTGTCCGCTCTCTCTCCTGATTCCCTCATACACATGGGCGCTCAGTTTGGCTGACCGCGCTCTCCCCTGATTCCCTCGTACACATGGGCACTCAGTTTGGCTGGCTGCGCTCTCTCCTGATTCCCTCATACACATGGGCGCTCAGTTTGGCTGTCCGCTCTCTCCCCTGATTCCCTCATACACATGGACTCTCAGTTTGGGTGACCGCTATCTCTCCTGATTCCCTCATACACATGGACTCTCAGTTTGGGTGACCGCTATCTCTCCTGATTCCCTCATACACATGGACTCTCAGTTTAGCTGGCCGCTATCTCTCCTGATTCCCTCATACATATGGACTCTCAGTTTGGGTGACCGCTATTTCTCCTGATTCCCTCATACACATGGGCGCTCAGTTTGGCTGGCCGCTATCTCTCCTGATTCCCTCATACACATGGGCGCTCAGTTTGGCTGGCCGCTATCTCTCCTGATTCCCTCATACATATGGACTCTCAGTTTGGGTGACCGCTATTTCTCCTGATTCCCTCATACACATGGGCGCTCAGTTTAGCTGGCCGCTATCTCTCCTGATTCCCTCATACATATGGACTCTCAGTTTGGCTGACCGCTATCTCTCCTGATTCCCTCATACACATGGGCGCTCAGTTTGGCTGGCCGCTATCTCTCCTGATTCCCTCATACACATGGGCGCTCAGTTGGGCTGGCCGCTATCTCTCCTGATTTCCTCATATACATGGGCCCTCAGTTTGCCTGACCGCTATCTCCTGATTCCCTCATACACATGGACTCTCAGTTTGGGTGGCCGCGCTCTCTCCTGATTCTCTCATACATATGGATGCTCAGTTTGGCTGACCACTCTCTCCTGATTCCCTCATACACATGGCCCCTCAGTTTGGGTGGCCGCGCTCTCTCCTGATTCCCTCATACATATGGATGCTCAGTTTGGCTGACCACTCTCTCCTGATTCCCTCATACACATGGCCCCTCAGTTTGGGTGGCCGCTATCTCTCCTGATTCCCTCAAACACATGGACTCTCAGTTGGGCTGGCCGCGCTCTCTCCTGATTCCCTCATACACATGGGCCCTCAGTTTTGCTGTCCGCTATTTCTCCTAACTTCATTATTCGGTACCTATAGGCTCTTGGTTTAGCACAATGAAAAAAAATATAACACCTATACTGCCTAAGAAATGGCTCTAGCAATTCTCCCCTTAGGTTTTGAGACCTCTTGGCACCTATGTCAATATTCTTCTCTCATCACTGTCCTCTTCAGTATTCTCGGGGTCCCATCACTAAACTTGTGCCGTGCACTGGTCCACATTGAGTCACCACTGATTCTCGGATTTCCTTAGAGAAAAGGTCCTATATCAGCTCCTGCTGCCATCCGATTAGCTTTAGGCCTCCTGAGGTGTTTCATGAGCTGCCACACCATGGATGCCGTAGATCTCACCAATATTTAAAGACCGCCTATCCGAATACAATTGTACTTAACACCCAACTGATGTTATCCATGAAATGCTTCCACGGCTTAAGCCCCTGCTGTAGAGACTTAGGGCATTGTCCCTGCGTAGATCATTTCGATGGTTCTCGTGACAGGAAGTCTTCATATTGGGTGGATTTGACCAACACAGTCTCCCACTTGTAAATATGTTGAAGAAAGGTTTCCCCTATTTGAAGTCTGGTACATAAGGTTAAATTCTGGTAAAGCACATGGCTGTTGACTTTTGTCATCTTCCCTTTTTGGCCACGAATGATTACTTGGACTCTAATGTTCTCAAGAAGAACATTAGACGTACCACATGAGTCTAAAGATGGTCACACCTCTTAGAAAGCCAACGTTTGGCCCACAACCTTTCATCCAGACTTTCACTGCGCATGTACACTGGACTCATGAGTAGGGAATAAGGTCTCACTAGACACCTCTCCACTTATCAATAAAGAATCGGGCATGGTTAATCCAATATGCCTGATCATAGTTAACTCCAACACTGGAAAAGGACATTATGGTTGGAAGAATAGAAGGAACAAGGAGAGAGACCAGAATTTCGATGGCTTGACACAATCAAGAAACTGTCTTTGTTGGGTCACCCCCCCATACACATGACCAGTCTCCCCTTAGTCATCGCCTTAAGACTAAGAAACAGTATGTAGAATGATTGTATCGCAAAAGAGCTTGTGCCCAGTGATAAGACGTTTATTAATGCAAATCTCAAACCCAAAGGGATGCCGATGGATTTGGTTTAAAAAAACGTAAAATTATATACATAAGTTTGAGGCTGAAATGGGTCATTTACTTTCAGAATATTCCATCATACCATACTGAAGGGCCTAGAAGTCACTGCTTAACCTCAAGGTGGCGCTGTTTACCCTTGTACCATGTACTGCTGACCTGCTGCAGCCGGTGATTGTAAGACACCTGCTGAGCGTACTAGATACAAGCACCCTTCCGTGTGCCTATCCTGATAACCGTACATTCTAGGAAATCTTGTGTTCACTGCTTTGTTGAGACATTTTTAGTTTCTTCAGCCATTTTTTGGTGGGTTGGTGGCATTCCCTTTAAGCATCCGTTGGGGCATTTTGGTTCTCCATCTATATACGTGTCCTAATCCATGTTTTTTTGTGACTACAAGTAGAGGAACGTATCGTTCGTCTCCAGCCCATAAGGGGTAATCCTCTTACTAACTTTGAAAGCCAAAGATTTGGTATATGTGGTGCAGTATTAACACAAAACTCTTTGCCAAAAGAAGGGAAGATCCAGGGAAAACGGGTCTACCACATCCTGGTTACCCATCAAAACCGTACTGGTAGGGTCCATGTATGCTCATCGTCAACTTTCGGAATAAGAGTGCTCTAATGGTGTGTGGATTGGCAAGATCCTTTTGGCTTCACTCTATGACTTGAATGTTTTGATCCTTGCTCCTCAGATTTTGGTAAATTTTGTGCCCAGTAGTTTTGTAGTCTACATTTTGCCTGCATTGCACACATCATATGAAGACTGCAATCCCTGGTGAAGGACATTATGGTTGGAAGAATAGAAGGACAAGGCGTAGAGGATGACCAAAAACCTGATGGCTTGATACAATCAAGAAACAGTGAAGAAGATCTTGGTGGACTTATCTAGGCTGAGAAGACCCTGGTGGATGTATCGAAGCGGGAAAGACCCTGGTGGACGTATCAAAGCGGAGAAGGCCCTGGTTGACCTATCTAGGTGGAGAAGGCCCTGGTTGACCTATCTAGGTGGAGAAGGCCCTGGTTGACCTATCTAGGTGGAGAAGACCTTGGTGGACCTATCTAGGCAAAGACCTTGGTGGACCTATCTAGGTGGAGAAGACCCTGGTAGACCTCTTTAGGCAGCGAACACCCTGGTAAACCTATCTAGGGTGCACATGAACGATCTTACAGAGAGGGTTCATCCATCAAGTCGCCATGGCTCAAGATCGAGCTGAAGGCCGTTAAAAAGGAAAAAAAAAAGTTTTGCAGTCTGTGGAAGACTAAGTTTAATGAGTCTCCACCAGTGTGGGCTCTTTATTTATATCACCTTTTTTATGGAGGTCCAATAGAAGATTATTAGACTACTGGATGGCACGAGAATTAGCTACAATTTGTCATGTCCTATCATCCGGCATACTAGGATCTGTCCCAATATCGGTTATTACTGAAGACCACCATGATGAATCAAGAGCTCAGACCCCTTGTATAGGTAGTTCCTTTTCCGTTACAGGAGCCACACCTCGTTTTACTGATCATTAGCTGTAAGATTTTAACCACCTGTAGAAGGAAGGTCCTTAGAGTTGATGCATAACTTCCAAGAAATCGAGTGTTAATATGGTGGAGAACATGGCCGATAGTTCGTAGATCTAAAGTTGCCGATGACGCTGTTCATGGACTGTGGTCGTTCTTGCACTGATAGTGGGAATTTTACAAAGACTCTACAGCTGCATTTGAAGCTTTCTGTGGGATCCCACCAGACCCCATCATCTCTCTGCCTTTTATGCCATTAGTAAGGAGGTCCAGGACAACGTGCCTCGTCTTCCGGAGATGGTGGCCAAAGTAGGAGCTAAACTCCTTCTTGCCTCAAAACACGTTCCAACCCTAAGCAGAGGTCTTCCTCAGCTGTCTTGTTGGCAGCAGCTACATCTGTATGTGGAGTCGACTCTATTTTTTGTCCTTTTGCTTTGTGCCAGATTTCTCTTGCTTTCGAGAGATTGGCTTGAGAACAATGGTGGTGGTTTGTGTATATCGGAGCTTGTGTTGGGTGAAGTGTTGTGTAATTGACCTGACTCTCATCGCCTTGCGCGTTTTCTTCCATCACTTGGCAGTTGTGCACATTAAACCAGGTCATGGAGTTTATCTTTTGTCCTCATTTGCCATCTTATCGTGACGGGGATACGACTTTTACATGTTCAGTCGGATGGTTTTTTTACTTGGGGGTTCGTCCAGGACCAATAGTTATAACGGAACCTGAGTATTGTGCACCACAGAGAAGATTGTAGCTAAGTGCTCTGTTACATAAACTTTCTCCAAACCTGGAAAGCTTTCACTTCTTACCGTACAGACCCTCTGCCTCACTTCTTAATGGGTTAACGAGCTGCCTCGTCGCAGCGACACCTCGGGGACCTGACAGTCGGCTCTGCACCCTGGACATTAATGCATGGGCCCGGCGCAGGCTCCCAGCGTTCAGCTCCGTAAACCTCCCCTTATGTCACTAGTGTGACCTGACGAGTGGAAGGAGCGAGATTAAACAAGCCGTCCTCGTCACTTGCCGCTTATTCCAGGGTATCATAAACCGTATCCAGAAAAAACCGCGGGGTGCATATTTGGGGGATGGATGTCCCAGGAAAGTGGAAGCGCTGTGCACGGCAGGAATGCCTTCTATAAGAATGTAGCGATAACTTATACAATGGTCCGCTCTCGTCTACGGGCTTTGGGGACTAAGCGGTGGCCTGGGACGTGAAGTCTGCAGCTATCGGCAAGGATCATGCTCCATGGGAAGACTTCTGAACTCCACCGCACTGCTAGCTGGGAGCACCGCTGGTTTACTGGGGTGCCGGTGTGACTCCAAGCCATACGTAGAAATCTACACCATCTTGACTCCCTCCTGAAACACTCAGTGCTCCTGAAGGATCCTGCTACCTGTCTCTTTCCCTCCTTACATCCCGATTAATACGAGTAAACTGCCCACTACAGGATCGGCACAATCCTCTCAGAGATTCTCCACTGCTGCGACCGTTCCAGTTGTATAATGGTCTACATATAGATGCGGTGGCCTCAGTCAGATGCTCGGTGGAGGAAACGTATCCTTTGAAGGTTGCTCTGACTGGTGGTTTCTGCTCCATGACATTGTCCCCGGAGGTTGGGGCGGCTCGTCCAAGCTGATAATACCTCACCTCTAATGTCTTCCTGATGAAAAATTCACGAGGCCGGCATTGTATTACCTCCTACCTGTTATGGGGGATGGGGCCGGTCTCTGGACACCATGCACTCTCCAGATTTACTCTCATTTCTGATCAATGCTACTCAACACGTGTTGAGAGTATATATTTGGGGTGGTCTTCCATGCGCTCCCCACCCTTCGTTCTCTGGCAGTATCTGCACCCACCCTGCTTTCACCTGAAATATTGCTAATCACTTTTCATTTTCTGGCAGTTTCGGTGCCCACCCTTTGTTTCCCCGTAGAGTGGGCGCCCACCGTTTGTTACCCCGTAGTGTGGGTGCCCACCCTTTGTTTCCCCTTAGTGTCATCGCCCACCCTTTGTTACCCCCTAGTGTCGTCACCCAGCATTTGTTCTCTGGTAGTGTCGGCACCCACCCTTTGTTCTCCGGTAGTGTCAGCGCCCACCCTTTGTTCTCCGGTAGTGTCAGCGTCCACCCTTTTTTCTTCGGTAGTGTCAGCGCCCACCTTTTTTTCTCCGGTAGTGTCAGCGCCCAGCCCATTGTTCTCTGTCAGTTTCGGCACCCACTCTGCGTTCTCCAGTAGTGTCGGCACCTACCCATTGTTATTCTGTAGTGTCATCGTCCACCTTTCATTCTCTGGTATTGTTGCCCCTGACCCTTTGTTCTCCGGCAGTTTTGGCACCCCCCCATCGTTCTTCAGTAGTGTTGGCACGCATCCATTGTTCTTCTACAGTGTCACTAATCACCTTTCTTTCTCTGGTAGTGTTGGTGCCCACCCTTCGCTCTTCTGGATTTTATTTGCCCTCCTTTGTTCTCTGGTTGTCATCACCCAACCTTTGTACTACAGTAATGTCACTGTCCACCCTCCGTTTTCCAGTAGTGTTGCGGTCTACCCTTCGTTTTCTGGCAGTTTCGGGACCCGCCCTTTATTTTCCATCAGTTTCAGCCCCTACCCTTCATTTTCAGGTAGTATCGCAGCCGACCCTTTGTTTTCCGTCAGTTTGGGCTTCCACCCTTGATTTTCCGGTAGTGTCACGGCCCACTCTTCATTTTGCTATAATGTTGCTGCCCATCCTTCATGTTCCGGCAGTGTCGCTGCCCGCCTTTCGTTTTCTAGCAGTTTCGGACCCACCCTTCATTTTCCATAGTGTCGCTGCCCACCGTTCATTCTCTGGCGGTTTTAGCGCCCACCCTTCATTTTCCAGGAGTGTTTGTGCCCACTCTTCATGTTCTGGCGGTTTTGGCGTCCACCCTTCATTTTCCAGTGGTGTTGCGGCCCAGCCTTCATTTTCCGGTAGTGTCGCGGCCCACCCTTCATCTAACGGCAGTTTTGGTGCCCACCCTTCCTTTTCTGGCACTTTTGGGGTCCTGCCAGATCAGTACCTATCGCTCTGCGCAATGCAGCATTTAAGGAGCATTTTGGCAAACCTCGCGCTGTATGTGCCAATTGTGAGCCAAAGGGGGTGCACTGTTATCTAGATCTTGAGCTCACAGAGGCGGCCGTATTCTCTGGTTTCTCCGCAGAGTTGTTAGATTTTGGTGTGGTTCTGTGTTCTCGCCCCTCACCCTCCGGTATCTGATAGCTTCGCATTTGAGCAGCGCTTCTCTGAACTCTGCATGGCCTTGTCCTGCAGCTGCCAGTAACCGCCCTCCCCACGAGCCGGTGCTGCAGCAGCTTGGGTCCTGGAGCGTGCGGCGTGTTTACCTACAGTTATAATTACCCTGAACTCTGCATGACACTCGACTGAACCTGATCCAGTGGAGCTCACTGACAGGTGCAGCAGGAGCAGAGAGCGGCTCACTGACAGGTGCAGCAGGAGCAGAGAGCGGCTCACTGACAGGTGCAGCGAGAGCAGAGAGCGGCTCACTGACAGGTGCAGCAGGAGCAGAGAGCGGCTCACTGACAGGTGCAGCAGGAGCAGAGAGCGGCTCACTGACAGGTGCAGCGAGAGCAGAGAGCGGCTCACTGACAGGTGCAGCGAGAGCAGAGAGCGGCTCACTGACAGGTGCAGCAGGAGCAGAGAGCGGCTCACTGACAGGTGCAGCGAGAGCAGAGAGCGGCTCACTGACAGGTGCAGCGAGAGCAGAGAGCGGCTCACTGACAGGTGCAGCAGGAGCAGAGAGCGGCTCACTGACAGGTTCAGCGAGAGCAGAGAGCGGCTCACTGACAGGTGCAGCAGGAGCAGAGAGCAGCTCACTGACAGGTGCAGCAGGAGCAGAGAGCGGCTCACTGACAGGTGCAGCGAGAGCAGAGAGCGGCTCACTGACAGGTGCAGCAGGAGCAGAGAGCGGCTCACTGACAGGTGCAGCGAGAGCAGAGAGCGGCTCACTGACAGGTGCAGCGAGAGCAGAGAGCGGCTCACTGACAGGTGCAGCGAGAGCAGAGAGCGGCTCACTGACAGGTGCAGCGAGAGCAGAGAGCGGCTCACTGACAGGTGCAGCAGTAGCAGAGAGCGGCTCACTGACAGGTGCAGCAGGAGCAGAGAGCGGCTCACTGACAGTTGCAGCGAGAGCAGAGAGCGGCTCACTGACAGGTGCTGCAGGAGCAGAGAGCGGCTCACTGACAGGTGCAGCGAGAGCAGAGAGCGGCTCACTGACAGGTGCAGCAGTAGCAGAGAGCGGCTCACTGACAGGTGCAGCAGGAGCAGAGAGCGGCTCACTGACAGTTGCAGCGAGAGCAGAGAGCGGCTCACTGACAGGTGCTGCAGGAGCAGAGAGCGGCTCACTGACAGGTGCAGCGAGAGCAGAGAGCGGCTCACTGACAGGTGCAGCAGTAGCAGAGAGCGGCTCACTGACAGGTGCAGCGAGAGCAGAGAGCGGCTCACTGACAGGTGCAGCAGGAGCAGAGAGCGGCTCACTGACAGGTGCAGCGAGAGCAGAGAGCGGCTCAATGACAGGTGCAGCAGTAGCAGAGAGCGGCTCAATGACAAGTGCAGCAGTAGCAGAGAGCGGCTCACTGACAGGTGCAGCAGTAGCATAGAGCGGCTCACTGACAGGTGCAGCGAGAGCATAGAGCGGCTCACTGACAGGTGCAGCGAGAGCATAGAGCGGCTCACTGACAGGTGCAGCGAGAGCATAGAGCGGCTCACTGACAGGTGAAGCGAGAGCAGAGAGCGGCTCACTGACAGGTGCAGCGAGAGCAGAGAGCGGCTCACTGACAGGTGCAGCGAGAGCAGAGAGCGGCTCACTGACAGGTGCAGCGAGAGCAGAGAGCGTCTCACTGACAGGTGCAGCGAGAGCAGAGAGCGGCTCACTGACAGGTGCAGCGAGAGCAGAGAGCGGCTCACTGACAGGTGCAGCGAGAGCAGAGAGCGGCTCACTGACAGGTGCAGCGAGAGCAGAGAGCGGCTCACTGACAGGTGCAGCGAGAGCAGAGAGCGGCTCACTGACAGGTGCAGCGAGAGCAGAGAGCGGCTCACTGACAGGTGCAGCGAGAGCAGAGAGCGTCTCACTGACAGGTGCAGCGAGAGCAGAGAGCGTCTCACTGACAGGTGCAGCGAGAGCAGAGAGCGTCTCACTGACAGGTGCAGCGAGAGCAGAGAGCGGCTCACTGACAGGTGCAGAGAGCGGCTCACTGACAGGTGCAGCGAGAGCAGAGAGCGGCTCACTGACAGGTGCAGCGAGAGCAGGGAGCGGCTCACTGACAGGTGCAGCGAGAGCAGAGAGCGTCTCACTGACAGGTGCAGCGAGAGCAGAGAGCGGCTCACTGACAGGTGCAGCGAGAGCAGAGAGCGGCTCACTGACAGATGCAGCGAGAGCAGAGAGGGGCTCACTGACAGGTGCAGCGAGAGCAGAGAGCGGCTCACTGACAGGTGCAGCGAGAGCAGAGAGCGGCTCACTGACAGGTGCAGCGAGAGCAGAGAGCGGCTCACTGACAGGTGCTGCAGGAGCAGAGAGCGGCTCACTGACAGGTGCAGCGAGAGCAGAGAGCGGCTCACTGACAGGTGCAGCAGTAGCAGAGAGCGGCTCACTGACAGGTGCAGCAGGAGCAGAGAGCGGCTCACTGACAGTTGCAGCGAGAGCAGAGAGCGGCTCACTGACAGGTGCTGCAGGAGCAGAGAGCGGCTCACTGACAGGTGCAGCGAGAGCAGAGAGCGGCTCACTGACAGGTGCAGCAGTAGCAGAGAGCGGCTCACTGACAGGTGCAGCGAGAGCAGAGAGCGGCTCACTGACAGGTGCAGCAGGAGCAGAGAGCGGCTCACTGACAGGTGCAGCGAGAGCAGAGAGCGGCTCAATGACAGGTGCAGCAGTAGCAGAGAGCGGCTCAATGACAAGTGCAGCAGTAGCAGAGAGCGGCTCACTGACAGGTGCAGCAGTAGCATAGAGCGGCTCACTGACAGGTGCAGCGAGAGCATAGAGCGGCTCACTGACAGGTGCAGGGAGAGCATAGAGCGGCTCACTGACAGGTGCAGCGAGAGCATAGAGCGGCTCACTGACAGGTGAAGCGAGAGCAGAGAGCGGCTCACTGACAGGTGCAGCGAGAGCAGAGAGCGGCTCACTGACAGGTGCAGCGAGAGCAGAGAGCGGCTCACTGACAGGTGCAGCGAGAGCAGAGAGCGTCTCACTGACAGGTGCAGCGAGAGCAGAGAGCGGCTCACTGACAGGTGCAGCGAGAGCAGAGAGCGGCTCACTGACAGGTGCAGCGAGAGCAGAGAGCGGCTCACTGACAGGTGCAGCGAGAGCAGAGAGCGGCTCACTGACAGGTGCAGCGAGAGCAGAGAGCGGCTCACTGACAGGTGCAGCGAGAGCAGAGAGCGGCTCACTGACAGGTGCAGCGAGAGCAGAGAGCGTCTCACTGACAGGTGCAGCGAGAGCAGAGAGCGTCTCACTGACAGGTGCAGCGAGAGCAGAGAGCGTCTCACTGACAGGTGCAGCGAGAGCAGAGAGCGGCTCACTGACAGGTGCAGAGAGCGGCTCACTGACAGGTGCAGCGAGAGCAGAGAGCGGCTCACTGACAGGTGCAGCGAGAGCAGGGAGCGGCTCACTGACAGGTGCAGCGAGAGCAGAGAGCGTCTCACTGACAGGTGCAGCGAGAGCAGAGAGCGGCTCACTGACAGGTGCAGCGAGAGCAGAGAGCGGCTCACTGACAGATGCAGCGAGAGCAGAGAGGGGCTCACTGACAGGTGCAGCGAGAGCAGAGAGCGGCTCACTGACAGGTGCAGCGAGAGCAGAGAGCGGCTCACTGACAGGTGCAGCGAGAGCAGAGAGCGGCTCACTGACAGGTGCAGCGAGAGCAGAGAGCGGCTCACTGACAGGTGCAGCGAGAGCAGAGAGCGGCTCACTGACAGGTGCAGCGAGAGCAGAGAGCGGCTCACTGACAGGTGCAGCGAGAGCAGAGAGCGGCTCACTGACAGGTGCAGCGAGAGCAGAGAGCGGCTCACTGACAGGTGCAGCGAGAGTAGAGAGCGGCTCACTGACAGGTGCAGCGAGAGCAGAGAGCGGCTCATTGACAGGTGCAGAGAGCGGCTCACTGACAGGTGCAGAGAGCGGCTCACTGACAGGTGCAGCGAGAGCAGAGAGCGGCTCACTGACAGGTGCAGCGAGAGCAGAGAGCGGCTCACTGACAGGTGCAGCGAGAGCAGAGAGCGGCTCACTGACAGGTGCAGCGAGAGCAGAGAGCGGCTCACTGACAGGTGCAGCTGGAGCAGAGAGCAGCGGGGGATTGTTGTACAGACTCTTCTCTTTATATCGGGGATTGTTGTACAGACTCTTCTCCTTATATCGGGGGATTGCCGTACAGACTCTTCTCCTTATATCGGGGGATTGCCGTACAGACTCTTCTCCTTATATCGGGGGATTGCCGTACAGACTCTTCTCCTTATATCGGGGGATTGCCGTACAGACTCTTCTCCTTATATCGGGGGATTGCCGTACAGACTCTTCTCCTTATATCGGGGGATTGCCGTGCAGACTCTTCTCCTTATATCGGGGGATTGTTGCCCGGGCTCCTCTTATATCGAGGGATTGCCGTACAGACTCTCTTCTTCTTATATCGGGGGATTGCCGTACAGGCTCTTCTCTTTATATCGGGGGATTGCCGTACAGACTCTTCTCCTTATATCAGGGGATTGTTGCCCGGGCTCGTCTTATATCGGGGGATTGCCGTACAGGCTCTTCTCCTTATATCGGGGGATTGCCGTACAGACTCTCTTCTTCTTATATCGGGGGATTGCCGTACAGACTCTCTTCTTCTTATATTGGGGGATTGCCGTACAGACTCTCTTCTTCTTATATTGGGGGATTGCTGTACAGACTCTTCTCCTTGTATCGGGGGATTGCTGTACAGGCTCTTCTCCTTATATCGGGAGATTGCCGTACAGGCTCTTCTCCTTATATCGGGGGATTGCTGTACAGGCTCTTCTTCTTATATCGGGGGATTGCTGTACAGGCTCTTCTCCTTATATCGGGGGATTGCCGTGCAGACTCTTCTCCTTATATCGGGAGATTGCCGTACAGGCTTTTCTCCTTATATCGGGGGATTGCCGTACAGACTCTTCTCCTTATATCGGGGGATTGCCGTACAGACTCTTCTCCTTATATCGGGGGATTGCCGTACAGACTCTTCTCTTTATATCGGGAGATTGCCGTACAGGCTTTTCTCCTTATATCGGGGGATTGCCGTACAGACTCTTCTCCTTATATCGGGGGATTGCCGTACAGACTCTTCTCTTTATATCGGGAGATTGCCGTACAGGCTTTTCTCCTTATATCGGGGGATTGCCGTACAGACTCTTCTCCTTATATCGGGGGATTGCCGTGCAGACTCTCCTGTTTATATCGGGGGATTGCCGTACAGACTCTTCTCTTTATATCGGGGGATTGCCGTACAGGCTCTTCTCCTTATATCGGGGGATTGCCGTACAGACTCTTCTCCTTATATCGGGGGATTGCTGTACAGACTCTTCTCCTTATATCGGGGGATTGCTGTACAGACTCTTCTCCTTATATCGGGGGATTGCTGTACAGACTCTTCTCCTTACATCGGGGGATTGCCGTACAGACTCTTCTCCTTATATCGGGGGATTGCCGTACAGGCTCTTCTCCTTATATCGGGGGATTGCCGTACAGACTCTTCTCCTTATATCGGGGGATTGCCGTACAGACTCTTCTCCTTATATCGGGGGATTGTTGCCCGGGCTCCTCTTATATCGGGGGATTGTCGTACAGACTCTTCTCCTTATATCGGGGGATTGCCGTACAGACTCTTCTCTTTATATCGGGAGATTGCCGTACAGGCTTTTCTCCTTATATCGGGGGATTGCCGTACAGACTCTTCTCCTTATATCGGGGGATTGCCGTACAGACTCTTCTCCTTATATCGGGGGATTGCCGTACAGACTCTTCTCTTTATATCGGGAGATTGCCGTACAGGCTTTTCTCCTTATATCGGGGGATTGCCGTACAGACTCTTCTCCTTATATCGGGGGATTGCCGTACAGACTCTTCTCTTTATATCGGGAGATTGCCGTACAGGCTTTTCTCCTTATATCGGGGGATTGCCGTACAGACTCTTCTCCTTATATCGGGGGATTGCCGTGCAGACTCTCCTGTTTATATCGGGGGATTGCCGTACAGACTCTTCTCTTTATATCGGGGGATTGCCGTACAGGCTCTTCTCCTTATATCGGGGGATTGCCGTACAGACTCTTCTCCTTATATCGGGGGATTGCTGTACAGACTCTTCTCCTTATATCGGGGGATTGCTGTACAGACTCTTCTCCTTATATCGGGGGATTGCTGTACAGACTCTTCTCCTTATATCGGGGGATTGCCGTACAGGCTCTTCTCCTTATATCGGGGGATTGCCGTACAGACTCTTCTCCTTATATCGGGGGATTGCCGTACAGACTCTTCTCCTTATATCGGGGGATTGTTGCCCGGGCTCCTCTTATATCGGGGGATTGTCGTACAGACTCTTCTCTTTATATTGGGGGATTGCCGTACAGACTCTCTTCTTCTTATATCGGGGGATTGCCGTACAGACTCTCTTCTTCTTATATCGGGGGATTGCTGTACAGACTCTTCTCCTTGTATCGGGGGATTGCTGTACAGACTCTTCTCCTTATATCGGGGGATTGCCGTGCAGACTCTTCTCCTTATATCGGGAGATTGCCGTACAGGCTTTTCTCCTTATATCGGGGGATTGCCGTACAGACTCTTCTCCTTATATCGGGGGATTGCCGTACAGACTCTTCTCCTTATATCGGGGGATTGCCGTACAGACTCTTCTCCTTATATCGGGGGATTGCCGTACAGACTCTTCTCTTTATATCGGGAGATTGCCGTACAGGCTTTTCTCCTTATATCGGGGGATTGCCGTACAGACTCTTCTCCTTATATCGGGGGATTGCCGTACAGACTCTTCTCTTTATATCGGGGGATTGCCGTACAGGCTTTTCTCCTTATATCGGGGGATTGCCGTACAGACTCTTCTCCTTATATCGGGGGATTGCTGTGCAGACTCTCCTGTTTATATCGGGGGATTGCCGTACAGACTCTTCTCCTTATATCGGGGGATTGCTGTGCAGACTCTCCTGTTTATATCGGGGGATTGCCGTGCAGACTCTTCTCCTTATATCGGGAGATTGCCGTACAGGCTTTTCTCCTTATATCGGGGGATTGCCGTACAGACTCGTCTCCTTATATCGGGGGATTGCCGTACAGACTCTTCTCTTTATATCGGGGGATTGCCGTACAGGCTTTTCTCCTTATATCGGGGGATTGCCGTACAGGCTCTTCTCCTTATATCGGGGGATTGCCGTACAGACTCTTCTCCTTATATCGGGGGATTGCCGTGCAGACTCTCCTGTTTATATCGGGGGGATTGCCGTACAGACTCTTCTCTTTATATCGGGAGATTGCCGTACAGGCTTTTCTCCTTATATCGGGGGATTGCCGTACAGACTCTTCTCCTTATATCGGGGGATTGCCGTACAGACTCTTCTCTTTATATCGGGGGATTGCCGTACAGGCTTTTCTCCTTATATCGGGGGATTGCCGTACAGACTCTTCTCCTTATATCGGGGGATTGCTGTGCAGACTCTCCTGTTTATATCGGGGGATTGCCGTACAGACTCTTCTCCTTATATCGGGGGATTGCCGTATCTCCACGTCTCGTGCGTTCCTCTGAAGCTCCGTCTGTTTTTCTCGTCGTTGTTGCCCGGGCTCCTCTTATATCGGGGGATTGTCGTACAGACTCTTCTCCTTATATCGGGGGATTGTTGCCCGGGCTCCTCTTATATCGGGGGATTGCCGTACAGACTCTTCTCCTTATATCGGGGGATTGCCGTGCAGACTCTCCTGTTTATATCGGGGGATTGCCGTACAGACTCTTCTCTTTATATCGGGGGATTGCCGTACAGGCTCTTCTCCTTATATCGGGGGATTGCCGTACAGACTCTTCTCTTTATATCGGGGGATTGCCGTACAGGCTTTTCTCCTTATATCGGGGGATTGCCGTACAGACTCTTCTCCTTATATCGGGGGATTGCCGTGCAGACTCTCCTGTTTATATCGGGGGATTGCCGTACAGACTCTTCTCTTTATATCGGGGGATTGCCGTACAGACTCTTCTCCTTATATCGGGGGATTGTTGCCCGGGCTCCTCTTATATCGGGGGATTGTCGTACAGACTCTTCTCCTTATATCGGGGGATTGCCGTATCTCCACGTCTCGTGCGTTCCTCTGAAGCTCCGTCTGTTTTTCTCGTCGTTGCCGGCTCCTTCCAGCAGTATCTCGGGTCCTCTGTGTTTTCCTGGGGTTGGGGGATTCTGCGTCCATCAGGAAGCGAGGGGGGGGCCGGCGGCCGCACCAGCCATTATTAAGTTTCCCCAATAGGAAGCAGTCCAATTAGTGCACTGTACATATCGCCCTGAACTCTCGCTGGCCCCCGCACCCTGCGTGAACTGTGTCTGCAGGAACAGATAGGACAGGGTGAAAGGCAAAGCTGCGGCCGCAGCGGGATCCTGAGCGGGGGAGGGTGGACTTTACATCGTAAACTTTTAAACCCGCAGATATAGGGCGTCCTGATTACTGTTTATTGCCTCGGCATGTTTATAGGACGTGGCATCTTCCTTGCTGGCGTACGGCCGCCGAACACTGTACGGGTCACCTGAGACACCGCCATAAAGGTGATACGTCTGTGCTCCCCGCCGTGTCTGCTGTGCGGGAGGACCGGGGCAGAATGGTAAGGGAGCAGAGTGTGAGGGCAGGCTTCATTACAGCCGCTCACAATGACCAGGAGCAGAGGATACGGGGGGCTTCATTACAGCCGCTCACAATGACCGGTAGCAGCGAATACGGGGGCTTCATTACAGCCGCTCACAATGTCCGGTAGCAGAGAATACGGGGGCTTCATTACAGCCGCTCACAATGACCAGGAGACCAGGGAGCAGAGGATACGGGGGGCTTCATTACAGCCGCTCACAATGACCGGTAGCAGAGAATACGGGGGCTTCATTACAGCCGCTCACAATGACCAGGAGACCAGGGAGCAGAGGATACAGGGGGCTTCATTACAGCCGCTCACAATGACCGGTAGCAGAGGATACGGGGGCTTCATTACAGCCGCTCACAGTGACCAGGAGACCAGGAGCAGAGGATACGGGGGGCTTCATTACAGCCGCTCACAGTGACCAGGAGACCAGGGAGCAGAGGATATGGGGGGCTTCATTACAGCCGCTCACAATGACCAGGAGCAGAGGATACGGGGGGCTTCATTACAGCCGCTCACAATGACCAGGAGCAGAGGATACGGGGGGCTTCATTACAGCCGCTCACAATGACCAGGAGACCAGGAGCAGGGGATACGGGGGGCTTCATTACAGCCACTCATAATGACCAGGAGACCAGGGAGCAGAGGATATGGGGGGCTTCATTACAGCTGCTCACACTGACCAGGAGCAGAGGATACGGGGGGGCTTCATTACAGCTGCTCACACTGACCAGGAGCAGAGGATACGGGGGGCTTCATTACAGCTGCTCACACTGACCAGGAGCAGAGGATACGGGGGGGCTTCATTACAGCTGCTCACACTGACCAGGAGCAGAGGATACGGGGGGCTTCATTACAGCTGCTCACAATGACCAGGAACAGAGGATACGGGGGCTTCATTACAGCTGCTCACAATGACCAGGAGACCAGGAGCAGAGGATACGGGGGGGCTTCATTACAGCCGCTCACAATGACCAGAAGCAGAGGATACGGGGGGCTTCATTACAGCCGCTCACAATGACCAGAAGCAGAGGATATGGGGGGCTTCATTACAGCCGCTCACAATGACCAGGAGCAGAGGATACGGGGGGCTTCATTACAGCCGCTCACAATGACCAGGGAGGAGAGGTTATGGGGGTCTTCCAGCCATACCGAGGGAAAGGCAGGTGGTTAATCGCTGCCGTATATTCTAATAGAAATACCCATTGCACAATTTGCATCTGGCTGGTGACCATTCCAGTTATACCGCCATATGGTGCACTGGCGTTCTCTGGCTATAGCCGTGCTTCAGCATTCTGCCGGTGGTCGTTCTGCAGCAGCCGGGCAGGCAGATGAGGGCCGCATTATCCGCAGAAGTTTCCATCCTCGCTGATGATCAGCAGTGATTTCCGGGATGGTGCGTGGCTCCTGATCCGGTCTCAGGAGGACGCAGATCTATTTGTGGCCTTCTCGTCAGTAGACGTCTCCCCGCTGAGCTGTAGCCGTCCTCTGGCCCAGCACAATGCCACATTTCCTCACTCCAGGTGCTTTTTGTTGTGTCCAGGCCAAGTGTTTTGCACCGGCTGTAACCCTCTGCATGACCTGGGATTAAGAAGACAGCGAGGAGCTGGAGCTGCTGTGAACTGCTTCACCAGCAGAAGACGTCTGCAGAGTAGAGAGGGGTCCAGCAGACAGTGTGTGCACGGGTGGTGGGGGGATAGAACTGTCAGGAAGGCTGAGTATACACATCTATGATTGGAGAAGTAGCAATAGATGGCTGTCACAGGTAGAGCGTGCATGTGTATGAGGTGGTGGAGGATTCATAGCTATGGACTGAGCAGAGCGTGCATGTGTGTGGAGGATCAGGAGGACTAGCTGTGGACTGAGCAGAGCGTGCATGTGTGTGGGGGGGTCAGGAGGACTAGCTGTGGGCTGAGCAGAGCGTGCATGTGTGTGGGGGGTCAGGAGGACTAGCTGTGGACTGAGCAGAGCGTGCATGTGTGTGGGGGGTCAGGAGGACTAGCTGTGGACTGAGCAAAGCGTGCATGTGTGTGGGGGGTCAGGAGGACTAGCTATGGACTGAGCAAAGCGTGCATGTGTGTGGGGGGTCAGGAGGACTAGCTATGGACTGAGCAGAGCGTGCATGTGTGTGCAGGATCAGGAGGACTAGCTGTGGACTGAGCAGAGTGTGCATGTGTGTGGGGGGTCAGGAGGACTAGCTGTGGGCTGAGCAGAGCGTGCATGTGTGGGGGGGTCAGGAGGACTAGCTGGGGGCGCTGAGCAGAGCGTGCATGTGTGTGGGGGGGTCAGGAGGACAAGTTGTGGACTGATCAGAGCGTGCATGTGTGTGGGGGGTCAGGAGGACTAGCTGTGGGCTGAGCAGAGCGTGCATGTGTGTGGAGGATCAGGAGGACTAGCTGTGGACTAAGCAGAGCGTGCATGTGTGTGGGGGGTCAGGAGGACTAGCTGTGGGCTGAGCAGAGCGTGCATGTGTGTGGAGGATCAGGAGGACTAGCTGTGGACTAAGCAGAGCGTGCATGTGTGTGGGGGGGTCAGGAGGACTAGCTGTGGGCTGAGCAGAGCGTGCATGTGTGTGGGGGGTCAGGAGGACTAGCTGTGGGCTGAGCAGAGCGTGCATGTGTGTGGGGGGGTCAGGAGGACTAGCTGTGGACTGAGCAGAGCGTGCATGTGCATAGGGAGTCAGGATGGATATCTGTTAATTGAGCGGAGAGTGCATGTGTATGGGTGCAGGATGGATATCTGTTGGCTGAGCGGAGCGTGCATGTGTATGGGTGCAGGAGGGATATCTGTTGGCTGAGTGGAGCGTGTATGTGTATGGGTGCAGGAGGGATATCTGTTGGCTGAGCGTGCATGTGTATGGGTGCAGGAGGGATATCTGTTGGCTGAGCGGAGCGTGCATGTGTATGGGTGCAGGAGGGATATCTGTTGGCTGAGCGTGTATGTGTATGGGTGCAGGAGGGATATCTGTTGGCTGAGCGTGCATGTGTATGGGTGCAGGAGGGATATCTGTTGGCTGAGCGGAGCGTGCATGTGTATGGGTGCAGGAGGGATATTTGTTGGCTGAGCGTGCATGTGTATGGGTGCAGGAGGGATATCTGTTGGCTGAGCGTGCATGTGTATGGGTGCAGGAGGGATATCTGTTGGCTGAGCGTGCATGTGTATGGGTGCAGGACGGATATCTGTTGGCTGAGCGTGCATGTGTGGGCTGTGCTGAGTGGAGCGTGCATGTGCGTGGGCTGAGTGGAGTGTTGGTTTGCACACTTTGTAATGTGTGGACCTCTGGTGAGCTGGTTGCGGGGGATGCAGGTGGGCTGCGTGTGTTCCTCACTCGGGTGCTTGTCCCCCTGGTTGCACTGTGCTGACTCCTGAATCCGCTTGTTTCCAGTATCGGGAGGTGCGGCTTCGTTCTTCCAGTACGTCTTATTCGCATATTATCAGCTCCTCAGCACAGGATCAGCAGATTGACGCGTTTCGGTTGTGGACACATCAGTCGTGCGCAGGGCAGAGGTGCTGGGAAGGTTCCTCCAAGTCAGGATGGTGTACGGCTGGTTCCTGTGTGCCGGGATGGTGTACGGCTGGTTCCTGTGTGCCGGGATGGTGTACGGCTGGTTCCTGTGTGCCGGGATGGTGTACGGCTGGTTCCTGTGTGCCGGGATGGTGTACGGCCGGTTCCTGTGTGCCGGGATGGTGTACGGCCGGTTCCTGTGTGCCGGGATGGTATACGGACGGTCCCTACGTGCCGGGATGGTGTAAGGCTGGTTCCTGCATGCCGGGATGGTGTACGGATGGTTCCTGCGTGCCGGGATGGTATACGGCCGGTCCCTACGTGCCAGGATGGTGTACGGATGGTTCCTGTGTGCCGGGATGGTGTACGGATGGTTCCTGTGTGCCGGGATGGTGTACGGATGGTTCCTGTGTGCCAGGATGGTGTACGGATGGTTCCTGTGTGCCGGGATGGTGTACGGATGGTTCCTGTGTGCCGGGATGGTGTACGGATGATTCCTGCGTGCAGGGATGGTGTACGGCTGGTTCCTGCGTGCCAGAATGGTGTACGGCCGGTTCCTGCGTGCCGGGATGGTGTACGGCTGGTTCCTGTGTGCCGGGATGGTGTACGGACGGTTCCTGCGTGCCGGGATGGTGTACGGCTGGGTCCTGTGTGCCGGGATGGTGTACGGACGGTTCCTGCGTGCCGGGATGGTGTACGGCTGGGTCCTGTGTGCCGGGATGGTGTACGGACGGTTCCTGTGTGCCGGTATGGTGTACGGCCGGTTCCTGTGTGCTGGGATGGTATACGGACGGTCCCTACGTGCCGGGATGGTGTAAGGCTGGTTCCTGTGTGCCGGGATGGTGTACGGACGGTTCCTGCGTGCTGGGATGGTGTACGGACGATCCCTACGTGCCGGGATGGTGTACGGCCGGTTCCTGCATGCCGGGATGGTGTACGGCCGGTTCCTGCGTGCCGGGATGGTGTTCAGCCGGTTCCTGCGTGCCGGGATGGTGTACACCCGGTTCCTGCATGCCGGGATGGTTCCTGTGTACCGGGATGGTGTACGGCCGGTCCCTACGTGCTGGTACTTGCCTCCCCGGCCGGTGTCTCCTCCGCCCGCTCCAGGAGCAGCAGAGCAGGAAGCGGTGACTTGCAGCCTGGATTCAGTTGTTAAACCTAATCCCTCAGATAAGAGCAGCGCGATAGTGTGAACTCTGCGTG
The DNA here is from genome assembly GCF_048569485.1 of Anomaloglossus baeobatrachus. Classification (NCBI taxonomy): domain Eukaryota; kingdom Metazoa; phylum Chordata; class Amphibia; order Anura; family Aromobatidae; genus Anomaloglossus; species Anomaloglossus baeobatrachus. The sequence continues at coordinate 273,867 of NW_027441930.1, read as the reverse complement.
GCCTCCTGGCAGTCTGGCTGACCTCCTGCGAGCTACGGGCCAGGGACAGCCCAGGTGGGACAACTTTCTCCAGCTTGGGGGTGATAAGGGTGACCCGCACCTGACCCTTCTGCGTCTGATAAGCCCCAGCAGTGCTGCCGTCAGGCTGTAAACCCTATCAGCACGCCTGCACCAGGCGAGACCTCACCGTGACCTTCCAGGAAACTGGAGCAAGGCCAAGCGTCAAGGTCTGCCCCGTCCTCCTGCACCGCACCGACAGGTGCACGTCCCACCGAGGAGGCCAGGTCTCCACCGTCAGCACAGGCTTCATGTAATCACCTCCACTTTGCTCAAGATGTTTCAACACAAAGTTTTTACTACGTGCGGGATTTGGATGCAGATTCAGCACCTAAATTCCCCGAGATTCTATGGAGCGTCTATAAAGCCCTATAAAGCCCCCCCCCCCGAAACCAAAAGCGCTCCTGTCACACAGGGCGGTTATCTTGGCATTATCTGGTGTGCCGTGTAACCTGAGCACGCAGCAGCCCTGCTGTAATGGAGGAAAGCCCCTGTCACCGTGGCCTGGAAACCTATCTACTGTACGTGCACCTTACAGGAGTCAATCCGGGGTTAATTACACGTGTTTTACGAGTCTATAAAAATGTCATGATGCCGGCGTGTAAAGCCGCTTACCAGGAATCACTTGTCAGTCAGCGGCCGACTAAACAGCGGCAGGACACAAATAGCCGAGCTCCTGCGATGTGCGGCGCCCCTGCCAGGCTGCAATGGCTGACACCTGCCATGACGCACAACCATCCTAGAAGAAAAGGTGGCCATGAGCTCCTAAGATGAGGTGGCCACTGTATAGAGGCGGCCGGCACGAGACAGCACCAGTATAAAGACAAACGTCTACTGTGAATTCTGTACATCAATTGCTACTCCTATACTAAAGGATAAGACTTCTCATGTGCTGCCCTTCTCACCGAGGAAGATGACCAAGCGATGTGCTTGGCTTCCTTTGGTATCATCAATGTCATGGTCTTGAGTGCCGCCACACGGCAAATGTGTGACCTGCTGCTCCTTCCTACGTCACCAATGAAGAACAGGAGTCACGTGTCCTTTATTCTGGCAATCACTAGTGTTCCTAAGTGGAAAAATCCACTCCGTTGTAATTGAGATCACTAATCGAAGGGATAGAGGATAACATCCTTAGACTGGAATACACCTGGTAATGCAGTTATCACTTTCAAACCTCCATCAAAAAAAGTTATGTACCCTGGTGTTGGTTGTCAGGCTTGTGTTGCATAGTCTGGTGTTAGCTGCCAGTCCCGTATATTCTTAACCTTGTATCTTCTTAACCTTGTATCTTCTGTTCTGTGGTTGATAACCTTGTGTTTATAGCTCATCCTATCATCCGCATGAAGTCTTCTCTCAGTCTTATGATTCTTGATCTGGTGACTTCTACCAATCCTACAGCTTGATGTCTTCTGCCAGTCCTACCATTCTTAGCTTGGTGTCTTCTGTCAGTCCTACCATTCTTAGCTTGGTGTCTTTCGTCAGTCCTACCATTCTTAGCTTGGTGTCTTCTGTGAGTCCTATGGTTCTTAGCTTGGAGTCTGCTGTCAGTCCTACCATTCTTAGCTTGGAGTCTGCTGTCAGTCCTATGGTTCTTAGCTTGGAGTCTGCTGTCGGTCCTATGGTTCTTAGCTTGGTGTCTGCTGTCAGTCCTATGGTTCTTAGCTTGGTGTCTTCTGTCGGTCCCAAGCTTATTGTCTTCTGTCAGTCCTATGGTTCTTAGCTTGGTGTCTTCTGTCGGTCCCAAGCTTATTGTCTTCTGTCAGTCCTATGGTTCTTAGCTTGGAGTCTGCTGTCGGTCCTATGGTTCTTAGCTTGGTGTCTTCTGTCGGTCCCAAGCTTATTGTCTTCTGTCAGTCCTATGGTTCTTAGCTTGGTATCTTCTGTCGGTCCCATAGTTCTTAGCTTGGCGTCTTCTGTCGGTCCTATGGTTCTTAGCTTGTTGTCTTCTGTCGGTCCTATAGTTCTTAGCTTGGTGTCTTCTGTCAGTCTTATGGTTCTTTGGTGTGCTCTGTCAGTCTTACGGTTCTTAACATGGAGTCTTCTTTCACTCCTATGGTTCTTAGCTTGGTGTCGTCTGCTGTTCCTATGGGTCTTAGAACCAACAGATGACACCAAACTAAGAACCATAGGACTGTCTTCTGCCAGTTTTATGGTTCTTGCTTTGGTGTCTACTGTCTGTCCTACGGTTCTTAGCTTGGTGTTTTCTGCCAGTTTTATGGTTCTTAGCTTGGTGTCTTCTGTCTGTCCTATGAATCTTAGCTTGGTGTCTTCTATCAGTCCTATAGTTCTTAGCTTGGTGTCTTCTGTCTGTCCTATGAATCTTAGCTTGGTGTCTTCTGTCAGTCCTATAGTTCTTAGCTTGGTGTCTTCTGTCTGTCCTATGAATCTTAGCTTGGTGTCTTCTGTCAGTCCTATAGTTCTTAGCTTGGTGTCTTCTGTTGGTCTTAAGCTTGTTGTCTTCTGTCGGTCCTATGGTTCTTAGCTTGCTGTCTTCTGTCTGTCCTATAGTTCTTAGCTTGGCGTCTTCTGTCGGTCCTATGGTTCTTAGCTTGTTGTCTTCTGTCGGTCCTATAGTTCTTAGCTTGGTGTCTTCTGTCAGTCTTATTGTTCTTTGGTGTGCTCTGTCAGTCTTACGGTTCTTAGCTTGGTGTCTTCTGTCTGTCCTACGGTTCTTAACATGGAGTCTTCTTTCACTCCTATGGTTCTTAGCTTGGTGTCGTCTGCTGTTCCTATGGTTCTTAGAACCAACAGATGACTCCAAACTAAGAACCATAGGACTGTCTTCTGCCAGTTTTATGGTTCTTAGCTTGGTGTCTTCTGCCAGTTTTATGGTTCTTAGCTTGGTGTCTTCTGTTTCTCCTACGGTTCTTAGCTTCATTCTTCTGCCAGTTTTATGGTTCTTAGCTTGATATCTTCTGTTGGTCATATGGTTCTTAGCTTGGGGTCTTCTGCCAGTTTTATGGTTCTTGCTTTGTTGTCTTCTGTTGGTCCCATGGTTCTTGGCTTGGTGTCTTCTGTCTGTCCTATGGTTCTTGCTTTGTTGTCTTCTGTTGGTCCCATGGTTCTTGGCTTGGTGTCTTCTGTCTGTCCTATGGTTCTTAGTTTGGTGTCTTCTGTTGGTCCCATGGTTCTTGGTTTGGTGTCTTCTGCCAGTCTTATGGATGTTACCCTAGTGTTTTCTACCCATCGCAGAATACTTTATAAGAGCACCTGCCTCTTTAACGATGAGGATTCTTACACAAGTTCTTGGCTTCGTGTCGCAGGGACTGAGGCTCAGGATGACGTTGGATTCCATGTGCTTGTTGTCAGGCGCCTCAGCCCTGATTTATATTGTAATTTGGTTTGCAGATTTATTTTTTTTTCCATCCAAAACTAACATGCAGAAAACAATGACTGGCGTTCACGAGGCCTCAACCTGCACATGGCGCAATAGTGGTGTGTTTAGGGGCTTACATGTCTCTGGGGGAGTCAAATTAATGTCAGTCTATTTCTCCAGCCACGTTGATGTTTCTTCCTATAATTTTACTGAACTGATTATTATCGAATTCAATGTTAATCTGTTTCCAACATGTGGAATCCAAAATGATTCTGGAGGAGGAATGTGGGGGAATCCTTGACAATGCTGAAAAATAAAAGCTCCAGGCGAGCAGATTGTATTGTGTAGTGTCCACATGAGCATTTTATTCAGACCTGTAGGGGCAATGTCCTTGCCTGTAAAGTGTTTTTAGTGCAAAATAATGATGACTGCAGACGATTCCTTGGAAGTAACTAGAGTTAACAGAAGAAGACAATGATTGCACACACTAGTGCCTTTTTCTGTAAAGCAACCAGTTTGCTCTTATTCGGGTAACATGATAGAGGTGATATCCGCTGCCTTGTAGACTTCCAAGTGTGTCAGCGGTGAGAGCTGGCCGTCAGTTACCCATAAATTTGCAATATACATACTCTCTCAGCCACAGTCCGACTAGACGTGCATAGCCTCACAAAAATGCAAGATAACTGACGTCTAGTCGGAATGTGGCCGTAAGTATGTAAATCTCATACTTATTGTGACGGTGAGAACCCACCGCAGACACCAGTGTAGTAGTATATGGCATTATATACAGAGGTGATCAGTAGTATACGGTATTATATACAGAGGTGATCAGTAGTATACGGTATTATATACAGAGGTGATCAGTAGTATACGGTATTATATACAGAGGTGATCAGTAGTATACGGCGTTGTGTACAGGGGTGATCAGTAGTATACGGCGTTGTGTACAGGGGAGATCAGTAGTGTACGGCGTTGTGTACAGGGGAGATCAGTAGTATATGGCCGTTTCCATCCTCCGTAGAGACTGTGCTTTTATTCGGGGCCCCCATACGTGCGTCGTCCCCCATTACGCTGCGGCATGCTGCCCTAGGTGGCGGCGCACCCGCTCGCTCGGCTGCCAGGTAGACTCCTGACACTAAGAGCTTTTCACTTATCGCTGCACTGGAGACGTTTGATCGCTCTCAGTGAACAATTCACAGCAGGAGTCACCGCCTCGGGGCACCATTTAGGTTTGGCAGGCAGGCGAGCCCGTCTGACAATTAGCTGAACATCAAACATTGAAAGAGGCAGCCTGCACACGGCGGTCATGCCAGCGATACTGTGGACGATATGCCCAGATGCACGGGTGAAGCCTGGCAGGGGGAGCGCTCTCTGCAGCCTCTCCACTTCTGGCGGAGACCTCCTGTGCGCTGCGAGACGCCTCCCGTCAGCTCTGTTCAGCGTCTTGGAGACCTTTCTTCATTCCTCTGACCTGTGACCTTATCTAGTTACCGTCTGTGCAGATAATCTATAGAATAGGCGGTGGCAAATATTCCCCCAATCACTTCTGGCCAGGTTCCAACTTGGTGTTTCACTTGATATTGACAGATGCGAAACAGTGATGAGAGGGAATGTTCAATCACCACACCTCTCTGAGCTCCCCTCGGTGTCGGCCTGCCTCTCCGAGCTCCCCTCGGTGTCGGCCTACCTCTCTGAGCTCCCCTCGGTGTCGGCCTACCTCTCTGAGCTCCCCTCGGTGTCGGCCTGCCTCTCTGAGCTCCCCTCGGTGTCTGCCTGCCTCTCTGAGCTTACCTCGGTGTCGGCCTGCCTCTCTGAGCTTCCCTCGGTGTCGGCCTGCCTCTCGGAGCTCCCCTCGGTGTCGGCCTGCCTCTCGGAGCTCCCCTCGGTGTCGGCCTGCCTCTCGGAGCTCCCCTCGGTGTCGGCCTGCCTCTCGGAGCTCCCCTCGGTGTCGGCCTGCCTCTCGGAGCTCCCCTCGGTGTCGGCCTGCCTCTCGGAGCTCCCCTCGGTGTCGGCCTGCCTCTCGGAGCTCCCCTCGGTGTCGGCCTGCCTCTCGGAGCTCCCCTCGGTGTCGGCCTGCCTCTCGGAGCTCCCCTCGGTGTCGGCCTGCCTCTCGGAGCTCCCCTCGGTGTCGGCCTGCCTCTCGGAGCTCCCCTCGGTGTCGGCCTGCCTCTCGGAGCTCCCCTCGGTGTCGGCCTGCCTCTCGGAGCTCCCCTCGGTGTCGGCCTGCCTCTCGGAGTTCCCCTCGGTGTCTGCCTGCCGCTCGGAGCTCCCCTCGGTGTCTGCCTGCCTCTCGGAGCTCCCCTCGGTGTCGGCCTGCCTCTCTGAGCTTCCCTCGGTGTCGGCCTGCCTCTCGGAGCTCCCCTCGGTGTCGGCCTGCCTCTCGGAGCTCCCCTCGGTGTCTGCCTGCCTCTCGGAGCTCCCCTCGGTGTCGGCCTGCCTCTCTGAGCTCCCCTCGGTGTCGGCCTGCCTCTCGGAGCTCCCCTCGGTGTCGGCCTGCCTCTCGGAGCTCCCCTCGGTGTCGGCCTGCCTCTCGGAGCTCCCCTCGGTGTCGGCCTGCCTCTCGGAGCTCCCCTCGGTGTCGGCCTGCCTCTCGGAGCTCCCCTCGTTGTCTGCCTGCCTCTCGGAGCTCCCCTCGGTGTCGGCCTGCCTCTCGGAGCTCCCCTCGGTGTCGGCCTGCCTCTCGGAGCTCCCCTCGGTGTCGGCCTGCCTCTCGGAGCTCCCCTCGGTGTCGGCCTGCCTCTCGGAGCTCCCCTCGGTGTCGGCCTGCCTCTCGGAGCTCCCCTCGGTGTCGGCCTGCCTCTCGGAGCTCCCCTCGGTGTCGGCCTGCCTCTCGGAGCTCCCCTCGGTGTCGGCCTGCCTCTCGGAGCTCCCCTCGGTGTCGGCCTGCCTCTCGGAGCTCCCCTCGGTGTCGGCCTGCCTCTCGGAGCTCCCCTCGGTGTCGGCCTGCCTCTCTGAGCTCCCCTCGGTGTCGGCCTGCCTCTCTGAGCTCCCCTCGGTGTCGGCCTGCCTCTCTGAGCTCCCCTCGGTGTCGGCCTGCCTCTCTGAGCTCCCCTCGGTGTCGGCCTGCCTCTCTGAGCTCCCCTCGGTGTCGGCCTGCCTCTCTGAGCTCCCCTCGGTGTCGGCCTGCCTCTCTGAGCTCCCCTCGGTGTCGGCCTGCCTCTCTGAGCTCCCCTCGGTGTCGGCCTGCCTCTCGGAGCTCCCCTCGGTGTCGGCTTGCCTCTCGGAGCTCCCCTCGGTGTCGGCCTGCCTCTCGGAGCTCCCCTCGGCGTCGGCCTGCCTCTCGGAGCTCCCCTCGGCGTCGGCCTGCCTCTCGGAGCTCCCCTCGGCGTCGGCCTGCCTCTCGGAGCTCCCCTCGGCGTCGGCCTGCCTCTCGGAGCTCCCCTCGGCGTCGGCCTGCCTCTCGGAGCTCCCCTCGGCGTCGGCCTGCCTCTCGGAGCTCCCCTCGGCGTCGGCCTGCCTCGCGGAGCTCCCCTCGGCGTCGGCCTGCCTCGCGGAGCTCCCCTCGGTGTCGGCCTGCCTCGCGGAGCTCCCCAGGCTGTCAATATGCTTTGCAGCGCTCCTGTCGCCATCAGTTCTGCCTTGCAGAGTTCCCATTGCAATCATCCTTCCTCGCAGATCTCTCCTTACTGTTGACCTGCCTCTCATAACCACCCACAGCCTAACTCAACGAGCCCCCTTTGCCATCAGCCTGCTTTGATGTGCTCCCTTCACTATCGACCTTCCTCGCAGAGCTCCCTTCACTATCGACCTTCCTCGCAGAGCTCCTCTCGCCATCATCCTTCCTGACAGAGCTCCTCTCGCCATCATCCTTCCTGACAGAGCTCCCCTCGCTGTCATCCTTCCTTGCGGAGCTCCCCTCGCTGTCATCCTTCCCCACGGAGCTCCCCTCGCTGTCATCCTTCCTTGCGGAGCTCCCCTCGCTGACAACCTTCCTCAAGGAGTGCCTCTCATTGTCAACCATCCTTTTGGGGTTCCTCTCACCGTCAACCTTCCTCGCGGAGCTCCCCTCGTCGTCAGCCCTGCTTCTCGGAGTTCACATCGCCATCAGCCTGCCCAACGGAGCTCTCCTCGCTGTTGACCTTCCTCATGGAGTTCTCTTCATAATCAACTTGCCTTGCAGCGTTCCCATCGACCATCCTTGCAGCGGTCTACCAGCCTCACAGTGATCCGCTTATTATCGACCGGTTTCGCAGTGGTCCCCTCACTGTAGGCCCACCCTGCGCCATCTGTCCTCACGACTGTGCTGTCGGTGCGGTCTGGCATCATAGCGGTCCGCCTGGTACCATATAGCTCTTTCGAGATTTAAAAATACTTGTGTGGAAAAATATAGATCCTCCAGCACATTGCAGGAGGCTTCTAATGACACCTGCCCTCTGCTCCGGGGACGTGTCAACCAGCTAGAAAGCTATGACGATCTTTGGACCATCATCATAATTTTATTATTATTTATTTATAGAGCACCATTAATTCCATGGAGCTGTACATGAGAAGGGGGTTACATACAGAATACATATACAAGTTACAATAGAGAGACTAGTACAGAGGGAAGAGGGCCCTGCCCTAGCGGGCTTACATTCTATAGCATTATGGGGAGGAGACAGTAGGTGGGGTGTAGATTGGGCGGCAGCTCCGCGCGGTGGTCGGGCGGCAGCTCCGCGCGGTGGTCGGGCGGCAGCTCCGCGCGGTCATAATGGAAATATCTACAATAGCTTGCCCCTGTGGTGGAGGCGTAATCTCAGCAACGGCTGATATTGCTGCGCCGCTGTCCTTAGGGGTGCTTCACAGATAGTGACAACGACAACGACGTCGCTGTTACGTCACCATTTTCTGTGACGTAGCAGCGACCTTGTAAGTTGCTGTTATGATCGCTGCTTAGCTGTCAAACACAGCGACGCAGCAGCGATCATAACATCGCTACATGTGCAGAGAGCAGGGAGCCGCGCACACTGCTTAGCGCTGGCTTTTTGCTCTCCTAGCTACAGTACACATAGGGTTAATTACCCGATGTGTACTGCAGCTACATGTGCAGAGAGCAGGAGCCGGCGCTGGCAGCGAGAGAGCGGCGGAGGCTGGTAACGAAGGTAAATATCGGGTAACCACCTTGGTTACCTGATGTTTACCCTGGTTACAGCTTTCCGCAGCTGCCAGATGCCGGCTCCTGCTCCCTGCTCGCTTCATTTCGTCGCTCTCTCGCTGTCACACACAGCGATCTGTGTGTCACAGCGGGAGAGCGCCTTTGAAGAAAACGAACCAGGGCTGTGTGTAACGAGCAGCGATCTCGCAGCAGGGGCCAGATCACTGCTCAGTGTCACACACAGCAAGATCGCTAATGAGGTCACTGCTGCGTCACCAAAACTGTGCCGTAGCAGCGATTTCGGTAGCGATCTCGCTATGTGTGAAGCACCCCTTACATTCACATTGGTCAATAAGGGGGCTGTAAAGATCATTCGCGGCCATGTGTGATCATACCCAAACCTAGCTGTAAACTCATACCCAAACATGTATGATCGCGCTCGTGAACCCAGCTGTAAAGATCATACCCGGCCATGTGTGATGGTGCTCAGTGCCGGCTGTACAGATCATACCTGGCCATGTTGATTGTGCTTGTTGCCTGCTGTACAGATCATACCCGGCCATGTGTGATTGTGCTTGGTGCCTGCTGTACAGATAATACCTGGCCATGTGTGATTGTGCTCGGTGCCGGCTGTACAGATCATACCCGGCCATGTGTGATTGTGCTCGGTGCCTGCTGTACAGATCATACCCAGCCATGTGTGATTGTGCTCGGTGCCGGCTGCACAGATCGTACCCGGCCATGTGTGATTGTGCTCGGTGCCGGCTGTACAGATCGTACCCGGTCATGTGTGATTGTGCTCGGTGCCGGCTGTACAGATCGTACCCGGTCATGTGTGATTGTGCTCGGTGCTGGCTGTACAGATCGTACCCGGTCATGTGTGATTGTGCTCGGTGCCGGCTGTACAGATCGTACCCGGCCATGTGTGATTGTGCTCGGTGCCGGCTGTACAGATCGTACCCGGCCATGTGTGATTGTGCTCGGTGCCGGCTGTAAATATCGTACCCAGCCATGTGTGATTGTGCTCGTTGCCTGCTGTACAGATCGTACCCGGCCATGTGTGATTGTGCTTGGTGTCGGCTGTACAGATCGTACCCGGCCATGTGTGATTGTGCTCGGTGCCTGCTGTACAGATCGTACCTGGCCATGTGTGATTGTGCTCGGTGCCAGCTGTACAGATCGTACCCGGCCATGTGTGATTGTGCTCGGTGCCGGCTGTACAGATCGTACCCGGCCATGTGTGATTGTGCTCGGTGCTTGCTGTACAGATCGTACCCGGCCATGTGTGATTGTGCTCGGTGCCTGCTGTACAGATCGTACCTGGCCATGTGTGATTGTGCTCGGTGCCGGCTGTACAGATCATACCCGGCCATGTGTGATTGTGCTCGGTGCCGGCTGTACAGATCGTACCCGGCCATGTGTGATTGTGCTTGGTGCCGGCTGTACAGATCATACCTGGCCATGTGTGATTGTGCTTGGTGCCGGCTGTACAGATCATACCCGGTCATGTGTGATTATACTCTGTGCCGGCTGTACAGATCATACCCGGCCATGTGTGATTGTGCTCGGTGCCGGCTGTACAGATCGTACCCGGTCATGTGTGATTGTGCACGGTGCCGGCTGTACAGATCGTACCTGGCCATGTGTGATTGTGCTTGGTGCCGGCTGTACAGATCGTACCCAGTCATGTGTGATTGTGCTTGGTGCCGGCTGTACAGATCGTACCTGGCCATGTGTGATTGTGCTTGGTGCCGGCTGTACAGATCATACCCGGCCATGTGTGATTGTGCTCGGTGCCGGCTGTACAGATTGTACCCGGCCACGTGTGATTGTGCTCGGTGCAGCTTCCCGTGTAGTAGACACAATTGCGGTAAGAATCCATGATGGCCGCTCTTTGCCGCCTTCTCGTTGATGTCACTGAACAATGCTGAAGATTTCTAAATAATTAAGAGCATCAGCTCGATACCTGAGGAGGACGTGTCCTTGATCTTGGGGGCTCGGGGACTTGTGGTCATGAGATCACTAATGGAAACCCCCTAGAGTCCAGCCTTTCAGGTCTGTGCGGGCGGAGGAGTCAGATCTCCGAGACTGCCCCTGGGGCTCCGGTACGCCATCATGCCAGGAGCAGTCTTGTTAATGGGAGAGAGTCGTGATATGAGGGAACTTCATGGCTCGGGGAAGGCCCTGGTCCACAGATATGAGGACGAGCACTGTATATTGCTCTGTAGATGGTGCATTACACCCATCCAATGCCACATTACACCTGATGAGTACATCTGAAGCTTCCGCTTTTTTGGTTTCTTAGACCATAGGAGAAGGAGAGCCCTCTCTCCACACTGGCCCAAATGATCATTATTCAACAGGACGCCCCATGTCCGCTTCCGTCATCCAACCTGGCTCACGAGTTCCCCCAAAACGGCTTCACACCTAGACGTCGCTTGTTATCACAGCTCAGAACCTTAGAAGGGGAAGGCGCTCGAGACAAAGCGCATTCTGTAGATGGGGTGTGGTCGTTTTTGCAGCAAAGCTTTTCTGATCCAGGGCAACGTTAAAGAAACCCTCCAACAGGTGGACAAAGCCCTTTCTAGGGTTTGTGCACAAAGGTGAATTTTTGAGGACGAATTGTTGAGTTTTTACTGCTCCAAAAGCCTCATTCTGCGCAATGTCTGTGGAATCCCCCATCCGTTCAGAAGGAAGACAAATGTTTTTAGTACCTTCATCATTCCAGCTCCATGGGCCCATGGTAGGAACAGAGGTGACATCATCAGGAGCCAGGAAACTCCGTGATGTCATCACTTGCAACTTGTGCACTCGCTGCCAAAGAAAAACCACTTTAAAAGTTGGCTGCTCGCTGTGCCGGTTGGTGGCTGCTCGCTGAGCCGGTTGGTGGCTGCTCTCTGTGCCGGTTGGAAGCTGCTCGCTGTGCCGGTTGGAGGCTGCTTGCTGTGCCGGTTGGAGACTGCTCGCTGTGCCGGTTGGCGGCTCTCGCTGTGCCGGTTGGCGGCTGCTCGCTGTGCCGGTTGGCGGCTGCTCGCTGTGCCGGTTGGCGGCTGCTCGCTGTGCCTGTTGGCGGCTGCTCGCTGTGCCGGTTGGCGGCTGCTCGCTGTGCCGGTTGGCGGCTGCTCGCTGTGCCGGTTGGCGGCTGCTCGCTGTGCCGGTTGGCGGCTGCTCGCTGTGCCGGTTGGCGGCTGCTCGCTGTGGCGGTTGGCGGCTGCTCGCTGTGGCGGTTGGCGGCTGCTCGCTGTGGCGGTTGGCGGCTGCTCGCTGTGGCGGTTGGCGGCTGCTCGCTGTGCCTGTTGGCGGCTGCTCGCTGTGGCGGTTGGCGGATGCTCGCTGTGCCGGTTGGCGGATGCTCGCTGTGCCGGTTGGCGGATGCTCACTGGAGACGTGATCCAGACCCCAGGGAGCCAGTAGGAGCCGTTCTCCGCGGATTAGGCAAGTCACTAAATGGAATTACATTAGGACCTTGTCCGATAGCCACCACCGCTGCCGCGTGGAATGCGCAAATCAATCCTCCGCGTGCATCTGACATCATTACTTACCTCGCAAGTTCATGACCTTCTGGGGAAAGCAAAAGAAAAAAAATATGTGCACCTTTCATGACCCCCCCAAAAAAGCCTAGCAATGTAAACTGTCCTGTGTGGAGCGTGGTCCCTGGTGAGTGCGGGGAACACCACGTAAAGAGCCTCATTGTACACAGTGGTGAGTGAGGTCACGGCTCCTGCAGTCGGCGGAGGATTAAAGGCTCCTGTGTTGGTGCACAGACGAGCCGCGCATACGTAATGTATACAAGCCACTCTCCGGCAGCCCCTTATATAAACATCGTATGACGGGGAGACCGCAGCCCCATCTGTGAGGAGGTAAGGGGTGAACTCCGGAGCGCCCTACAATACTGTCTGGGGGAAGGAAACAAAACATGAGGATTTTTTGAGAGCCTTTGATCGATGTTTGTCACGTGGATGCGGGTAGAATTTTTCCACTGGGAATTTAATGAGCGGAGTGGGGGGCGCAATCCTAAAGAGCACAACAAGGGGATCCGTACTCCTGAACCGTCACAATGTGAACTATTTCTGCCCTTACAGGGCTTCACCAGGGCTCCTCCATGACCCGCTCACCTCGCTCACCAGCAAAGAGCACACGCAGGTACAAAGCGATCCACATTCCTCTGCAGAAATCTGATCACACTGGAAAATTACAGAAGCGTATACAGCCCGTGACCCCGTACATAGAACGGTATTACCCTAGAAAGTACCAATAGTGATGAGCGGGGCACTACCATGCTCAGGGGCTCAGTACTCGTAACTAGTGATGAGGGCACTACCGTGCTCGAGTGCTCAGTACTCATAACTAGTGATGAGCGGGCACTACCATGCTCAGGGGCTCAGTACTCGTAACTAGTGATGAGGGCACTACCGTGCTCGAGTGCTCAGTACTCATAACTAGTGATGAGCGGGCATTACCATGCTCAGGGGCTCAGTACTCGTAACTAGTGATGAGGGCACTACCGTGCTCGAGTGCTCAGTACTCATAACTAGTGATGAGTAGGCACTACCATGCTCGGGTGCTCAGTACTCGTAACTAGTGATGAGCGGTATAACAGTGTGTCCCTCCCCCGCCTTGGCTCATGGTGTAATAGTCTGTCTCTCCTTGACTGTCCTGTATGTACTACTGGTGGGAGATTTTTTTGTTCTTCTCAGCATGGGACTTCTCCAATCCACAACTTGGTAAACAGAACAGAGCCAGCAGTCTAAAGTCATTTCATGTATCAAATGTCCAGGCAGAGTTGGACTCTTCTGCCCACCTAAGGGGCTGATCCCAGGAGAGAAGAACATGTTAGGTCAGTTAGTTGGATCTCGGCTGGAGAAGGACTAGGATCTATAGCTGAGGCTGGATCCTAGGGCCTGTGTATGGACTGTTACAGACTGGAGATCAGTGGCCACGTGGGATTGCGTTTTGTTGTTCACCCTGTTGGACTCAAGGAACTCATATAAGGACCATTGCCATATTTTCCCTGGCGTTGTAATAGCGGGAGGTGCCCCTGGATCTTTTGTTTTGTTGTGGACTCCTTGCAGACTTTAAGGATTTATATTTATGTTTGGTGCTTTATCTTTATGGTTCCAATAAAGCCCTTTGGATTGTTCCTTGGCCTGGCGTCCCTCACTGCTCTGTCGCATACCTCGTCACAAACTGGTGGCAGTGTTGGGATCAGAGCAGAAAGAATGGAGGACAACGGCCCATCAACGTCTGAAACCAGAACCTCAGGATACAGGAACTGGACTATGTCTAACCTCAAAACAAAGGCCCGTGAATTAGGAGTTGGCTACAAAGGACTCTCCAAGGAGCAACTAATTGAGGCTTTGGAAGGAGCTTGCCTGCAAGATGGCACCGAGGAACAATTTCCACAGCAAGGGGAGGAAAGACGGGAGCTGGAGGTAAATACCCAAAAAAGTCAATGGGTTGTGTGGTATGAGGAGGAGATGGCACTGCTGGGAGATGAGGCCACCATAGAAGATAAGAGGGAGGCCATTCGCAGAGCTCAAGAGAGGGCAGCATTGCTGGAGAGGAGGTTTGCTGTGGAAGCAGCTAGAGGCTCCAGACAAACTGTAACCCCAGCACCCACTATGAGGGAATTCTTCAGAGTGTCCCGCAAGGACTTTAAGCCATTTAATGAAGCTGCAGGCGACATTGAGGGCTTCTTCCAGGACTTTGAGCATCAGTGCCGATTAATGGAAGTCCCAGAAAGAGAGCGAGTCAGACACCTGGTGGGCCTCTTGGAGGGTGGAGCTGCCGATGCCTATAGAGCTATGGACCCTCAGTGGAATTGTGAGTATGGGGAGATAAAACAGACCATTCTGGAACATTATGCCGTGACCCCAGATACTTATAGGACTCAGTTCCGTACATTAGCCTGTGATGGGGAAGTGTGTTTCAAGACGTATGCCCACAGACTGAAACAAGTATGCCATCGCTGGCTGGAGGGAGAGGGAGCCTTAACTTGGGAGACGTTCATCCAGGTCCTCCTAAAAGAGCAGTTTTACTTCAAGTGCCACACTGACATCCGGGAATGGGTGCGTGAGAGGAGACCAGAGACAATGGAACAAGCTGCTGCTCTAGCTGATGAGGTGCTCACTATCAAGCCTCAATGGAAGAAGCTGCTAGCAGAGGGAGCAAAAATGACCAGCTCCCCAACACCAGAGGTTCCTTCTCCTTCAGTGCCTAATGTTCCTCGACCTAGATCACCACCTCATGTGGATACCCGTGTGTACGTGCCTCCAGTTGTTTCTACCACATTTTCTGGAATGCGACGAGGAGAGAAAGTAGAAGAGCGAAGATGGTATAGCTATGGGCATCCCGGACATCTGCGGGCCACATGCCCATCTATCCCGTGGAGTCATCCTCCAAATCGACAACCACCTCCAGCACCTGCACCTCCCTATCAGTCACCAAGGTCTCCTACCCACTTCTCCAGAAGGCAAACTGGAAGGAGTGAGACGCAGCGCCGATGTTATCAATGTGGGCAGCCTGGTCATCTGCAAGCTCACTGTCCAGGTGTTCGGAGGCAGAACAGCTGCAGACCACCTTTGCCTGTCCATTATCTACAGACACCCTCAGCAGGAGAAGAGCTGGATTCAGGCCCTGATGATTTGCCAAGTGACTCTGATATGTTGACTTCCCTACCAGGAGTCTATGGGGTGCGAGCCACAGCCACCCGTTCTTATGATCTTCAGCATAAACATCTACAGGAGGTCGTGCTGGATGGCCAAAAAGGTGTTGGCTTTCGTGACACTGGGGCTTTTCTCACCATCGCAGATCCCCGAGTAATTCAACCAGAAGCAATTCAACAGGGACCAGGAATTGCCATTGAATTGGCTGGAGGTACTCGGAGATATATTCCAAGAACGAGTGTGACCCTGGATTATGGCTTTGGGGTAAAACAATGCATAATCGGTGTGATGAGCGGCCTTCCTGCAGACATTCTCCTAGGCAATGATGTGGGGAATCTTCAATGCCACATTGTCGGTGCGATAACCAGAAGTCTAGCCAAGAGAGAAGCAGATGTGGACGTGTTCAACCCATCAATGGAAATGAGGCCACCCGAACTGCCTTCACAGCCGCTCTGTGGCCAAGCCCCTTACAGACCTCACAAAGAAAACGATGCCCCGGCTGGTGATCTGGACTCCAGCCTGTTATGAGGCTTTTAACCGGCTGAAGGACGCTCTGGTCTGCGATCCTGTCCTGGCTGCTCCAGACTACAAGAGGAGATTCATTGTGCAGACGAACGCCTCTGCTTATGGACTGGGAGCTGTCCTCAGCCAGGTGAATGCAGCTGGGGACGAGCACCCCATCGCCTACCTCAGCAGGAAGCTGCTGGACTGAGACGTGCCCTATGCAACTGTTGAGAAGGAATGTCTGGCTGTAGTGTGGGCCCTTAGGAAACTACGGCCGTATCTGTATGGACGGGAATTCACTGTGGTTACTGATCACAATCCCCTCACCTGGCTGAACAGAGTCTCTGGGGACAATGGACGCTTACTGCGATGGAGCCTGGCTCTGCAGCCCTATAACTTTACAATATAGAAGGGGCAGCCAACACCAAAATGCAGACGGATTGTCCAGGTAAGAGGAGCCCTGTGTCAGGGTCGGCATTTTTACGTGTACTTGACAAGCGACCTGTTGAGGTCACTAGTCCGTACAGAAATTGAGGCGGGAAGGGGTTGTAACAGTGTGTCCCTCCCCTGCCTGTGCTCATGGTGTAATAGTCTGTCCCTCCTTGACTGTCCTGTATGTACTACTGATGAGGGATTGTTTCTTCTTCTCAGCATGGGACTTCTCCAATCCACAACTTGGTAGACAAGACAGAGCCAGGAGTCTAAAGTCCATTCATGTATCAAGTGTCCAGGCATAGTTGGACTCTTCTGCCCACCTTAGGGGCTGATCCCAGGAGAAAAGAACAATGAGACCCATGTTAGGTCAGTTAGTTGGATCTCGGCTGGAGAAGGATTAGGATCTATAGCTGAGGCTGGATCCTAGAGCCTCTGTATGGACTGTCACAGACTGGAGATCAGTGGCCACGTGGGATTGTGTTTTGTTGTTCACCCTGTTGGACTCAAGGAACTCGTATAAGGACCATTGCCCTATTTTCCCTGGCATCGGAATACCGGGAGGCGCCCCTGGATCTTTTGTTTTGTTGTGGACTCCTTGCAGACTTTAAGGATCTATATTTATGTTTGGTGCTTTATCTTTGTGGTTCCAGTAAAGCCCTTTGGATTGTTCCTTGGCCTGGCGTCCCTCACTGCTCTCCTGCATAACCCGTCACAACGAGTACTGAGCACCTGAGCATGGTAGTGCCCGCTCATCACTAGTTACGAGTACTGAGCACCTGAGCATGGTAGTGCCCGCTCATCACTAGTTACCAGTACTGAGCACCCGAGCATGGTAGTGCCCACTCATCACTAGTTACCAGTACTGAGCACCTGAGCATGGTAGTGCCCGCTCATCACTAGTTACCAGTACTGAGCACCTGAGCATGGTAGTGCCCGCTCATCACTAGTTACCAGTACTGAGCACCCGAGCATGGTAGTGCCCGCTCATCACTAGTTACCAGTACTGAGCACCTGAGCATGGTAGTGCCCGCTCATCACTAGTTACGAGTACTGAGCACCTGAGCATGGTAGTGCCCGCTCATCACTAGTTACCAGTACTGAGCACCCGAGCATGGTAGTGCCCGCTCATCACTAGTTACCAGTACTGAGCACCTGAGCATGGTAGTGCTCACTCATCACTAGTTACCAGTACTGAGCACCTGAGCATGGTAGTGCCCGCTCATCACTAGTTACCAGTACTGATCACCCGAGCATGGTAGTGCCCGCTCATCACTAGTTACGAGTACAGAGCACCTGAGCATGGTAGCGCTCACTAATCACTAGTTACGAGTACAGAGCACCTGAGCATGGTAGTGCCCGCTCATCACTAGTTACCAGTACTGAGCACCCGAGCATGGTAGTGCCCGCTCATCACTAGTTACCAGTACTGAGCACCCGAGCATGGTAGTGCCCGCTCATCACTAGTTACCAGTACTGAGCACCCGAGCATGGTAGTGCCTGCTCATCACTAGTTACGTGTACTGAGCACCCGAGCATGGTAGTGCCCGCTCATCACTAGTTACGAGTACTGAGCACCCGAGCATGGTAGTGCCCGCTCATCACTAGTTACCAGTACTGAGCACCTGAGCATGGTAGTGCCCGCTCATCACTAGTTACCAGTACTGAGCACCCGAGCATGGTAGTGCCCGCTCATCACTAGTTACCAGTACTGAGCACCTGAGCATGGTAGTGCCCGCTCATCACTAGTTACGAGTACTGAGCACCTGAGCATGGTAGTGCCCGCTCATCACTAGTTACCAGTACTGAGCACCTGAGCATGGTAGTGCCCGCTCATCACTAGTTACCAGTACTGAGCACCTGAGCATGGTAGTGCCCGCTCATCACTAGTTACCAGTATAGAGCACCTCTGCTCGTCTCCGCACGGGGTCGGCCGTACATGCGCAGTCTTCGCCGTACGTTTTCTATAGGTTTTCTGATTTCTCTTCTGTATAATGCCTCGTTTTCTCTTTAATAGAGGTAACACTCATGTCCCTGCGTCTGGGTAAGACAAGTCCATTTAATAAAACCCCAGTCCATGGCGGCAGAGCACACATCTGTTATCAGCCCTTTCCATTTTAAAACAAGTGGGTATGAGGCTCCCCATTAAGGAGCGGGGTGCCCCCGGTGGACACATCTTGTTACTTCCATCGTACTGGAGACATGCAAATGAGCAGATCGCTGCGGCAGTCTGATGAATGGTTGTGAGCAGTGCGCTGTGCAGAGGCCGCCAGAGGTGACCGCACGTGGAAGAGATCCGATGTCTCCAGTTACCTCTGTCCACTGATTTCCACTTCTACTTCAACTGCCATAAATAGTTCTATTCTGACAGTTCCTGGAGAATAACTCGGCCATCTGCACAGCACGACGCATAGAGAGCGAGCTGGAGAATATCACTGCAAGGCGGCTGTGCAAGTGTCAGATTGTGCCGAATTAGGAGCCATCGCACATGTGCAGGGTGCACCACCTGACACCCAGTAATCACCATGTATGGAGACGGGCGAGGACGGGAGCGCCCAACGTATGCCACATATATAGTGTAATACCGCCCCTGTGTACAAGAATATAACTACTATAATACTGCTCCTATATACAAGAATATAACTACTATAATACTACCCCCTATGTACAAGAATATAACTACTATAATACTGCCCCTATGTACAAGAATATAACTACTATAATACTGCTCATATGTTCAGGAATATAACTGCTATAATACTGCCCCTATGTACAAGAATATAACTACTATAATACTACCCCCTATGTACAAGAATATAACTACTATAATACTGCTCCTATATACAAGAATATAACTACTATAATACTACCCCCTATGTACAAGAATATAACTACTATAATACTGCTCCTATATACAAGAATATAACTACTATAATACTGCCCCCTATGTACCAGAATATAACTACTATAATACTGCTCCTATGTAGAAGAATATAACTACTATCATACTGCTTCCTATGTACAAGAATATAACTACTATAATACTGCCCCCTATGTACAAGAATATAACTACTATAATACTGCCCCTATGTACAAGAATATAACTACTATAATACTGCCACTATGTACAAGAATATAACTACTATAATACTGCCCCTATGTACAAGAATATAACTACTATAATACTGCTCCTATGTACAAGAATATAACTACTATAATACTGCCCCTATGTACAAGAATATAACTACTATAATACTGTCCCCTATGTACAAGAATATAACTACTATAATACTGCCCCTATGTACAAGAATATAACTACTATAATACTGCCCCTATGTACAAGAATATAACTACTATAATACTGCTCCTATGTACAAGAATATAACTACTATAATACTACCCCTATATACAAGAATATAACTACTATAATACTGCCCCTATGTACAAGAATATAACTACTATAATACTGCTCCTATATACAAGAATATAACTACTATAATACCGCCCCTATGTACAAGAATATAACTACTATAATACTGCCTCTATATACAAGAATATAACTACTATAATACTGCCCCCTATGTACAAGAATATAACTACTATAATACTGCTCCTATATACAAGAATATAACTACTATAATACTACCCCCTATGTACAAGAATATAACTACTATAATACTGCTCCTATATACAAGAATATAATTACTATAATACCGCCCCTATGTACAAGAATATAACTACTATAATACTGCTCCTATGTAGAAGAATATAACTACTATAATACTGCCCCTATGTACAAGAATATAACTACTATAATACTGCTCCTATATACAAGAATATAACTACTATAATACTGCCCCTATGTACAAGAATATAACTACTATAATACTGCCCCTATGTAGAAGAATATAACTACTATAATACTGCTCCTATGTAGAAGAATATAACTACTATAATACTGCCCCTATGTACAAGAACATAACTACTATAATACTGCTCCTATATACAAGAATATAACTACTATAATACTGCCCCTATGTACAAGAATATAACTACTATAATACTGCTCCTATGTAGAAGAATATAACTACTATAATACTGCCCCCTATGTACAAGAATATAACTACTATAATACTGCCCCTATGTACAAGATTATAACTACTATAATACTGCCTCTATGTACAAGAATATAACTACTATAATACTACCCCCTATGTACAAGAACATAACTACTATAATACTGCTCCTATATACAAGAATATAACTACTATAATACTGCCCCTATGTTCAAGAATATAACTACTATAATACTGCTCCTATGTAGAAGAATATAACTACTATAATACTGCCCCCTATGTACAAGAATATAACTACTATAATACTGCCCCTATGTACAAGATTATAACTACTATAATACTGCCCCTATGTACAAGATTATAACTACTATAATACTGCCCCTATGTACAAGAATATAACTACTATAATACTGCTCCTATGTACAAGA
Source organism: Anomaloglossus baeobatrachus (assembly GCF_048569485.1). NCBI lineage: Eukaryota > Metazoa > Chordata > Amphibia > Anura > Aromobatidae > Anomaloglossus > Anomaloglossus baeobatrachus. The sequence goes on along the minus strand of NW_027441930.1, from coordinate 253,315 downwards.
ATATAACTACTATAATACTGCTCCTATGTACAAGACTATAACTACTATAATACTGCTCCTATATACAAGAATATAACTACTATAATACTGCTCCCTATGTACCAGAATATGACTACTATAATACTGCTCCCTATGTACAAGAATATAACTACTATAATACTGTTCCTATATACAAGAATATAACTACTATAATACTGCTCCCTATATACAAGAATATAACTACTATAATACTGCTCCCTATGTACAAGAATATAACTACTATAATACTGCTCCTATGTACAAGAATATAACTACTATAATACTGCCCCCTATATACAAGAATATAACTACTATAATACCGCCCCTATGTACAAGAATATAACGACTATAATACTGCCCCTATGTACAAGAATATAACTACTATAATACTGCCCCTATGTACAAGAATATAACTACTATAATACTGCCCCTATGTACAAGAATATAACTACTATAATACTGCCCCCTATGTACAAGAATATAACTACTATAATACTGCTCCTATGTAGAAGAATATAACTACTATAATACTGCCCCCTATGTACAAGAATATAACTACTATAATACTGCTCCTATGTACAAGAATATAACTACTATAATACTGCTCCTATGTAGAAGAATATAACTACTATAATACTGCCCCCTATGTAGAAGAATATAACTACTATAATACTGCTCCTATGTACAAGAATATAACTACTATAATACTGCTCCTATATACAAGAATATAACTACTATAATACTGCCCCCTATGTACCAGAATATAACTACTATAATACTGCTCCTATGTAGAAGAATATAACTACTATAATACTGCCCCTATGTAGAAGAATATAACTACTATAATACTGCCCCCTATGTAGAAGAATATAACTACTATAATACTGCTCCTATGTACAAGAATATAACTACTATAATACTGCTCCTATATACAAGAATATAACTACTATAATACTGCCCCCTATGTACCAGAATATAACTACTATAATACTGCTCCTATGTAGAAGAATATAACTACTATAATACTGCCCCTATGTACAAGAATATAACTACTATAATACTGCCCCTATGTACAAGAATATAACTACTATAATACTGCCTCTATGTACAAGAATATAACTACTATAATACTGCCTCTATGTACAAGAATAAAACTACTATAATACTGCTCCTATGTACAAGAATATAACTACTATAATACTGCCCCTATGTAGAAGAATATAACTACTATAATACTGCCCCCTATGTACAAGAATATAACTACTATAATACTGCTCCTATATACAAGAATATAACTACTATAATACTGCTCCCTATGTACCAGAATATGACTACTATAATACTGCTCCCTATGTACAAGAATATGACTACTATAATACTGCTCCCTATGTACAAGAATATAACTACTATAATACTGCTCCCTATGTAGAAGAATATAACTACTATAATACTGCCCCTATGTACAAGAATATAACTACTATAATACTGCTCCTATATACAAGAATATAACTACTATAATACTGCCCCCTATGTACCAGAATATAACTACTATAATACTGCTCCTATGTAGAAGAATATAACTACTATAATACTGCTCCTATGTACAAGAATATAACTACTATAATACTGCTCCTATGTAGAAGAATATAACTACTATAATACTGCCCCCTATGTACAAGAATATAACTACTATAATACTGCTCCTATATACAAGAATATAACTACTATAATACTGCCCCCTATGTACCAGAATATAACTACTATAATACTGCTCCCTATGTACAAGAATATAACTACTATAATACTGCTCCCTATGTACAAGAATATAACTACTATAATACTGCTCCTATGTAGAAGAATATAACTACTATAATACTGCTCCCTATGTACCAGAATATGACTACTATAATACTGCTCCCTATGTACAAGAATATAACTACTATAATACTGCTCCCTATGTAGAAGAATATAACTACTATAATACTGCCCCTATGTACAAGAATATAACTACTATAATACTGCTCCTATATACAAGAATATAACTACTATAATACTGCCCCCTATGTACCAGAATATAACTACTATAATACTGCTCTCTATGTACAAGAATATAACTACTATAATACTGCTCCTATGTACAGGAATATAACTACTATAATACTGCCCCTATATACAAGAATATAACTACTATAATACTGCTTCTATGTACAGGAATATAACTACTATAATACTGCTCCTATGTACAGGAATATAACTACTATAATACTGCCCCCTATGTACAAGAATATAACTACTATAATACTGCCCCTATGTACAAGAATATAACTACTATAATACTGCCCCCTATATACAAGAATATAACTACTATAATACTGCTCCTATGTACAGGAATATAACTACTATAATACTGCTCCTATGTACAGGAATATAACTACTATAATACTGCCCCCTATGTACAAGAATATAACTACTATAATACTGCCCCTATGTACAGGAATATAACTACTATAATACTGCCCCCTATGTACAAGAATATAACTACTATAATACTGCCCCTATGTACAAGAATATAACTACTATAATACTGCCCCCTATATACAAGAATATAACTACTATAATACTGCTCCTATGTACAGGAATATAACTACTATAATACTGCTCCTATGTACAGGAATATAACTACTATAATACTGCCCCCTATGTACAAGAATATAACTACTATAATACTGCCCCTATGTACAAGAATATAACTACTATAATACTGCCCCTATGTACAAGAATATAACTACTATAATACTGCTCCTATGTACAGGAATATAACTACTATAATACTGCCCCTATGTATATTTTTCATCTGTTCTTGCTGTGAGATGGTGTGTTCTGTAGGTAGGAGGCTCTTTTATGTTCTGTTTATCACTGAATGATGTGTTGGGTCACCATATTAGGCTCCTGTAACCCTGCAGTCATCCCCGAGGAGCAGTGCTGGTATAGTGCGGAGCGCTCCGTCCTGCTGCTCCCTCTGTGCACGGTGACAGTGTATGAAGCATTACACATACGAGGCCATCCAGAGTTTAATCTGACATAGAGCAGCGCTCGTTCCCCGGCCTAATCCTGGCCCCTCCACCGCCCGCTGTAACCAGAATGAACTCTGCTAACAAATATCAGAATGTGCCCCACTCCATATATTACCTAAATATCACACATCACCTCTGGGGACATGATGGCTAATGGGACAGATCCACAAGCCTGTGCATGTCTAATTATATACAGGAGATGCCCAGGTTATACCGGCTGTACATATATAATTATATACAGGAGGTGTCCAGGTTATACCACCTGTACATATATAATTATATACAGGAGATGCCCAGGTTATACCAGCTGTACATATATATTTATATACAGGAGATGCCCAGGTTATACCAGCTGTACATATATAATTATATACAGGAGATGCCCAGGTTATACCAGCTGTACATATATAATTATATACAGGAGATGCCCAGGTTATACCAGCTGTACATATATAATTATATACAGGAGATGCCCAGGTTATACCTGCTGTACATATATAATTATATACAGGAGATGCCCAGGTTATACCGGCTGTACATATATAATTATATACAGGAGATGTCCAGGTTATACCAGCTGTACATATATAATTATATACAGGAGATGTCCAGGTTATACCAGCTGTACATATATAATTATATACAGGAGATGTCCAGGTTATACCAGCTGTACATATATAATTATATACAGGAGGTGTCCAGGTTATACCAGCTGTACATATATAATTATATACAGGAGATGCCCAGGTTATACTGGCTGTACATATATAATTATATACAGGAGATGCCCAGGTTATACCAGCTGTACATATATAATTATATACAGGAGATGCCCAGGTTATACCAGCTGTACATATATAATTATATACAGGAGATGCCCAGGTTATACCAGCTGTACATATATAATTATATACAGGAGATTCCCAGGTTATACCGGCTGTACATATATAATTATATACAGGAGATGCCCAGGTTATACCCGCTGTACATATATAATTATATACAGGAGATGCCCAGGTTATACCAGCTGTACATATATAATTATATACAGGAGATGCCCAGGTTATACCAGCTGTACATATATAATTATATACAGGAGATGCCCAGGTTATACCGGCTGTACATATATAATTATATACAGGAGATGCCCAGGTTATACCAGCTGTACATACATAATTATATACAGGAGATGCCCAGGTTATACCGGCTGTACATATATAATTATATACAGGAGATTCCCAGGTTATACCGGCTGTACATATATAATTATATACAGGAGATGCCCAGGTTATACCAGCTGTACATACATAATTATATACAGGAGATGCCCAGGTTATACCGGCTGTACATATATAATTATATACAGGAGATGCCCAGGTTATACCAGCTGTACATATATAATTATATACAGGAGATGCACAGGTTATACCAGCTGTACATATATAATTATATACAGGAGATGACCAGGTTATACCAGCTGTACATATATAATTATATACAGGAGAGGCCCAGGTTATACCAGCTGTACATATATAATTATATACAGGAGATGTCCAGGTTATACCAGCTGTACATATATAATTATATACAGGAGATGCCCGGGTTATACCGGCTGTACATATATAATTATATACAGGAGATGTCCAGGTTATACCAGCTGTACATATATAATTATATACAGGAGATGTCCAGGTTATACCAGCTGTACATATATAATTATATACAGGAGATGTCCAGGTTATACCAGCTGTACATATATAATTATATACAGGAGATGTCCAGGTTATACCAGCTGTACATATATAATTATATACAGGAGATGCCCGGGTTATACCGGCTGTACATATATAATTATATACAGGAGATGTCCAGGTTATACCAGCTGTACATATATAATTATATACAGGAGATGTCCAGGTTATACCAGCTGTACATATATAATTATATACAGGAGATGTCCAGGTTATACCAGCTGTACATATATAATTATATACAGGAGATGTCCAGGTTATACCAGCTGTACATATATAATTATATACAGGAGATAGCCAGGTTATACCGGCTGTACATATATAACTATATACAGGAGATGTCCAGGTTATACCAGCTGTACATATATAATTATATACAGGAGATGTCCAGGTTATACCAGCTGTACATATATAATTATATACAGGAGATGTCCAGGTTATACCAGCTGTACATATATAATTATATACAGGAGATGTCCAGGTTATACCAGCTGTACATATATAATTATATACAGGAGATGCACAGGTTATACTAGCTGTACATATATAATTATATACAGGAGATGCCCAGGTTATACCGGCTGTACATATATAATTATATACAGGAGATGCACAGGTTATACTAGCTGTACATATATAATTATATACGGGAGATGCACAGGTTATACTAGCTGTACATATATACGGGAGATGGCCAGGTGATACCAGCTGTGCATATATAATTATATACAGGAGATCCCCAGGTTATACCAGCTGTACATATATAATTATATACAGGAGATGCACAGGTTATACCAGCTGTACATATATAATTATATACGGGAGATGGCCAGGTGATACCAGCTGTACATATATAATTATATACAGGAGATGTCCAGGTTATACCAGCTGTACATATATAATTATATACAGGAGATGTCCAGGTTATACCAGCTGTACATATATAATTATATACAGGAGATGTCCAGGTTATACCAGCTGTACATATATAATTATATACAGGAGATGTCCAGGTTATACCAGCTGTACATATATAATTATATACGGGAGATGGCCAGGTTATACCAGCTGTACATATATAATTATATACAGGAGATGTCCAGGTTATACCAGCTGTACATATATAATTATATACAGGAGATGTCCAGGTTATACCAGCTGTACATATATAATTATATACAGGAGATAGCCAGGTTATACCGGCTGTACATATATAACTATATACAGGAGATGTCCAGGTTATACCAGCTGTACATATATAATTATATACAGGAGATGTCCAGGTTATACCAGCTGTACATATATAATTATATACAGGAGATGTCCAGGTTATACCAGCTGTACATATATAATTATATACAGGAGATGTCCAGGTTATACCAGCTGTACATATATAATTATATACAGGAGATGCACAGGTTATACTAGCTGTACATATATAATTATATACAGGAGATGCCCAGGTTATACCGGCTGTACATATATAATTATATACAGGAGATGCACAGGTTATACTAGCTGTACATATATAATTATATACGGGAGATGCACAGGTTATACTAGCTGTACATATATACGGGAGATGGCCAGGTGATACCAGCTGTGCATATATAATTATATACAGGAGATCCCCAGGTTATACCAGCTGTACATATAGAATTATATACAGGAGATGCACAGGTTATACTAGCTGTACATATATAATTATATACGGGAGATGGCCAGGTGATACCAGCTGTACATATATAATTATATACAGGAGATGCCCAGGTTATACCGGCTGTACATGTATAATTATATACAGGAGAGGCCCAGGTTATACCGGCTGTACATATATAATTATATACAGGAGATGCCCAGGTTATACCGGCTGTACATATATAATTATATACAGGAGATGCCCAGGTTATACCAGCTGTACATATATAATTATATACAGGAGATGCCCAGGTTATACCAGCTGTACATATATAATTATATACAGGAGATGCCCGGGTTATACCGGCTGTACATATATAATTATATACAGGAGATGCCCAGGTTATACCAGCTGTACATATATAATTATATACAGGAGATGCCCAGGTTATACCAGCTGTACATATATAATTATATACAGGAGATGCCCAGGTTATACCGGCTGTACATATATAATTATATACAGGAGATGCCCAGGTTATACCGGCTATACATATATAATTATATACAGGAGATGCCCAGGTTATACCGGCTGTACATATATAATTATATACAGGAGATGCCCGGGTTATACCGGCTGTACATATATAATTATATACAGGAGATGTCCAGGTTATACCGGCTGTACATATATAATTATATACAGGAGATGCCCGGGTTATACCAGCTGTACATATATAATTATATACAGGAGATGCACAGGTTATACCAGCTGTACATATACAATTATATACAGGAGATGCACAGGTTATACCAGCTGTACATATATAATTATATACAGGAGATGCCCGGGTTATACCAGCTGTACATATATAATTATATACAGGAGATGCACAGGTTATACTAGCTGTACATATATAATTATATACGGGAGATGGCCAGGTGATACCGGCTGTACATATATAATTATATACAGGAGATGCCCAGGTTATACCAGCTGTACATATATAATTATATACAGGAGATACCTAGGTTATACCAGCTGTACATATATAATTATATACAGTAGATACCCAGGTTATACCAGCTGTACATATATAATTATATACAGGAGATACCCAGGTTATACCAGCTGTATATATATAATTATATACAGGAGATGCCCAGGTTATACCGGCTGTACATATATAATTATATACAGGAGATGCCCAGGTTATACCAGCTGTACATATATAATTATATACAGGAGATACCCAGGTTATACCGGCTGTACATATATAATTATATACAGGAGATGCCCAGGTTATACCAGCTGTACATATATAATTATTTACAGGAGATGCCCAGGTTATACCAGCTGTACATATATAATTATATACAGGAGATGCCCGGGTTATATCGGCTGTACATATATAATTATATACAGGAGATGCCCAGGTTATACCAGCTGTACATATATAATTATATACAGGAGATGTCCAGGTTATACCGGCTGTACATATATAATTATATACAGGAGATGCCCAGGTTATACCAGCTGTACATATATAATTATATACAGGAGATGCCCAGGTTATACTAGCTGTACATATATAATTATATACAGGAGATGCCCAGGTTATACCAGCTGTACATATATAATTATATACAGGAGATGCCCAGGTTATACCAGCTGTACATATATAATTATATACAGGAGATGCCCAGGTTATACCGGCTGTACATATATAATTATATACAGGAGATGCCCAGGTTATACCGGCTGTACATATATAATTATATACAGGAGATGTCCAGGTTATACCGGCTGTACATATATAATTATATACAGGAGATGTCCAGGTTATACCGGCTGTACATATATAATTATATACAGGAGATGCCCGGGTTATACCAGCTGTACATATATAATTATATACAGGAGATGCCCAGGTTATACCGGCTGTACATATATAATTATATACAGGAGATGCCCAGGTTATACCAGCTGTACATATATAATTATATACAGGAGATGGCCAGGTTATACCAGCTGTACATATATAATTATATACAGGAGATGTCCAGGTTATACCAGCTGTACATATATAATTATATACAGGAGATGCCCAGGTTATACCAGCTGTACATATATAATTATATACAGGAGATGGCCAGGTTATACCAGCTGTACATATATAATTATATACAGGAGATGCCCGGGTTATACCAGCTGTACATATATAATTATATACAGGAGATGCCCGGGTTATACCAGCTGTACATATATAATTATATACAGGAGATGCCCAGGTTATACCAGCTGTACATATATAATTATATACAGGAGATGCCCAGGTTATACCGGCTGTACATATATAATTATATACAGGAGATACCCAGGTTATACCAGCTGTACATATATAATTATATACAGGAGATGCCCAGGTTATACCAGCTGTACATATATAATTATATACAGGAGATGCCCAGGTTATACCAGCTGTACATATATAATTATATACAGGAGATGCCCAGGTTATACCCGCTGTACATATATAATTATATACAGGAGATGCCCAGGTTATACCCGCTGTACATATATAATTATATACAGGAGATGCCCAGGTTATACCGGCTGTACATATATAATTATATACAGGAGATGCCCAGGTTATACCGGCTGTACATATATAATTATATACAGGAGATGCCCAGGTTATACCGGCTGTACATATATAATTATATACAGGAGATGCCCAGGTTATACCCGCTGTACATATATAATTATATACAGGAGATGCCCAGGTTATACCGGCTGTACATATATAATTATATACAGGAGATACCCAGGTTATACCGGCTGTACATATATAATTATATACAGGAGATGGCCAGGTTATACCGGCTGTACATATATAATTATATACAGGAGATGCCCAGGTTATACCGGCTGTACAAATATAATTATATACAGGAGATGCCCAGGTTATACCGGCTGTACATATATAATTATATACAGGAGATGCCCAGGTTATACCGGCTGTACATATATAATTATATACAGGAGATGCCCAGGTTATACCCGCTGTACATATATAATTATATACAGGAGATGTCCAGGTTATACCAGCTGTATATATATAATTATATACAGGAGATGCCCAGGTTATACCAGCTGTACATATATAATTATATACAGGAGATGCCCAGGTTATACCATCTGTACATATATAATTATATACAGGAGATGCCCAGGTTATACCATCTGTACATATATAATTATATACAGGAGATGCCCAGGTTATACCGGCTGTACATATATAATTATATACAGGAGATGCCCAGGTTATACCGGCTGTACATATATAATTATATACAGGAGATACCCAGGTTATACCGGCTGTACATATATAATTATATACAGGAGATGCCCAGGTTATACCAGCTGTACATACAGTTAGGTCCAGAAATATTGGGACAGTGACACAATTTTGGCGAGTTGGGCTCTGCAGGCCACCACATTGGATTTGAAATGAAACCTCTACAACAGAATTCAAGTGCAGATTGTAACGTTTAATTTGAAGGTTTGAACAAAAATATCTGATAGAAATTGTAGGAATTGTCACATTTCTTTACAAACACTCCACATTTTAGGAGGTCAAAAGTAATTGGACAAATAAACCAAACCCAAACAAAATATTTTTATTTTCAATATTTTGTTGCGAATCCTTTTGAGGCAATCACTGCCTTAAGTCTGGAACCCATGGACATCACCAAACGCTGGGTTTCCTCCTTCTTAATGCTTTGCCAGGCCTTTACAGCCGCAGCCTTCAGGTCTTGCTTGTTTGTGGGTCTTTCCGTCTTAAGTCTGGATTTGAGCAAGTGAAATGCATGCTCAATTGGGTTAAGATCTGGTGATTGACTTGGCCATTGCAGAATGTTCCACTTCTTTGCACTCATGAACTCCTGGGTAGCTTTGGCTGTATGCTTGGGGTCATTGTCCATCTGTACTATGAAGCGCCGTCCGATCAACTTTGCGGCATTTGGCTGAATCTGGGCTGAAAGTATATCCCGGTACACTTCAGAATTCATCCGGCTACTCTTGTCTGCTGTTATGTCATCAATAAACACAAGTGACCCAGTGCCATTGAAAGCCATGCATGCCCATGCCATCACGTTGCCTCCACCATGTTTTACAGAGGATGTGGTGTGCCTTGGATCATGTGCCGTTCCCTTTCTTCTCCACACTTTTTTCTTCCCATCATTCTGGTACAGGTTGATCTTTGTCTCATCTGTCCATAGAATACTTTTCCAGAACTGAGCTGGCTTCATGAGGTGTTTTTCAGCAAATGTAACTCTGGCCTGTCTATTTTTGGAATTGATGAATGGTTTGCATCTAGATGTGAACCCTTTGTATTTACTTTCATGGAGTCTTCTCTTTACTGTTGACTTAGAGACAGATACACCTACTTCACTGAGAGTGTTCTGGACTTCAGTTGATGTTGTGAACGGGTTCTTCTTCACCAAAGAAAGTATGCGGCGATCATCCACCACTGTTGTCATCTGTGGACGCCCAGGCCTTTTTGAGTTCCCAAGCTCACCAGTCAATTCCTTTTTTCTCAGAATGTACCCGACTGTTGATTTTGCTACTCCAAGCATGTCTGCTATCTCTCTGATGGATTTTTTCTTTTTTTTCAGCCTCAGGATGTTCTGCTTCACCTCAATTGAGAGTTCCTTAGACCACATGTTGTCTGGTCACAGCAACAGCTTCCAAATGCAAAACCACACACCTGTAATCAACCCCAGACCTTTTAACCACTTCATCGATTACAGGTTAATGAGGGAGACGCCTTCAGAGTTAATTGCAGCCCTTAGAGTCCCTTGTCCAATTACTTTTGGTCCCTTGAAAAAGAGGAGGCTATGCATTACAGAGCTATGATTCCTAAACCCTTTCTCCGATTTGGATGTGAAAACTCTCATATTGCAGCTGGGAGTGTGCACTTTCAGCCCATATTATATATAGAATTGTATTTCTGAACATGTTTTTGTAAACAGCTAAAATAACAAAACTTGTGTCACTGTCCAAATATTTCTGGACCTAACTGTATATAATTATATACAGGAGATACCCAGGTTATACCAGCTGTACATATATAATTATATACAGGAGATGCCCAGGTTATACTGGCTGTACATATATAATTATATACAGGAGATGCCCAGGTTATACCAGCTGTACATATATAATTATATACAGGAGATACCCAGGTTATACCAGCTGTACATATATAATTATATACAGGAGATGCCCAGGTTATACCGGCTGTACATATATAATTATATACAGGAGATACCCAGGTTATACCGGCTGTACATATATAATTATATACAGGAGATGCCCAGGTTATACTGGCTGTACATATATAATTATATACAGGAGATGCCCAGGTTATACCAGCTGTACATATATAATTATATACAGGAGATACCCAGGTTATACCAGCTGTACATATATAATTATATACAGGAGATACCCAGGTTATACCAGCTGTACATATATAATTATATACAGGAGATACCCAGGTTATACCGGCTGTACATATATAATTATATACAGGAGATACCCAGGTTATACCGGCTGTATATATATAATTATATACAGGAGATACCCAGGTTATACCAGCTGTACATATATAATTATATACAGGAGATACCCAGGTTATACCAGCTGTATATATATATAATTATATACAGGAGATACCCAGGTTATACCGGCTGTACAAATATAATTATATACAGGAGATACCCAGGTTATACCGGCTATACATATATACTGTATATACAGGAGATGCCCAGGTTATACCAGATGTACATATATAATTATATACAGGAGATGCCCAGGTTATACCGGCTGTACATATATAATTATATACAGGAGATGCCCAGGTTATACCAGCTGTACATATATAATTATATACAGGAGATACCCAGGTTATACCAGCTGTACATATATAATTATATACAGGAGATGCCCAGGTTATACCAGCTGTATATATATAATTATATACAGGAGATGCCCAGGTTATACCAGCTGTACATATATAATTATATACAGGAGATGCCCAGGTTATACCGGCTGTACAAATATAATTATATACAGGAGATGCCCAGGTTATACCAGCTGTACATATATAATTATATACAGGAGATGCCCAGGTTATACCAGCTGTACATATATAATTATATACAGGAGATGTCCAGGTTATACCAGCTGTACATATATAATTATATACAGGAGATACCCAGGTTATACCAGCTGTACATATATAATTATATACAGGAGATGTCCAGGTTATACCAGCTGTACATATATAATTATATACAGGAGATGCCCAGGTTATACCAGCTGTACATATATAATTATATACAGGAGATGCCCAGGTTATACCAGCTGTACATATATAATTATATACAGGAGATGCCCAGGTTATACCGGCTGTACATATATAATTATATACAGGAGATGCCCAGGTTATACCAGCTGTACATATATAATTATATACAGGAGATGCCCAGGTTATACCAGCTGTACATATATAATTATATACAGGAGATGCCCAGGTTATACCAGCTGTACATATATAATTATATACAGGAGATGCCCAGGTTATACCAGCTGTACATATATAATTATATACAGGAGATGCCCAGGTTATACCAGCTGTACATATATAATTATATACAGGAGATACCCAGGTTATACCGGCTGTACAAATATAATTATATACAGGAGATACCCAGGTTATACCAGCTGTACATATATAATTATATACAGGAGATGCCCAGGTTATACCGGCTGTACATATATAATTATATACAGGAGATGCCAGGTTATACCAGATGTACATATATAATTATATACAGGAGAGGCCCGGGTTATACCAGCTGTACATATATAATTATATACAGGAGATACCCAGGTTATACCGGCTGTACATATATAATTATATACAGGAGATGCCCAGGTTACACCAGCTGTACATAGATAATTATATACAGGAGATGCCCAGGTTATACCAGCTGTACATATATAATTATATACAGGAGATACCCAGGTTATACCGGCTGTACATATATAATTATATACAGGAGATGCCCAGGTTATACCAGCTGTACATATATAATTATATACAGGAGATGCCCAGGTTATACCGGCTGTACATATATAATTATATACAGGAGATGCCCAGGTTATACCAGCTGTACATATATAATTATATACAGGAGATGCCCAGGTTATACCGGCTGTACATATATAATTATATACAGGAGATGCCCAGGTTATACCGGTTGTAGGTATGATATAGTGTTATACAGTACATGGCGGGCTGTCCGCTCAGTGAGTGGCTCCCTTTGTGACTGTGTGGAGTGCACGGTATGGCGGTACGTATGGCCACATCACAGTCCCCACATTCCTGGCTTGGCGTGGATTACATAGGTGCAGCTCCAGGAATGTAATATTTGACGTGTGTTTTGACGTTTTCGGGCCGGGCCGCTGCTCCCTCGTCTTCACCTTTTCAGTCTCCGCCAGGACTCGGGGCTATTTTGTTGTCTCCCTCAGCGCTGCCTCCTCGACTGGAGCAGTAAAGGTCAGCGGGGGCCTGTGCAGTGTGGACATGAGCGGCCCTGGTGAGCTGGTGTCACTGCGCCCCTCACTCATCACTGTCCCTCCGCCATCCCTCCCTACACTTATTATTCCTGGATGCTTTCATACCACCACTCATCAGTGTGCAAATAGCGGAGGAGTCTGCTGTGTCCTCCAGACCTGCACATCTCTGCCCCATACCGGCAGTGTGACCGCCCGCTGCACCTCCTGTGCACATCATGCATCTATTGGAACCATAGCGCTGATCGGTTCCAAATTGGACTTTGGCCAGAAATCGTCTTTTCCAGGTGGACTTTATGTATTTTGCATTTTCTTGCACATTTAAGTCTCCCAGGGCAGGAACGTTGCATCCTGGATGTAGATATTGTACATATTGCAGCCACTGCCCCCCAGGAGCAATGTATACCAGTGGGGTCCGGGTCTAATCCGCAGAAGTTCTCTGTTCATTCATACCAAGCGTTCGGCTCTATAGGACCACGCCATATGCACGCTCGTGCACATTTGAAGTCACCCAGGACAGGAGCGTCATATCCTGGATGTAGATATTGCAGCCACAGCCCCCCAGGAGCAATGTATACCAATGGGGTTGGGTCTAATCAGCAGACGTTCTCTGCTCATTCATACCATGCTTCCACTCTGTAGGGCCCCGCCGTATGCACGTTCATGCACATTTCAAGTGACCTAGGGCAGGAGCATAACATCCTGGATGTAGATATTGCAGCCACAGCCCCCCAGGAGCAATGTATACTAATGGGGTCCGGGTCTAATCAGCAGAAGTTCTCTGCTCATTCATACCATGCTTCCGCTCTGTAGGGCCCCGCCGTATGCACGCTCATGCACATTTCAAGTGACCCAGGACAGGAGCGTCATCCTGGATGTAGATATTGCAGCCACAGCCCCCCAGGAGCAATGTATACCAGCGAGGTCCGGGTCTAATCAGCAGAAGTTCTCTGCTCATTCATACCATGTTTCCGCTCTGTAGGGCCCCGCCGTATACACGCTCATGCACAATAGTGGGCGCTTGTGTCCTGGCACTTGTGGCTTGAGGTCTGGAGACCCCCTTCGGTCCCCCCATATAATATTCCAGAACCTCTGATCTTTTGTGACACAATTACACAATGAACTTTTATAATTTTTTTGCTTTTTGATGCAGGATATCAGACTTTCTTGTTTTTGTGACCAGATTGCTGATCTCCGGTGTATTTTAGGTAGAAGGTCACCGGAATCGCTGATAACAGAGGGCACTAGCACACAGATATGTAGGTGCTAAGCCGCGCTCCTTCTCTATATGGCTCTATATTTAGCCGGCGTTATCGCTTGTGTGCTCAGTGTCACTTAGGAAGCGCTGCGCCTGTTTGTTCTCAGCCACAGATTAATATTCCTTCCCTGTATGTAAATCCCGTCCTCGCCTCCTAGAAAGTCCCGGATCATTTGCCCTTTATTATGAATCAGTAGCTGCGTGTCGGGAGCAGGCGCAGGGTCAGATCTGGGTGACGGTAGGTTCACATAGAGGTGAAGACGGAGGCACGGCCTGACTCAGCGTGCACTGCACAACATGTGCACACAGATATTTACACACATCATCCACCCTTCACTCCAGCACCGGCGCTGTCAGTGTGCACAGCAAGGCTCCACGCTGCTGACGTATGCCCGGCACTGCTCAGTACCATAGTGGCTGAGATTTATTATAGGGTCCTATGTGGTGTCCATACAGTGGTCCATATGTTCAAGACACTATTGAAGTGTCCGAATTACACTCTGTTTTGTCCGTCATCCTATGATGTCTCTGTACAGTGGTCTGTATTGTGCGGGGTCCTGTGAGGTGTCTGTACAGTGGTCTGTATTGTGCGGGGTCCTGTGAGGTGTCTGTACAGTGGTCTGTATTGTGCGGGGTCCTGTGAGGTGTCTGTACAGTGATCTGTATTGTGCGGGGTCCTGTGATGTCTCTGTACAGTGGTCTGTATTGTGCGGGGTCCTGTGATGTCTCTGTACAGTGGTCTGTATTGTGCGGGGTCCTGTGATGTCTCTGTACAGTGGTCTGTATTGTGCGGGGTCCTGTGAGGTGTCTGTACAGTGGTCTGTATTGTGCGGGGTCCTGTGAGGTGTCTGTACAGTAGTCTGTATTGTGCGGGGTCCTGTGAGGTGTCTGTACAGTGGTCTGTATTGTGCGGGGTCCTGTGATGTCTCTGTACAGTGGACTGTATTGTGCGGGGTCCTGTGATGTCTCTGTACAGTGGTCTGTATTGTGCGGGGTCCTGTGAGGTGTCTGTACAGTGGTCTGTATTGTGCGGGCTCCTGTGATGTCTCTGTACAGTGGTCTGTATTGTGCGAGGTCCTGTGAGGTCTCTGTACAGTGGACTGTATTGTGCGGGGTCCTGTGATGTCTATATACAGTGGTCTGTATTGTGCGGGGTCCTGTGAGGTGTCTGTACAGTGGTCTGTATTGTGCGGGGTCCTGTGATGTCTCTATACAGTGGTCTGTATTGTGCGGGGTCCTGTGATGTCTCTGTACAGTGGTCTGTATTGTGCGGGGTCCTGTGATGTCTCTGTACAGTGGTCTGTATTGTGCGGGGTCCTGTGAGGTGTCTGTACAGTGGTCTGTATTGTGCGGGCTCCTGTGATGTCTCTGTACAGTGGTCTGTATTGTGCGGGGTCCTGTGAGGTGTCTGTACAGTGGTCTGTATTGTGCGGGGTCCTGTGAGGTGTCTGTACAGTGGTCTGTATTGTGCGGGGTCCTGTGAGGTGTCTGTACAGTGGTCTGTATTGTGCGGGGTCCTGTGAGGTGTCTGTACAGTGGTCTGTATTGTGCGGGGTCCTGTGAGGTGTCTGTACAGTGGTCTGTATTGTGCGGGGTCCTGTGAGGTGTCTGTACAGTGATCTGTATTGTGCGGGGTCCTGTGATGTCTCTGTACAGTGGTCTGTATTGTGCGGGGTCCTGTGATGTCTCTGTACAGTGGTCTGTTTTGTGTGGGGTCCTTTGAGGTGTCTGTACAGTGGTCTGTATTGTGCGGGGTCCTGTGATGTCTCTGTACAGTGGTCTGTATTGTGCGGGGTCCTGTGAGGTGTCTGTATAGTGATCTGTATTGTGCGGGGTCCTGTGATGTCTCTGTACAGTGGTCTGTATTGTGCGGGCTCCTGTGATGTCTCTGTACAGTGGTCTGTATTGTGCGGGGTCCTGTGAGGTGTGTGTACAGGGGTCTGTATTGTGCGGGGTCCTGTGAGGTGTCTGTACAGTGATCTGTATTGTGCGGGGTCCTGTGAGGTGTCTGTATTGTGCGGGGTCCTGTGATGTCTGTACAGTGGTCTGTATTGTGCGGGGTCCTGTGATGTCTGTACAGTGTTCTGTATTGTGCGGGGTCCTGTGATGTCTCTGTACAGTGGTCTGTATTGTGCGGGGTCCTGTGATGTCTCTGTACAGTGGTCTGTATTGTGCGGGGTCCTGTGAGGTGTCTGTACAGTGGTCTGTATTGTGCGGGGTCCTGTGAGGTCTCTGTACAGTGGTCTGTATTGTGCGGGGTCCTTTGATGTCTCTGTACAGTGGTCTGTATTGTGCGGGGTCCTGTGAGGTCTCTGTACAGTGATCTGTATTGTGCGGGGTCCTGTGAGGTGTCTGTACAGTGATCTGTATTGTGCGGGGTCCTGTGATGTCTCTGTACAGTGATCTGTATTGTGCGGGGTCCTGTGATGTCTCTGTACAGTGGTCTGTATTGTGCGGGGTCCTGTGAGGTGTCTGTACAGTGATCTGTATTGTGCGGGGTCCTGTGAGGTCTGTACAGTGGTCTGCATTGTGCAGGGTCCTGTGAGGTGTCTGTACAGTGGTCTGTATTGTGCGGGGTCCTGTGATGTCTCTGTACAGTGGTCTGTATTGTGCGGGGTCCTGTGATGTCTCTGTACAGTGGTCTGTATTGTGCGGGGTCCTGTGAGGTGTCTGTACAGTGGTCTGTATTGTGCGGGGTCCTGTGAGGTGTCTGTACAGTGGTCTGTATTGTGCGGGGTCCTGTGATGTCTCTGTACAGTGGTCTGTATTGTGCGGGGTCCTGTGATGTCTCTGTACAGTGGTCTGTATTGTGCGGGGTCCTGTGAGGTCTCTGTACAGTGTTCTGTATTGTGCGGGTCCTGTGATGTCTCTGTACAGTGATCTGTATTTTGCGGGGTCCTGTGATGTCTCTGTACAGTGGTCTGTATTGTGCGGGGTCCTGTGATGTCTCTGTACAGTGGTCTGTATTGTGCGGGGTCCTGTCAGGTGTCTGTACAGTGATCTGTATTGTGCGGGGTCCTGTCAGGTGTCTGTACAGTGATCTGTATTGTGCGGGGTCCTGTGAGGTCTCTGTACAGTGATCTGCATTGTGCGGGGTCCTGTGAGGTGTCTGTACAGTGATCTGTATTGTGCGGGGTCCTGTGATGTCTCTGTACAGTGATCTGTATTGTGCGGGGTCCTGTGATGTCTCTGTACAGTGGTCTGTATTGTGCGGGGTCCTGTGAGGTGTCTGTATAGTGATCTGTATTGTGCGGGGTCCTGTGAGGTCTGTACAGTGGTCTGCATTGTGCGGGGTCCTGTGAGGTGTCTGTACAGTGGTCTGTATTGTGCGGGGTCCTGTGATGTCTCTGTACAGTGGTCTGTATTGTGCGGGGTCCTGTGATGTCTCTGTACAGTGGTCTGTATTGTGCGGGGTCCTGTGATGTCTCTGTACAGTGGTCTGTATTGTGCGGGGTCCTGTGATGTCTCTGTACAGTGGTCTGTATTGTGCGGGGTCCTGTGATGTCTCTGTACAGTGGTCTGTACTGTGCGGGGTCCTGTGATGTCTCTGTACAGTGGTCTGTATTGTGCGGGGTCCTGTGAGGTGTCTGTACAGTGGTCTGTATTGTGCGGGGTCCTGTGAGGTGTCTGTACAGTGGTCTGTATTGTGCGGGGCCCTGTGATGTCTCTGTACAGTGGTCTGTATTGTGTGGGGTCCTGTGAGGTGTCTGTACAGTGGTCTGTATTGTGCGGGGTCCTGTGATGTCTCTGTACAGTGGTCTGTATTGTGCGGGGTCCTGTGATGTCTCTGTACAGTGGTCTGTATTGTGCGGGGTCCTGTGATGTCTCTGTACAGTGGTCTGTATTGTGCTGGGTCCTGTGAGGTGTCTGTACAGTGGTCTGTATTGTGCGGGGTCCTGTGATGTCTATGTACAGTGGTCTGTATTGTGCGGGGTCCTGTGATGTCTCTGTACAGTGGTCTGTATTGTGCGGGGTCCTGTGATGTCTCTGTACAGTGGTCTGTATTGTGCGGGGTCCTGTGAGGTGTCTGTACAGTGGTCTGTATTGTGCGGGGTCCTGTGATGTCTCTGTACAGTGGTCTGTATTGTGCGGGGTCCTGTGATGTCTCTGTACAGTGGTCTGTATTGTGCGGGGTCCTGTGAGGTGTCTGTACAGTGGTCTCTATTGTGCGGGGTCCTGTGAGGTGTCTGTACAGTGGTCTGTATTGTGCGGGGTCCTGTGATGTCTCTATACAGTGGTCTGTATTGTGCGGGGTCCTGTGATGTCTCTGTACAGTGGTCTGTATTGTGCGGGGTCCTGTGAGGTGTCTGTACAGTGGTCTGTATTGTGTGGGGTCCTGTGAGGTGTCTGTACAGTGGTCTGTATTGTGCGGGGTCCTGTGATGTCTCTGTACAGTGGTCTGTATTGTGCGGGGTCCTGTGATGTCTCTGTACAGTGGTCTGTATTGTGCGGGGTCCTGTGATGTCTCTGTACAGTGGTCTGTATTGTGCGGGGTCCTGTGATGTCTCTGTACAGTGGTCTGTATTGTGCTGGGTCCTGTGAGGTGTCTGTACAGTGGTCTGTATTGTGCGGGGTCCTGTGATGTCTATGTACAGTGGTCTGTATTGTGCGGGGTCCTGTGATGTCTCTGTACAGTGGTCTGTATTGTGCGGGGTCCTGTGATGTCTCTGTACAGTGGTCTGTATTGTGCTGGGTCCTGTGAGGTGTCTGTACAGTGGTCTGTATTGTGCGGGGTCCTGTGAGGTGTCTGTACAGTGGTCTGTATTGTGCGGGGCCCTGTGATGTCTCTGTACAGTGGTCTGTATTGTGTGGGGTCCTGTGAGGTGTCTGTACAGTGGTCTGTATTGTGCGGGGTCCTGTGAGGTGTCTGTACAGTGGTCTGTATTGTGCGGGGTTCTGTGATGTCTCTGTACAGTGGTCTGTATTGTGTGGGGTCTTGTGATGTCTCTGTACAGTGGTCTGTATTGTGCGGGGTCCTGTGATGTCTCTGTACAGTGGTCTGTATTGTGCGGGGCCCTGTGATGTCTCTGTACAGTGGTCTGTATTGTGTGGGGCCCTGTGATGTCTCTGTACAGTGGTCTGTATTGTGTGGGGTCCTGTGATGTCTCTCTACAGTGGTCTGTATTGTGCGGGGTCCTGTGATGTCTCTGTACAGTGGTCTGTATTGTGCGGGGTCCTGTGAGGTGTCTGTACAGTGGTCTGTATTGTGCGGGGTCCTGTGATGTCTCTGTACAGTGGTCTGTATTGTGCGGGGTCCTGTGATGTCTCTGTACAGTGGTCTGTATTGTGCGGGGTCCTGTGATGTCTCTGTACAGTGGTCTGTATTGTGCGGGGTCCTGTGATGTCTCTGTACAGTGGTCTGTACTGTGCGGGGTCCTGTGATGTCTCTGTACAGTGGTCTGTATTGTGCGGGGTCCTGTGAGGTGTCTGTACAGTGGTCTGTATTGTGCGGGGTCCTGTGAGGTGTCTGTACAGTGGTCTGTATTGTGCGGGGCCCTGTGATGTCTCTGTACAGTGGTCTGTATTGTGTGGGGTCCTGTGAGGTGTCTGTACAGTGGTCTGTATTGTGCGGGGTCCTGTGATGTCTCTGTACAGTGGTCTGTATTGTGCGGGGTCCTGTGATGTCTCTGTACAGTGGTCTGTATTGTGCTGGGTCCTGTGAGGTGTCTGTACAGTGGTCTGTATTGTGCGGGGTCCTGTGATGTCTATGTACAGTGGTCTGTATTGTGCGGGGTCCTGTGATGTCTCTGTACAGTGGTCTGTATTGTGCGGGGTCCTGTGAGGTGTCTGTACAGTGGTCTGTATTGTGCGGGGTCCTGTGATGTCTCTGTACAGTGGTCTGTATTGTTCGGGGTCTGTGGTCTGTATTGTGCGGGGTCCTGTGAGGTGTCTGTACAGTTGTCTGTATTGTGCGGGGTTCTGTGAGGTGTCTGTACAGTGGTCTGTACTGTGCGGGGTCCTGTGATGTCTCTGTACAGTGGTCTGTATTGTGCGGGGTCCTGTGAGGTGTCTGTACAGTGGTCTGTACTGTGCGGGGTCCTGTGATGTCTCTGTACAGTGGTCTGTATTGTGCGGGGTCCTGTGATGTCTCTGTACAGTGGTCTGTATTGTGCAGGGTATGTGTGTCATGGCATGCTTGCGGGCTCTGCCATCTTGCCGTCCTCTCACAGTAAGCACGGTTGTGGTACGCCGCTCGTCTGCGGTGGCTGGGCGTCCGGCTGTGGCATTTGGCGGTGTGAGTGACAGCCGTCACCTCCGCCCGTCCTCGGCTGCTATGTTAATCCTCTACATTCCTGTGTGAGTGTCCCGTCACGTCTGATGTACGGGGCCCGGGCCGCGCTGGAGACGGCAGGAATGAAAGCATTAATAGTATTTGCATATTTTGTATTGGAATCTTCCCCAGAAGGTGCAGACTGAAATCCCCTCCCCCCTGACATTGTGCATGCCGGTGCACTTGGGGTTTGTTTTTGGCAGTTTTTTTTTTTTCCTTTTACTTTGAAGGTGAAAAGTTTAAGTGGATTATTCAGTGGAGTCTTCCACGCGGCGGCCGTCTTAAGCTGGTGTCACACATAACGACGACGACAACGACGTCGCTGCTACGTCACCATTTTCTGTGACGTTGCAGCGACGTCCCGTCGCTGTCGCTGTGTGTGACATCCAGCAACGACCTGGCCCCTGCTGTGAGGTCGCCGGTCGTTGCTGAATGTCCAGCTTCATTTTTTGGTCGTCACTCTCCCGCTGTGACACACACATCGCTGTGTGTGACAGCGAGAGAGCGACGAAATGAAGCGATCAGGAGCCGGCGTCTGGCAGCTGCGGTAAGCTGTAACCAGCGTAAACATCGGGTAACCAAGGGAAGACCTTTCCCTGGTTACCCGATGTTTACGCTGGTTACCAGCCTCCGCTCTTGCTGCCAGCACCGGCTCCTGCACTGTGACATGTGGCTGCAGTATGCATCGGGTAATTAACCCGATGTATACTGTAGCAAGGAGAGCAAGGAGCCAGCGCTAAGCAGTGCGCGCGGCTCCCTGCTCTCTGCACTGTGACATGTAGCTGCAGCACACATCGGGTTAATTAACCCGATGTGTGCTGCAGGAGAGCAAGGAGCCAGCGCTAAGCGCGGCTCCCTGCTCTCTGAACATGTAGCACAGCGACCTTATGATCGCTGCTTCTGCTGTGTTTGACAGCTAAGCAGCGATCATAACAGCGACTTACAAGGTCGCTGTTACGTCACCGAAAATGGTGACGTAACAGCGACGTCGTTGTCGCTGTCGTTTAGTGTGACACCAGCTTTAGGGACACCGGGGTGGGGGGAAATGGGTCCTGGATCATACACTGGCCTGCCACTCTGGCCTTCACATTGTGTGGGCATATCTGGCAGGGTATGATGACTTCCCCAAGCACGGGGCGGGGGGATGAAGCAGGCATTCGTAATTGGCACAGACTCCACCTATGTGTAGTGACGGTCTGGGCCTGACGGCAGCCGTCACCTTCTCCCTCCGGATGATAAATCTTTGTTTTAAGGGATGGATGATACGGGAGGAATCCCGGCATTGTAGGGCAGTGTTCACATTATGTCTCTGTCTTTCTCTACAGCTATTGGATCTTTTCATTAAATGGGACTGGTCGACGTACCTGGCGGACTACGGGCAGCCGAACTGTAAATACCTGCGGGTCAACCCCACCACTGCCCTCACCTTGCTAGAGAAGTAAGTCCGACCTAACGCGATGTAGGTTATGTGTCAGCAGCGCGGGGAACACTAATATGGCAGCTCATGGGTAGGTAAAGTCATCAGGGTACTGCGAGATAGAAGACACCTGCAGAAACCATCATGGTACTGAGCGCGATAGAAGCCCGACGCTCCCCCTATCCCCTGCTGAGCTATACATAACAGCAGAAATCATCAGGGCACTGCGGGATAGATGACACCTACTGAGGAATAGACACAGAAATCATCAGGGCACTGCGAGATAGATGACACCTACTGAGGAATAGATATAGAAATCATCAGGGCACTGCGGGATAGATGACACCTACTGAGGAATAGACATAGAAATCATCAGGGCACTGCGGGATAGATGACACCTACTGAGTAATAGATATAGAAATCATCAGGGCACTGCGGGATAGATGACACCTACTGAGGAATAGACATAGAAATCATCAGGGCACTGCGAGATAGATGACACCTACTGAGTAATAGACATAGAAATTATCAGGGCACTGCGAGATAGATGACACCTACTGAGTAATAGATATAGAAATCATCAGGGCACTGCGGGATAGATGACACCTACTGAGGAATAGACATAGAAATCATCAGGGCACTGCGAGATAGATGACACCTACTGAGTAATAGACATAGAAATTATCAGGGCACTGCGAGATAGATGACACCTACTGAGGAATAGATATAGAAATCATCAGGGCACTGCGGGATAGATGACACCTACTGAGTAATAGACATAGAAATCATCAGGGCACTGCGAGATAGATGACACCTACTGAGTAATAGATATAGAAATCATCAGGGCACTGCGGGATAGATGACACCTACTGAGGAATAGACATAGAAATCATCAGGGCACTGCGAGATAGATGACACCTACTGAGTAATAGACATAGAAATTATCAGGGCACTGCGAGATAGATGACACCTACTGAGGAATAGATATAGAAATCATCAGGGCACTGCGAGATAGATGACACCTACTGAGTAATAGACATAGAAATCATCAGGGCACTGCGAGATAGATGACACCTACTGAGTAATAGATATAGAAATCATCAGGGCACTGCGGGATAGATGACACCTACTGAGGAATAGACATAGAAATCATCAGGGCACTGCGAGATAGATGACACCTACTGAGTAATAGACATAGAAATTATCAGGGCACTGCGAGATAGATGACACCTACTGAGGAATAGATATAGAAATCATCAGGGCACTGCGGGATAGATGACACCTACTGAGGAATAGACATAGAAATCATCAGGGCACTGCGAGATAGATGACACCTACTGAGGAATAGACATAGAAATCATCAGGGCACTGCGAGATAGATGACACCTACTGAGGAATAGATATAGAAATCATCAGGGCACTGCGAGATAGATGACACCTACTGAGTAATAGAGATAGAGATCATCAGGGCACTGCGGGATAGATGACACCTACTGAGGAATAGAGATAGAAATCATCAGGGCACTGCGGGATAGATGACACCTACTGAGTAATAGATATAGAAATCATCAGGGCACTGCGAGATAGATGACACCTACTGAGTAATAGAGATAGAGATCATCAGGGCACTGCGGGATAGATGACACCTACTGAGTAATAGATATAGAAATCATCAGGGCACTGCGGGATAGATGACACCTACTGAGTAATAGACATAGAAATCATCAGGGCACTGCGGGATAGATGACACCTACTGAGGAATAGACATAGAAATTATCAGGGCACTGCGAGATAGATGACACCTACTGAGGAATAGATCTAGAAATCATCAGGGCACTGCGAGATAGATGACACCTACTGAGTAATAGAGATAGAGATCATCAGGGCACTGCGAGATAGATGACACCTACTGAGGAATAGATCTAGAAATCATCAGGGCACTGCGAGATAGATGACACCTACTGAGGAATAGACATAGAAATCATCAGGGCACTGTGAGATAGATGACACCTACTGAGGAATAGACATAGAAATCATCAGGGCACTGCGAGATAGATGACACCTACTGAGGAATAGACATAGAAATCATCAGGGCACTGCGAGATAGATGACACCTACTGAGGAATAGACATAGAAATCATCAGGGTACTGCGGGATAGATGACACCTACTGAGTAATAGATATAGAAATCATCAGGGCACTGCGGGATAGATGACACCTACTGAGTAATAGAGATAGAGATCATCAGGGCACTGCGGGATAGATGACACCTACTGAGTAATAGATATAGAAATCATCAGGGCACTGCGGGATAGATGACACCTACTGAGTAATAGACATAGAAATCATCAGGGCACTGCGGGATAGATGACACCTACTGAGGAATAGACATAGAAATTATCAGGGCACTGCGAGATAGATGACACCTACTGAGTAATAGATATAGAAATCATCAGGGCACTGCGGGATAGATGACACCTACTGAGTAATAGATATAGAAATCATCAGGGCACTGCGGGATAGATGACACCTACTGAGTAATAGACATAGAAATCATCAGGGCACTGCGGGATAGATGACACCTACTGAGGAATAGACATAGAAATTATCAGGGCACTGCGAGATAGATGACACCTACTGAGGAATAGACATAGAAATTATCAGGGCACTGCGAGATAGATGACACCTACTGAGGAATAGACATAGAAATCATCAGGGTACTGCGGGATAGATGACACCTACTGAGGAATAGACATAGAAATCATCAGGGCACTGCGAGATAGATGACACCTACTGAGGAATAGACATAGAAATTATCAGGGCACTGCGAGATAGATGACACCTACTGAGGAATAGACATAGAAATCATCAGGGCACTGCGGGATAGATGACACCTACTGAGGAATAGACATAGAAATCATCAGGGCACTGCGAGATAGATGACACCTACTGAGGAATAGACATAGAAATCATCAGGGTACTGCGAGATAGATGACACCTACTGAATAATAGATATAGAAATCATCAGGGCACTGCGAGATAGATGACACCTACTGAGTAATAGACATAGAAATCATCAGGGCACTGCGAGATAGATGACACCTACTGAGGAATAGACATAGAAATCATCAGGGTACTGCGAGATAGATGACACCTACTGAGTAATAGATATAGAAATCATCAGGGCACTGCGAGATAGATGACACCTACTGAGGAATAGAGATAGAAATCATCAGGGCACTGCGGGATAGATGACACCTACTGAGTAATAGACATAGAAATCATCAGGGCACTGCGAGATAGATGACACCTACTGAGTAATAGATATAGAAATCATCAGGGCACTGCGGGATAGATGACACCTACTGAGGAATAGACATAGAAATCATCAGGGCACTGCGGGATAGATGACACCTACTGAGGAATAGACATAGAAATCATCAGGGCACTGCGGGATAGATGACACCTACTGAGGAATAGATATAGAAATCATCAGGGTACTGCGGGAAAGATGACACCTACTGAGGAATAGACATAGAAATCATCAGGGCACTGTGAGATAGATGACACCTACTGAGTAATAGACATAGAAATCATCAGGGCACTGTGGTATAGAGGATACCTACTGAGGAATAGACATAGAGATCATCAGGGCACTGCGAGATAGATGACACCTACTGAGGAATAGACATAGAAATCATCAGGGCACTGCGGGATAGATGACACCTACTGAGTAATAGATATAGAAATCATCAGGGCACTGTGAGATAGATGACACCTACTGAGTAATAGACATAGAAATCATCAGGGCACTGCGAGATAGATGACACCTACTGAGTAATAGACATAGAAATCATCAGGGCACTGCGGGATAGATGACACCTACTGAGTAATAGACATAGAAATCATCAGGGCACTGCGGGATAGATGACACCTACTGAGTAATAGACATAGAAATCATCAGGGCACTGTGAGATAGATGACACCTACTGAGGAATAGACATAGAAATCATCAGGGCACTGCGGGATAGATGACACCTACTGAGTAATAGACATAGAAATCATCAGGGCACTGCGGGATAGATGACACCTACTGAGGAATAGACATAGAAATCACCAGGGCACTGCGAGATAGATGACACCTACTGAGGAATAGACATAGAAATCATCAGGGTACTGCGAGATAGATGACACCTACTGAGTAATAGACATAGAAATCATCAGGGCACTGCGGGATAGATGACACCTACTGAGGAATAGACATAGAAATCATCAGGGCGCTGCGGGATAGATGACACCTACTGAGGAATAGACATAGAAATCATCAGGGCACTGCGAGATAGATGACATCTACTGAGGAATAGATCTAGAAATCATCAGGGCACTGCGGGATAGATGACACCTACTGAGGAATAGACATAGAAATCATCAGGGCACTGTGGTATAGAGGATACCTACTGAGGAATAGACATAGAAATCATCAGGGCACTGCGGGATAGATGACACCTACTGAGGAATAGACATAAAAATCATCAGGGCACTGCGAGATAGATGACACCTACTGAGTAATAGATATAGAATTCATCAGGGCACTGTGAGATAGATGACACCTACTGAGGAATAGATATAGAAATCATCAGGGCACTGCGAGATAGATGACACCTACTGAGTAATAGATATAGAAATCATCAGGGCACTGCGGGATAGATGACACCTACTGAGTAATAGATATAGAAATCATCAGGGCACTGCGGGATAGATGACACCTACTGAGTAATAGATATAGAAATCATCAGGGCACTGCGAGATAGATGACATCTACTGAGTAATAGATATAGAAATCATCAGGGCACTGCGGGATAGATGACACCTACTGAGTAATAGATATAGAAATCATCAGGGCACTGCGAGATAGATGACATCTACTGAGTAATAGATATAGAAATCATCAGGGCACTGCGGGATAGATGACACCTACTGAGTAATAGACATAGAAATCATCAGGGCACTGCGGGATAGATGACACCTACTGAGGAATAGAGATAGAAATCATCAGGGCACTGCGGGATAGATGACACCTACTGAGGAATAGACATAGAAATCATCAGGGCACTGCGGGATAGATGACACCTACTGAGTAATAGACATAGATATCATCAGGGCACTGCGGGATAGATGACACCTACTGAGGAATAGACATAGAAATCATCAGGGCACTGCGAGATAGATGACATCTACTGAGTAATAGATATAGAAATCATCAGGGCACTGCGGGATAGATGACACCTACTGAGTAATAGACATAGAAATCATCAGGGCACTGCGGGATAGATGACACCTACTGAGGAATAGATATAGAAATCATCAGGGCACTGCGAGATAGATGACATCTACTGAGTAATAGACATAGAAATCATCAGGGCACTGCGAGATAGATGACACCTACTGAGTAATAGAGATAGAAATCATCAGGGCACTGCGGGATAGATGACACCTACTGAGGAATAGACATAGAAATCATCAGGGCACTGCGGGATAGATGACACCTACTGAGGAATAGACATAGAAATCATCAGGGCACTGCGAGATAGATGACACCTACTGAGGAATAGACATAGAAATCATCACGGCACTGTGAGATAGATGACACCTACTGAGGAATAGACATAGAAATCATCAGGGCACTGCGAGATAGATGACACCTACTGAGGAATAGACATAGAAATCATCAGGGCACTGCGGGATAGATGACACCTACTGAGTAATAGATATAGAAATCATCAGGGCACTGCGGGATAGATGACACCTACTGAGGAATAGACATAGAAATCATCACGGCACTGTGAGATAGATGACACCTACTGAGGAATAGACATAGAAATCATCAGGGCACTGCGAGATAGATGACACCTACTGAGGAATAGACATAGAAATCATCAGGGCACTGCGGGATAGATGACACCTACTGAGGAATAGACATAGAAATCATCAGGGCACTGCGAGATAGATGACACCTACTGAGGAATAGACATAGAAATCATCAGGGCACTGCGGGATAGATGACACCTACTGAGGAATAGACATAGAAATCATCAGGGCACTGCGGGATAGATGACACCTACTGAGTAATAGATATAGAAATCATCAGGGCACTGCTGGATAGATGACACCTACTGAGGAATAGATATAGAAATCATCAGGGTACTGCGAGATAGATGACACCTACTGAGGAATAGATATAGAAATCATCAGGGCACTGCGGGATAGATGACACCTACTGAGTAATAGAGATAGAAATCATCAGGGCACTGCGGGATAGATGACACCTACTGAGTAATAGATATAGAAATCATCAGGGCACTGCGGGATAGATGACATCTACTGAGGAATAGACATAGAAATCATCAGGGCACTGCGAGATAGATGACACCTACTGAGTAATAGACATAGAAATCATCAGGGCACTGCGGGATAGATGACATCTACTGAGTAATAGACATAGAAATCATCAGGGCACTGTGAGATAGATGACACCTACTGAGGAATAGACATAGAAATCATCAGGGCACTGCGGGATAAATGACACCTACTGAGTAATAGATATAGAAATCATCAGGGCACTGTGGGATAGATGACACCTACTGAGTACTAGACATAGAAATCATCAGGGCACTGCGGGATAGATGACACCTACTGAGGAATAGATATAGAAATCATCAGGGTACTGTGAGATAGATGACACCTACTGAGTAATAGATATAGAAATCATCAGGGCACTGCGGGATAGATGACACCTACTGAGTACTAGACATAGAAATCATCAGGGCACTGCGGGATAGATGACACCTACTGAGGAATAGATATAGAAATCATCAGGGCACTGCGAGATAGATGACACCTACTGAGTAATAGACATAGAAATCATCAGGGCACTGCGGGATAGATGACACCTACTGAGGAATAGATATAGAAATCATCAGGGCACTGCGGGATAGATGACACCTACTGAGTAATAGATCTAGAAATCATCAGGGTACTGCGAGATAGATGACACCTACTGAGTAATAGACATAGAAATCATCAGGGTACTGCGAGATAGATGACACCTACTGAGGAATAGACATAGAAATCATCAGGGCACTGCGAGATAGATGACACCTACTGAGTAATAGACATAGAAATCATCAGGGCACTGCGGGATAGATGACACCTACTGAGTAATAGAGATAGAGATCATCAGGGCACTGCGGGATAGATGACACCTACTGAGTAATAGACATAGAAATCATCAGGGCACTGCGGGATAGATGACACCTACTGAGTAATAGATATAGAGATCATCAGGGCACTGCGGGATAGATGACACCTACTGAGTAATAGAGATAGAGATCATCAGGGCACTGCGGGATAGATGACACCTACTGAGTAATAGAGATAGAAATCTTCAGGGTACTGCGGGATAGATGACACCTACTGAGTAATAGACATAGAAATCATCAGGGCACTGCGGGATAGATGACACCTACTGAGTAATAGATATAGAAATCATCAGGGCACTGCGGGATAGATGACACCTACTGAGTAATAGATATAGAGATCATCAGGGCACTGCGGGATAGATGACACCTACTGAGTAATAGAGATAGAGATCATCAGGGCACTGCGGGATAGATGACACCTACTGAGTAATAGAGATAGAAATCATCAGGGCACTGCGGGATAGATGACACCTACTGAGTAATAGAGATAGAAATCATCAGGGCACTGCGGGATAGATGACACCTACTGAGTAATAGACATAGAAATCATCAGGGCACTGCGGGATAAATGACACCTACTGAGTAATAGATATAGAAATCATCAGGGTACTGCGAGATAGATGACACCTACTGAGTAATAGAGATAGAGATCATCAGGGCACTGCGGGATAGATGACACCTACTGAGTAATAGATATAGAAATCATCAGGGCACTGCGGGATAGATGACACCTACTGAGTAATAGAGATAGAAATCATCAGGGTACTGCGGGATAGATGACACCTACTGAGGAATAGACATAGAAATCATCAGGGCACTGCGAGATAGATGACACCTACTGAGGAATAGATATAGAAATCATCAGGGCACTGCGGGATAGATGACACCTACTGAGTAATAGATATAGAAATCATCAGGGCACTGCGGGATAGATGACACCTACTGAGTAATAGATATAGAAATCATCAGGGCACTGCGGGATAGATGACACCTACTGAGTAATAGATATAGAAATCATCAGGGCACTGCGAGATAGATGACACCTACTGAGTAATAGATATAGAAATCATCAGGGCACTGCGAGATAGATGACACCTACTGAGTAATAGACATAGAAATCATCAGGGTACTGCGGGATAGATGACATCTACTGAGTAATAGATATAGAAATCATCAGGGCACTGCGGGATAGATGACACCTACTGAGTAATAGATATAGAAATCATCAGGGCACTGCGAGATAGATGACACCTACTGAGTAATAGACATAGAAATCATCAGGGCACTGCGAGATAGATGACACCTACTGAGTAATAGAGATAGAAATCATCAGGGCACTGCGGGATAGATGACACCTACTGAGTAATAGAGATAGAAATCATCAGGGTACTGCGAGATAGATGACACCTACTGAGTAATAGATATAGAAATCATCAGGGCACTGCGAGATAGATGACACCTACTGAGTAATAGATATAGAAATCATCAGGGCACTGCGGGATAGATGACACCTACTGAGTAATAGATATAGAAATCATCAGGGCACTGCGAGATAGATGACACCTACTGAGGAATAGACATAGAAATCATCAGGGCACTGCGAGATAGATGACACCTACTGAGTAATAGAGATAGAAATCATCAGGGTACTGCGGGATAGATGACACCTACTGAGTAATAGATATAGAAATCATCAGGGCACTGCGAGATAGATGACACCTACTGAGTAATAGACATAGAAATCATCAGGGCACTGCGAGATAGATGACACCTACTGAGTAATAGACATAGAAATCATCAGGGTACTGCGGGATAGATGACATCTACTGAGTAATAGACATAGAAATCATCAGGGCACTGCGAGATAGATGACACCTACTGAGTAATAGACATAGAAATCATCAGGGCACTGCGGGATAGATGACACCTACTGAGTAATAGAGATAGAAATCATCAGGGCACTGCGGGATAGATGACACCTACTGAGTAATAGATATAGAAATCATCAGGGCACTGCGAGATAGATGACATCTACTGAGTAATAGATATAGAAATCATCAGGGCACTGCGAGATAGATGACACCTACTGAGTAATAGACATAGAAATCATCAGGGCACTGCGGGATAGATGACACCTACTGAGTAATAGACATAGAAATCATCAGGGCACTGCGGGATAGATGACACCTACTGAGTAATAGATATAGAAATCATCAGGGCACTGCGAGATAGATGACACCTACTGAGGAATAGACATAGAAATCATCAGGGCACTGCGAGATAGATGACACCTACTGAGTAATAGAGATAGAAATCATCAGGGTACTGCGGGATAGATGACACCTACTGAGTAATAGATATAGAAATCATCAGGGCACTGCGAGATAGATGACACCTACTGAGTAATAGACATAGAAATCATCAGGGCACTGCGAGATAGATGACACCTACTGAGTAATAGACATAGAAATCATCAGGGTACTGCGGGATAGATGACATCTACTGAGTAATAGATATAGAAATCATCAGGGCACTGCGGGATAGATGACATCTACTGAGTAATAGATATAGAAATCATCAGGGCACTGCGAGATAGATGACACCTACTGAGTAATAAACATAGAAATCATCAGGGCACTGCGAGATAGATGACACCTACTGAGTAATAGATATAGAAATCATCAGGGCACTGCGAGATAGATGACACCTACTGAGTAATAGATATAGAAATCATCAGGGCACTGCGAGATAGATGACACCTACTGAGTAATAGACATAGAAATCATCAGGGTACTGCGGGATAGATGACACCTACTGAGTAATAGATATAGAAATCATCAGGGCACTGCGGGATAGATCACACCTACTGAGTAATAGATATAGAAATCATCAGGGCACTGCGAGATAGATGACACCTACTGAGTAATAGATATAGAAATCATCAGGGCACTGCGGGATAGATGACACTTACTGAGTAATAGACATAGAAATCATCAGGGTACTGCGAGATAGATGACACCTACTGAGTAATAGACATAGAAATCATCAGGGCACTGCGAGATAGATGACACCTACTGAGTAATAGACATAGAAATCATCAGGGCACTGCGGGATAGATCACACCTACTGAGTAATAGATATAGAAATCATCAGGGCACTGCGAGATAGATGACACCTACTGAGTAATAGATATAGAAATCATCAGGGCACTGCGGGATAGATGACACTTACTGAGTAATAGACATAGAAATCATCAGGGTACTGCGAGATAGATCACACCTACTGAGTAATAGATATAGAAATCATCAGGGCACTGCGGGATAGATCACACCTACTGAGTAATAGACATAGAAATCATCAGGGCACTGCGGGATAGATGACACCTACTGAGTAATAGAGATAGAAATCATCAGGGCACTGCGGGGTAGATGACACCTACTGAGTAATAGATATAGAAATCATCAGGGCACTGCGAGATAGATGACACCTACTGAGTAATAGATATAGAAATCATCAGGGCACTGCGAGATAGATGACACCTACTGAGTAATAGATATAGAAATCATCAGGGCATTGCGAGATAGATGACATCTACTGAGTAATAGATATAGAAATCATCAGGGCACTGCGGGATAGATGACACCTACTGAGGAATAGACATAGAAATCATCAGGGCACTGCGAGATAGATGACATCTACTGAGTAATAGATATAGAAATCATCAGGGCACTGCGAGATAGATGACATCTACTGAGTAATAGATATAGAAATCATCAGGGCACTGCGGGATAGATGACACCTACTGAGGAATAGATATAGAAATCATCAGGGCACTGCGAGATAGATGACATCTACTGAGTAATAGATATAGAAATCATCAGGGTACTGCGGGATAGATGACACCTACTGAGTAATAGAGATAGAAATCATCAGGGCACTGCGGGATAGATGACACCTACTGAGGAATAGACATAGAAATCATCAGGGCACTGCGGGATAGATGACACCTACTGAGTAATAGAGATAGAAATCATCAGGGCACTGCGAGATAGATGACACCTACTGAGTAATAGAGATAGAAATCATCAGGGCACTGCGAGATAGATGACACCTACTGAGGAATAGATATAGAAATCATCAGGGCACTGCGAGATAGATGACACCTACTGAGTAATAGAGATAGAAATCATCAGGGCACTGCGGGATAGATGACACCTACTGAGGAATAGATATAGAAATCATCAGGGCACTGCGAGATAGATGACACCTACTGAGTAATAGAGATAGAAATCATCAGGGCACTGCGAGATAGATGACACCTACTGAGTAATAGATATAGAAATCATCAGGGCACTGCGGGATAGATGACACCTACTGAGTAATAGAGATAGAAATCATCAGGGCACTGCGGGATAGATGACACCTACTGAGTAATAGATATAGAAATCATCAGGGCACTGCGGGATAGATGACACCTACTGAGTAATAGACATAGAAATCATCAGGGCACTGCGAGATAGATGACACCTACTGAGTAATAGATATAGAAATCATCAGGGCACTGCGAGATAGATGACACCTACTGAGTAATAGATATAGAAATCATCAGGGCACTGCGGGATAGATGACACCTACTGAGGAATAGACATAGAAATCATCAGGGCACTGCGAGATAGATGACACCTACTGAATAATAGATATAGAAATCATCAGGGCACTGCGGGATAGATGACACCTACTGAGGAATAGACATAGAAATCATCAGGGCACTGCGGGATAGATGACACCTACTGAGTAATAGATATAGAAATCATCAGGGCACTGCGGGATAGATGACACCTACTGAGTAATAGAGATAGAAATCATCAGGGCACTGCGAGATAGATGACACCTACTGAGGAATAGACATAGAAATCATCAGGGTACTGTGAGATAGATGACACCTACTGAGTAATAGATATAGAAATCATCAGGGCACTGCGGGATAGATGACACCTACTGAATAATAGATATATTTTAATCATCAGGGCACTGCGGGATAGATGACACCTACTGAGGAATAGACATAGAAATCATCAGGGCACTGCGGGATAGATGACACCTACTGAGTAATAGACATAGAAATCATCAGGGTACTGCGAGATAGATGACATCTACTGAGGAATAGACATAGAAATCATCAGGGCACTGCGAGATAGATGACACCTACTGAGTAATAGATATAGAAATCATCAGGGCACTGCGAGATAGATGACACCTACTGAGTAATAGACATAGAAATCATCAGGGCACTGCGGGATAGATGACACCTACTGAATAATAGATATATTTTAATCATCAGGGCACTGCGGGATAGATGACACCTACTGAGGAATAGACATAGAAATCATCAGGGCACTGCGGGATAGATGACACCTACTGAGTAATAGACATAGAAATCATCAGGGTACTGCGAGATAGATGACACCTACTGAGTAATAGAGATAGAAATCATCAGGGCACTGCGAGATAGATGACACCTACTGAGTAATAGAGATAGAAATCATCAGGGCACTGCGAGATAGATGACACCTACTGAGGAATAGATATAGAAATCATCAGGGCACTGCGAGATAGATGACACCTACTGAGTAATAGAGATAGAAATCATCAGGGCACTGCGGGATAGATGACACCTACTGAGGAATAGATATAGAAATCATCAGGGCACTGCGAGATAGATGACACCTACTGAGTAATAGAGATAGAAATCATCAGGGCACTGCGAGATAGATGACACCTACTGAGTAATAGATATAGAAATCATCAGGGCACTGCGGGATAGATGACACCTACTGAGTAATAGAGATAGAAATCATCAGGGCACTGCGGGATAGATGACACCTACTGAGTAATAGATATAGAAATCATCAGGGCACTGCGGGATAGATGACACCTACTGAGTAATAGACATAGAAATCATCAGGGCACTGCGAGATAGATGACACCTACTGAGTAATAGATATAGAAATCATCAGGGCACTGCGAGATAGATGACACCTACTGAGTAATAGATATAGAAATCATCAGGGCACTGCGGGATAGATGACACCTACTGAGGAATAGACATAGAAATCATCAGGGCACTGCGAGATAGATGACACCTACTGAATAATAGATATAGAAATCATCAGGGCACTGCGGGATAGATGACACCTACTGAGGAATAGACATAGAAATCATCAGGGCACTGCGGGATAGATGACACCTACTGAGTAATAGATATAGAAATCATCAGGGCACTGCGGGATAGATGACACCTACTGAGTAATAGAGATAGAAATCATCAGGGCACTGCGAGATAGATGACACCTACTGAGGAATAGACATAGAAATCATCAGGGTACTGTGAGATAGATGACACCTACTGAGTAATAGATATAGAAATCATCAGGGCACTGCGGGATAGATGACACCTACTGAATAATAGATATATTTTAATCATCAGGGCACTGCGGGATAGATGACACCTACTGAGGAATAGACATAGAAATCATCAGGGCACTGCGGGATAGATGACACCTACTGAGTAATAGACATAGAAATCATCAGGGTACTGCGAGATAGATGACATCTACTGAGGAATAGACATAGAAATCATCAGGGCACTGCGAGATAGATGACACCTACTGAGTAATAGATATAGAAATCATCAGGGCACTGCGAGATAGATGACACCTACTGAGTAATAGACATAGAAATCATCAGGGCACTGCGGGATAGATGACACCTACTGAATAATAGATATATTTTAATCATCAGGGCACTGCGGGATAGATGACACCTACTGAGGAATAGACATAGAAATCATCAGGGCACTGCGGGATAGATGACACCTACTGAGTAATAGACATAGAAATCATCAGGGTACTGCGAGATAGATGACACCTACTGAGTAATAGAGATAGAAATCATCAGGGTACTGCGAGATAGATGACACCTACTGAGGAATAGACATAGAAATCAGCAGGGCACTGCGAGATAGATGACACCTACTGAGTAATAGATATAGAAATCATCAGGGCACTGCGAGATAGATGACACCTACTGAGTAATAGACATAGAAATCATCAGGGTACTGCGAGATAGATGACACCTACTGAGTAATAGAGATAGAAATCATCAGGGTACTGCGAGATAGATGACACCTACTGAGTAATAGATATAGAAATCATCAGGGCACTGCGGGATAGATGACACCTACTGAGGAATAGACATAGAAATCATCAGGGCACTGCGAGATAGATGACACCTACTGAGTAATAGATATAGAAATCATCAGGGCACTGCGGGATAGATGACACCTACTGAGTAATAGATATAGAAATCATCAGGGCACTGCGAGATAGATGACACCTACTGAGTAATAGACATAGAAATCATCAGGGCACTGCGGGATAGATGACACCTACTGAATAATAGATATATTTTAATCATCAGGGCACTGCGGGATAGATGACACCTACTGAGGAATAGACATAGAAATCATCAGGGCACTGCGGGATAGATGACACCTACTGAATAATAGATATATTTTAATCATCAGGGCACTGCGGGATAGATGACACCTACTGAGTAATAGACATAGAAGTCATCAGGGCACTGCGAGATAGATGACATCTACTGAGGAATAGACATAGAAATCATCAGGGCACTGCGAGATAGATGACACCTACTGAGTAATAGATATAGAAATCATCAGGGCACTGCGAGATAGATGACACCTACTGAGTAATAGACATAGAAATCATCAGGGCACTGCGGGATAGATGACACCTACTGAATAATAGATATATTTTAATCATCAGGGCACTGCGGGATAGATGACACCTACTGAGTAATAGACATAGAAGTCATCAGGGCACTGCGAGATAGATGACATCTACTGAGGAATAGACATAGAAATCATCAGGGCACTGCGAGATAGATGACACCTACTGAGTAATAGATATAGAAATCATCAGGGCACTGCGAGATAGATGACACCTACTGAGTAATAGATATAGAAATCATCAGGGCACTGCGGGATAGATGACACCTACTGAGTAATAGACATAGAAATCATCAGGGTACTGCGAGATAGATGACACCTACTGAGTAATAGAGATAGAAATCATCAGGGTACTGCGAGATAGATGACACCTACTGAGTAATAGATATAGAAATCATCAGGGCACTGCGGGATAGATGACACCTACTGAATAATAGATATAGAAATCATCAGGGCACTGCGGGATAGATGACACCTACTGAGTAATAGATATAGAAATCATCAGGGCACTGCGGGATAGATGACACCTACTGAGTAATAGACATAGAAATCATCAGGGCACTGCGGGATAGATGACACCTACTGAGTAATAGAGATAGAAATAATCAGGGCACTGCGGGATAGATGACACCTACTGAGTAATAGATATAGAAATCATCAGGGCACTGCGAGATAGATGACACCTACTGAATAATAGATATAGAAATCATCAGGGCACTGTGGGATAGATGACACCTACTGAGTAATAGATATAGAAATCATCAGGGCACTGCGAGATAGATGACACCTACTGAGGAATAGAGATAGAAATCATCAGGGCACTGCGAGATAGATGACACCTACTGAATAATAGATATAGAAATCATCAGGGCACTGCGGGATAGATGACACCTACTGAGGAATAGAGATAGAAATCATCAG
Organism: Anomaloglossus baeobatrachus; assembly: GCF_048569485.1. Classification (NCBI taxonomy): domain Eukaryota; kingdom Metazoa; phylum Chordata; class Amphibia; order Anura; family Aromobatidae; genus Anomaloglossus; species Anomaloglossus baeobatrachus. The sequence goes on along the minus strand of NW_027441930.1, from coordinate 214,250 downwards.
GGCACTGCGAGATAGATGACACCTACTGAGTAATAGACATAGAAATCATCAGGGCACTGCGAGATAGATGACACCTACTGAGTAATAGACATAGAAATCATCAGGGTACTGCGGGATAGATGACATCTACTGAGTAATAGACATAGAAATCATCAGGGCACTGCGAGATAGATGACACCTACTGAGTAATAGACATAGAAATCATCAGGGCACTGCGGGATAGATGACACCTACTGAGTAATAGAGATAGAAATCATCAGGGCACTGCGGGATAGATGACACCTACTGAGTAATAGATATAGAAATCATCAGGGCACTGCGAGATAGATGACATCTACTGAGTAATAGATATAGAAATCATCAGGGCACTGCGAGATAGATGACACCTACTGAGTAATAGACATAGAAATCATCAGGGCACTGCGGGATAGATGACACCTACTGAGTAATAGACATAGAAATCATCAGGGCACTGCGGGATAGATGACACCTACTGAGTAATAGATATAGAAATCATCAGGGCACTGCGAGATAGATGACACCTACTGAGGAATAGACATAGAAATCATCAGGGCACTGCGAGATAGATGACACCTACTGAGTAATAGAGATAGAAATCATCAGGGTACTGCGGGATAGATGACACCTACTGAGTAATAGATATAGAAATCATCAGGGCACTGCGAGATAGATGACACCTACTGAGTAATAGACATAGAAATCATCAGGGCACTGCGAGATAGATGACACCTACTGAGTAATAGACATAGAAATCATCAGGGTACTGCGGGATAGATGACATCTACTGAGTAATAGATATAGAAATCATCAGGGCACTGCGGGATAGATGACATCTACTGAGTAATAGATATAGAAATCATCAGGGCACTGCGAGATAGATGACACCTACTGAGTAATAAACATAGAAATCATCAGGGCACTGCGAGATAGATGACACCTACTGAGTAATAGATATAGAAATCATCAGGGCACTGCGAGATAGATGACACCAACTGAGTAATAGATATAGAAATCATCAGGGCACTGCGAGATAGATGACACCTACTGAGTAATAGACATAGAAATCATCAGGGTACTGCGGGATAGATGACACCTACTGAGTAATAGATATAGAAATCATCAGGGCACTGCGGGATAGATCACACCTACTGAGTAATAGATATAGAAATCATCAGGGCACTGCGAGATAGATGACACCTACTGAGTAATAGATATAGAAATCATCAGGGCACTGCGGGATAGATGACACTTACTGAGTAATAGACATAGAAATCATCAGGGTACTGCGAGATAGATGACACCTACTGAGTAATAGACATAGAAATCATCAGGGCACTGCGAGATAGATGACACCTACTGAGTAATAGACATAGAAATCATCAGGGCACTGCGGGATAGATCACACCTACTGAGTAATAGATATAGAAATCATCAGGGCACTGCGAGATAGATGACACCTACTGAGTAATAGATATAGAAATCATCAGGGCACTGCGGGATAGATGACACTTACTGAGTAATAGACATAGAAATCATCAGGGTACTGCGAGATAGATCACACCTACTGAGTAATAGATATAGAAATCATCAGGGCACTGCGGGATAGATCACACCTACTGAGTAATAGACATAGAAATCATCAGGGCACTGCGGGATAGATGACACCTACTGAGTAATAGAGATAGAAATCATCAGGGCACTGCGGGGTAGATGACACCTACTGAGTAATAGATATAGAAATCATCAGGGCACTGCGAGATAGATGACACCTACTGAGTAATAGATATAGAAATCATCAGGGCACTGCGAGATAGATGACACCTACTGAGTAATAGATATAGAAATCATCAGGGCATTGCGAGATAGATGACATCTACTGAGTAATAGATATAGAAATCATCAGGGCACTGCGGGATAGATGACACCTACTGAGGAATAGACATAGAAATCATCAGGGCACTGCGAGATAGATGACATCTACTGAGTAATAGATATAGAAATCATCAGGGCACTGCGAGATAGATGACATCTACTGAGTAATAGATATAGAAATCATCAGGGCACTGCGGGATAGATGACACCTACTGAGGAATAGATATAGAAATCATCAGGGCACTGCGAGATAGATGACATCTACTGAGTAATAGATATAGAAATCATCAGGGTACTGCGGGATAGATGACACCTACTGAGTAATAGAGATAGAAATCATCAGGGCACTGCGGGATAGATGACACCTACTGAGGAATAGACATAGAAATCATCAGGGCACTGCGGGATAGATGACACCTACTGAGTAATAGAGATAGAAATCATCAGGGCACTGCGAGATAGATGACACCTACTGAGTAATAGAGATAGAAATCATCAGGGCACTGCGAGATAGATGACACCTACTGAGGAATAGATATAGAAATCATCAGGGCACTGCGAGATAGATGACACCTACTGAGTAATAGAGATAGAAATCATCAGGGCACTGCGGGATAGATGACACCTACTGAGGAATAGATATAGAAATCATCAGGGCACTGCGAGATAGATGACACCTACTGAGTAATAGAGATAGAAATCATCAGGGCACTGCGAGATAGATGACACCTACTGAGTAATAGATATAGAAATCATCAGGGCACTGCGGGATAGATGACACCTACTGAGTAATAGAGATAGAAATCATCAGGGCACTGCGGGATAGATGACACCTACTGAGTAATAGATATAGAAATCATCAGGGCACTGCGGGATAGATGACACCTACTGAGTAATAGACATAGAAATCATCAGGGCACTGCGAGATAGATGACACCTACTGAGTAATAGATATAGAAATCATCAGGGCACTGCGAGATAGATGACACCTACTGAGTAATAGATATAGAAATCATCAGGGCACTGCGGGATAGATGACACCTACTGAGGAATAGACATAGAAATCATCAGGGCACTGCGAGATAGATGACACCTACTGAATAATAGATATAGAAATCATCAGGGCACTGCGGGATAGATGACACCTACTGAGGAATAGACATAGAAATCATCAGGGCACTGCGGGATAGATGACACCTACTGAGTAATAGATATAGAAATCATCAGGGCACTGCGGGATAGATGACACCTACTGAGTAATAGAGATAGAAATCATCAGGGCACTGCGAGATAGATGACACCTACTGAGGAATAGACATAGAAATCATCAGGGTACTGTGAGATAGATGACACCTACTGAGTAATAGATATAGAAATCATCAGGGCACTGCGGGATAGATGACACCTACTGAATAATAGATATATTTTAATCATCAGGGCACTGCGGGATAGATGACACCTACTGAGGAATAGACATAGAAATCATCAGGGCACTGCGGGATAGATGACACCTACTGAGTAATAGACATAGAAATCATCAGGGTACTGCGAGATAGATGACATCTACTGAGGAATAGACATAGAAATCATCAGGGCACTGCGAGATAGATGACACCTACTGAGTAATAGATATAGAAATCATCAGGGCACTGCGAGATAGATGACACCTACTGAGTAATAGACATAGAAATCATCAGGGCACTGCGGGATAGATGACACCTACTGAATAATAGATATATTTTAATCATCAGGGCACTGCGGGATAGATGACACCTACTGAGGAATAGACATAGAAATCATCAGGGCACTGCGGGATAGATGACACCTACTGAGTAATAGACATAGAAATCATCAGGGTACTGCGAGATAGATGACACCTACTGAGTAATAGAGATAGAAATCATCAGGGTACTGCGAGATAGATGACACCTACTGAGGAATAGACATAGAAATCAGCAGGGCACTGCGAGATAGATGACACCTACTGAGTAATAGATATAGAAATCATCAGGGCACTGCGAGATAGATGACACCTACTGAGTAATAGACATAGAAATCATCAGGGTACTGCGAGATAGATGACACCTACTGAGTAATAGAGATAGAAATCATCAGGGTACTGCGAGATAGATGACACCTACTGAGTAATAGATATAGAAATCATCAGGGCACTGCGGGATAGATGACACCTACTGAGGAATAGACATAGAAATCATCAGGGCACTGCGAGATAGATGACACCTACTGAGTAATAGATATAGAAATCATCAGGGCACTGCGGGATAGATGACACCTACTGAGTAATAGATATAGAAATCATCAGGGCACTGCGAGATAGATGACACCTACTGAGTAATAGACATAGAAATCATCAGGGCACTGCGGGATAGATGACACCTACTGAATAATAGATATATTTTAATCATCAGGGCACTGCGGGATAGATGACACCTACTGAGGAATAGACATAGAAATCATCAGGGCACTGCGGGATAGATGACACCTACTGAATAATAGATATATTTTAATCATCAGGGCACTGCGGGATAGATGACACCTACTGAGTAATAGACATAGAAGTCATCAGGGCACTGCGAGATAGATGACATCTACTGAGGAATAGACATAGAAATCATCAGGGCACTGCGAGATAGATGACACCTACTGAGTAATAGATATAGAAATCATCAGGGCACTGCGAGATAGATGACACCTACTGAGTAATAGACATAGAAATCATCAGGGCACTGCGGGATAGATGACACCTACTGAATAATAGATATATTTTAATCATCAGGGCACTGCGGGATAGATGACACCTACTGAGTAATAGACATAGAAGTCATCAGGGCACTGCGAGATAGATGACATCTACTGAGGAATAGACATAGAAATCATCAGGGCACTGCGAGATAGATGACACCTACTGAGTAATAGATATAGAAATCATCAGGGCACTGCGAGATAGATGACACCTACTGAGTAATAGATATAGAAATCATCAGGGCACTGCGGGATAGATGACACCTACTGAGTAATAGACATAGAAATCATCAGGGTACTGCGAGATAGATGACACCTACTGAGTAATAGAGATAGAAATCATCAGGGTACTGCGAGATAGATGACACCTACTGAGTAATAGATATAGAAATCATCAGGGCACTGCGGGATAGATGACACCTACTGAATAATAGATATAGAAATCATCAGGGCACTGCGGGATAGATGACACCTACTGAGTAATAGATATAGAAATCATCAGGGCACTGCGGGATAGATGACACCTACTGAGTAATAGACATAGAAATCATCAGGGCACTGCGGGATAGATGACACCTACTGAGTAATAGAGATAGAAATAATCAGGGCACTGCGGGATAGATGACACCTACTGAGTAATAGATATAGAAATCATCAGGGCACTGCGAGATAGATGACACCTACTGAATAATAGATATAGAAATCATCAGGGCACTGTGGGATAGATGACACCTACTGAGTAATAGATATAGAAATCATCAGGGCACTGCGAGATAGATGACACCTACTGAGGAATAGAGATAGAAATCATCAGGGCACTGCGAGATAGATGACACCTACTGAATAATAGATATAGAAATCATCAGGGCACTGCGGGATAGATGACACCTACTGAGGAATAGAGATAGAAATCATCAGGGCACTGCGAGATAGATGACACCTACTGAGTAATAGATATAGAAATCATCAGGGCACTGCGGGATAGATGACACCTACTGAGGAATAGACATAGAAATCATCAGGGCACTGCGAGATAGATGACACCTACTGAGTAATAGATATAGAAATCATCAGGGCACTGCGGGATAGATGACACCTACTGAGGAATAGACATAGAAATCATCAGGGCACTGCGAGATAGATGACACCTACTGAGGAATAGATATAGAAATCATCAGGGCACTGCGGGATAGATGACACCTACTGAGTAATAGACATAGAAATCATCAGGGCACTGCGGGATAGATGACACCTACTGAGTAATAGACATAGAAATCATCAGGGCACTGCGGGATAGATGACACCTACTGAGTAATAGACATAGAAATCATCAGGGTACTGCGAGATAGATGACACCTACTGAGTAATAGACATAGAAATCATCAGGGCACTGCGGGATAGATGACACCTACTGAGTAATAGACATAGAAATCATCAGGGCACTGCGGGATAGATGACACCTACTGAGGAATAGATATAGAAATCATCAGGGCACTGCGGGATAGATGACACCTACTGAGTAATAGACATAGAAATCATCAGGGCACTGCGAGATAGATGACACCTACTGAGTAATAGACATAGAAATCATCAGGGTACTGCGAGATAGATGACACTTTCGGAATAATACACAGAAATGAGGAAATTGCGATATAGGAGACCCCCCTCGTTGACTTAGAGCAGCAGAGACCATCAGGGCGTGATTTATGATAGGCGTGTTCTAGGTAGATTTGTACCTTCTATCAGTTCTATGTACAGTAGTGTAATACACCCCCCAGAGGAGTATAGGTCCCCGAGCCATGCCACAGTTCTATGTAGTGTAATATTCCCCCCAGAGGAGTATAGGGCCCCGAGCCATGCCACAGTTCTATGTAGTGTAATATTCCCCCCAGAGGAGTATAGGGCCCCGAGCCATGCCACAGTTCTATGTAGTGTAATATTCCCCCCAGAGGAGTATAGGGCCCCGAGCCATGCCACAGTTCTATGTAGTGTAGTACACCCCCCCCCAGGGGAGTATAGGGCCCCGAGCCATGCCACAGTTCTTTGTAGTGTAATACTCCCCCCCAGAGGAGTATAGGGCCCCGAGCCATGCCACAGTTCTTTGTAGTGTAATACTCCCCCCCAGAGGAGTATAGGGCCCCGAGCCATGCCATAGTTCTATGTAGTGTAATACTCTCCCCAGAGGAGTATAGGGCCCCGAGCCATGCCACAGTTCTATGTAGTGTAATACTCCCCCCAGAGGAGTATAGGGCCCCGAGCCATGCCACAGTTCTTTGTAGTGTAATACTCCCCCCCAGAGGAGTATAGGGCCCCGAGCCATGCCATAGTTCTATGTAGTGTAATACTCTCCCCAGAGGAGTATAGGGCCCCGAGCCATGCCACAGTTCTATGTAGTGTAATACTCTCCCCAGAGGAGTATAGGGCCCCGAGCCATGCCACAGTTCTATGTAGTGTAATACTCCCCCCAGAGGAGTATAGGGCCCCGAGCCGTGCCACAGTTCTATGTAGTGTAATACTCCCCCCAGAGGAGTATAGGGCCCCGAGCCATGCCACAGTTCTATGTAGTGTAATACTCCCCCCAGAGGAGTATAGGGCCCCGAGCCATGCTGCAGTTCTATGTATTGTAATAGGGCCCCGAGCCATGCTGCAGTTCTATGTAGTGTAATACTCCCCCCAGAGGAGTATAGGGCCCCGAGCCATGCTGCAGTTCTATGTAGTGTTATACACCCCCCAGGGGAGTATAGGGCCCCGAGCCATGCCACCGTTCTATGTAGTGTAATATTCTCCCCAGAGGAGTATAGGGCCCCGAGCCATGCCACACCTCTATGTAGTGTAATACTCCCCCCAGAGCAGTATAGGGCCCCGAGCCATGCCACAGCTCTATGTAGTGTAATACTCCCCCCAGAGGAGTATAGGGCCCTGAGCCATGCTACAGTTCTATGTATGTAATACACCCCCCCCCAGAGGAGTATAGGGCCCCGAGCCATGCCACAGTTCTATGTATGTAATACACACCCCCCAGAGGAGTATAGGGCCCTGAGCCATGCTACAGTTCTATGTATGTAATACACCCCCCCCAGAGGAGTATAGGGCCCCGAACTATGCCACAGTTCTATGTAGTGTAATACTCCCCCCACAGGAATATAGGTCCCTGAGCCATGCCGCAGTTCTATGTAGTGTAATACTCCCCCCAGAGGAATATAGGTCCCCGAGCCATGCCACAGTTCTATGTAGTGTAATACTCCCCCCAGAGGAGTATAGGGCTCCGAGCCATGCTGCAGTTCTATGTAGTGTAATACACCCCCCAGAGGAGTATAGGGCCCCAAGCCATGCCGCAGTTCTATGTAGTGTATTATACCCCCCACAGGAATATAGGTCCCCGAGCCATGCCACAGCTCTATGTAGTGTAATACACCCCCCAGAGGAGTATAGGGCCCTGAGCCATGCTACAGTTCTATGTATGTAATACACCCCCGCAGAGGAGTATAGGGCCCCGAGCCATGCCACAGTTCTATGTATGTAATACACCCCCGCAGAGGAGTATAGGGCCCCGAGCCATGCTACAGTTCTATGTATGTAATACACCCCCCCAGAGGAGTATAGGGCCCCGAGCCATGCCACAGTTCTATGTAGTGTAATACTCCCCCCAGAGGAGTATAGGTCCCCGAGCCGTGCCACAGTTCTATGTAGTGTAATATTCCCCCCAGAGGAGTATAGGGCCCCGAGCCATGCCACAGTATTATGTAGTGTAATATTCCCCCCAGAGCAGTATAGGGCCCCGAGCCATGCCACAGTATTATGTAGTGTAATATTCCCCCCAGAGCAGTATAGGGCCCCGAGCCATGCCACAGTTCTATGTATGTAATACACCCCCGCAGAGGAGTATAGGGCCCTGAGCCATGCCACAGTTCTATGTATGTAATACACCCCCCCAGAGGAGTATAGGGCCCCGAGCCATGCCACAGTTCTATGTAGTGTAATACTCTCCCCAGAGGAGTATAGGTCCCCGAGCCATGCCACAGTTCTATGTAGTGTAATATTCCCCCCAGAGGAGTATAGGGCCCCGAGCCATGCCACAGTTCTATGTATGTAATACACCCCCCCAGAGGAGTATAGGGCCCCGAGCCATGCCACAGTTCTATGTAGTGTAATACTCCCCCCAGAGGAGTATAGGGCCCCGAGCCATGCCACAGTTCTATGTAGTGTAATACTCTCCCCAGAGCAGTATAGGGCCCTGAGCCATGCCACAGTTCTATGTAGTGTAATACTCCCCCCAGGGGAGTATAGGGCCCCGAGCCATGCCACAGTTCTATGTAGTGTAATACACCCCCCAGAGGAGTATAGGGCCCCGAGCCATGCCACCGTTCTATGTAGTGTAATACTCTCCCCAGAGGAGTATAGGGCCCCGAGCCATGCCACAGTTCTATGTAGTGTAATACTCCCCCCAGAGGAGTATAGGTCCCCGAGCCGTGCCACAGTTCTATGTAGTGTAATATTCCCCCCAGAGGAGTATAGGGCCCTGAGCCATGCCACCGTTCTATGTAGTGTAATACACCCCCCAGAGGAGTATAGGGCCCCGAGCCATGCCACAGTTCTATGTAGTGTAATACACCCCCCAGGGGAGTATAGGGCCCCGAGCCATGCCACCGTTCTATGTAGTGTAATACTCTCCCCAGAGGAGTATAGGGCCCCGAGCCATGCCACAGTTCTATGTAGTGTAATACTCCCCCCAGAGGAGTATAGGTCCCCGAGCCGTGCCACAGTTCTATGTAGTGTAATACACCCCCCAGGGGAGTATAGGGCCCCGAGCCATGCCACCGTTCTATGTAGTGTAATACTCTCCCCAGAGGAGTATAGGGCCCCGAGCCATGCCACAGTTCTATGTAGTGTAATACTCCCCCCAGAGGAGTATAGGGCCCCGAGCCGTGCCACAGTTCTATGTAGTGTAATATTCCCCCCAGAGGTGTATAGGTCCCCGCCCCATACTACAGTTTATGTAGTGTAATACTCCCCCCCAAGTGAGTATAGGGCCCCGAGCCATGCTGCATCTGCTCCTGATCTTACAGAGGCCTGTCTGGTGAAGCCTCGCGTGTCCTTCATATGTGGACTTCTTATGTAGTGGACTTCTCTCGTTTATTGCCCGCCTGCACGTCTCCATTAATTCTTCCCCACACCTTACAGTCCTCCTACCGTTACCGTCTCCCTGTAGCGCCCCCATCTGTCGTCTCTTACATCTTTGTGTATATCTTTTTTCCCCTTATTATGTCTTGTCCGTCTTTTTTGTTCTTTCCTTCCTTGTTACCTTTCCTTCTCCCCTGGATTATTTTGTTATCTTCTTTTCAGGAGCTATTCACACTTCTTAGTTTAGTATCCTCTGCTCACTTTCATCACATTTACTTTTGGTTTTATATTTTTCCCTTCCATGGTGATTTCCTTCTTGTCTGGTAAAGGATACACCGCGTGTAAGTATAGCCGCAGAATGTCTGCTGTGTACTACCCTGGGTCCGTGTCCTGCGCCTCCTGTACTAAACCTCTGTATATCTGCCTGTGACTGACTCGCTTTTGGGTGATCTGTATTTGCCATGTAACAGTTTCTTGGTGCCCATGCAAATGGATAGACGACCGTGTAATTCTTAGTTACACCACCCTCTAGGCAGTGGCGCTGTGCTCCTTGTGTCTTAGTAAATCATTATAATGTTCTGCAAGGAGTCATGGGGGTGGAGTTGCTCCTCTGAAGGGTCACGTTGATCGATCATCCTCCTAATGAAGTGATTGTTGGATATATCATCACAGGCCACCACTAGTAACGATTGTTGGATATATCATCACAGGCCACCACTAGTAACGATTGTCGGATAGATCATCACATGCCACCACTATTAGCAATTGAGGGAGTTATCATCACAGGCCACCTCTAGTAGCGATTGTGGGATTTATCATCACAGGCCACCACTAGTAACGATTGTTGGATATATCATCACAGGCCACCACTAGTAACGATTGTTGGATATATCATCACAGGCCACCACTAGTAACGATTGTTGGATATATCATCACAGGCCACCACTAGTAACGATTGTGGGATATATCATCACAGGCCACCAGTAGTAATGATTGTCGGATAGATCATCACAGGCCACCACTAGTAACGATTGTGGGATTTATCATCACAGGCCACCTCTAGTAGCGATTGTCGGATATATCATCACAGGCCACCACTAGTAGCGATTCTTGGATATATCATCACTGGCCACCACTAGTAACGATTGTTGGATATATCATCACAGGTCACCACTAGTAACGATTGTTGGATATATCATCACAGGCCAACACTAGTAACGATTGTGGGATTTATCATCACAGGCCACCTCTAGTAGCGATTGTCGGATATATCATCACAGGCCACCACTAGTAGCGATTGTCGGATATATCATCACTGGCCACCACTAGTAGCGATTGTCGGATATATCATCACTGGCCACCACTAGTAGCGATTGTCGGATAGATCATCACTGGCCACCACTAGTAGCGATTGTTGGATATATCATCACTGGCCACCACTAGTAATGATTGTTGGATATATCATCACTGGCCACCACTAGTAATGATTGTTGGATATATCATCACTGGCCACCACTAGTATAGATTGTTGGATATATCATCACTGGCCACCACTATTAGCGATTGTCGGATATATCATCACTGGCCACCACTAGTAATGATTGTTGGATATATCATCACAGGCCACCACTAGTAGCGATTGTCGGATATATCATCACTGGCCACCACTAGTAATGATTGTCGGATATATCATCACAGGCCACCACTAGTAACGATTGTGGGATATATCATCACTGGCCACCACTAGTAGCGATTGTCGGATAGATCATCACTGGCCACCACTAGTAATGATTGTCGGATATATCATCACAGGCCACCACTAGTAGCGATTGTCAGATATATCATCACTGGCCACCACTAGTAATGATTGTTGGATATATCATCCCTGGCCACCACTAGTAATGATTGTCGGATATATCATCACTGGCCACCACTAGTAACGATTGTCGGATATATCATCACAGGCCACCACTAGTAGCGATTGTCGGATATATCATCACAGGCCACCACTAGTAACGATTGTTGGATATATCATCACAGGCCACCACTAGTAGCGATTGTCGGATATATCATCACAGGCCACCACTAGTAGCGATTGTCGGATATATCATCACAGGCCACCACTAGTAGCGATTGTCGGATATATAATCACAGGCCACCACTAGTAGCGATTGTCGGATATATCATCACTGGCCACCACTGAACTCAGTGCTAGTAAGGCGAGGGGTGCTGACATTTTCTTCATCCTCATTACATGTAGGGTTAGAGGAGGACTCTGGAGAAGCGGTTCCACCTCCATGACTCTTTACAGATTATGATGTAGCCCGACTGTTTTGGAAAGCATTTTTTCTGTTGCTTCATTGAGCTGAAGATCATTGCCAACCTGGATGGTGATCAGGGTCTACATCATTTATTGGTTCCCCATAGCAGACTACATCTGGGTGTCCGCCTGCGGAAAACGTATATGCCCGAAAATGGTGCAAGACAGCACATGCTAACTCTGTCTGCTCCATTATAATAAATGGCCCCGTCGGCGCATGCATCTGAAACACATTTTGCGAAGACGGGACCAGTGAACGTAGGTAGAAACGCAATGTGAAAGGCCTTAGGGGGGATGTTTGCATCGATTGCCTGCATGTTCTTTATCAAAAATAAGTTCTTGTGTTATCTACTAGACCATGATGCCTGCCATTAGTATGTTACCTGTAGAGGTGTTTTATGTCTCTATTAACGCATAACATTTTTATTTATAGATTACGTTAGTGTACATTTTCTTACTTGTATGTCTTTTTTAATTTTGTGTTTAACTGGACAAAAGAACCCCACTGGTTAAAGAAGGTATAGAAGGCTTTAGATAGTGCCTCCTTCTTTGAAAGGTCTCTTGACCAAGAGAAGGTGGCAAAGTATTTTCCTCCTGCTTAGACTTCCCCTGTGATCTGCGGGGAAACATGGCGGTAATTTGTACAATTTCCCTGAAGCAACACCACAGGGGAAACTGAGTGTTACATGGAGTCTAATATAGAACATGATGGACCCTCCAGAGACGCCCTCCATAAGTGCTCTATACTCCCACTCAGAGATGGGGATCCCTCACAATGGACCCTCTGGTACCCCAGAGTCCACCAGTTGGGTTTATGAACAGACAGCCCATTCTATCCCAGATTTATGGATATGCACATTTAGACATATCGGTCATTTGAAGCGTCCCCACTTTTTGTGATGTGCATAGATGTAAAGACCCAGTGTGACTGAGCCTGGTGGCATCCATGTACCATCATCATCCTCCACACCTCTTACTTCCAAGCTTTTCTACTTGGAACCTTCATATGAAGTGGTGCTCCCTTAGAAAGAGCCCAAATCCAAACATGGAGGGAACGTGTTCCACCAATAGCTGTCTCTTCTGACTGCCCATTGTGGCCAAGTGTTGAGGCGTTTTCAGTTAGGAGAGAGAGCTGCTGCCACACTTCTCTGGTTGGACCTTCTCGGGTACTCGGGAGACCCCCGGCTCATCAGCTGGTCAGGTAATCCCACCAAAATCAACAGGTTCGGAAGCTTTTACTTTATGTATGACTAGTTCACAAGGTTTTGTGTCATTCGACCCAATCTACCATATCCAGAAGAGTCCTAGTGACCTATCGCCAATGACTCAAATCTAAGTGCCTTCCATTAGTAATTGCTCCTTTGTTTTCTCCCCCAGAATGAAAGATCCCAGCAGGAAGAACGTCGTCTTCGCTCAGTTCCGAAAAAATGAACGGGATAAGCAAAAACTCATAGAAACCGTGGCCAAGCAGCTTCGGGGGCTGATCAACAGCCACCATTCGTGAAGCTGCGAACCATCATCGGACTGTGCCAGCCGTCATACCCTGGCCGCGACTGGACCTCACATCTAGTATATAGCGGGGGGCACCCTCTCGTAAATCGTACTGCTGGGCCAGGACTAGACAAGGGGGTATAGGATGTTGTCACGCTTTTGGCAGGTGCTGGGGGCTGTTCTTTACTATTGCACTGATCTTCTAGTTTTGACATGTACAGGGTTTGAAAATGTCAATTTTTCATGTTTTTCGTACACAGGACTCATGACGTAGCACTGACGCCCAACGTCTTATAGGTAAACGGAATTGGGAATATAAGAGAGGTGCACTCCGACCTGTACGTTTCCTTCTCACTCATCCATGGGTTCAGTGGAGGAACATGGGGTGAGGTCTCCTATTACTGGAAATACTGAGCATATCCTAACATGAGGGACTTTATTACTATAGTGCAGGATCTGGGCCTTGGGACGCCGCCCGGCTCTTTACTAATTCTTCAACTGATCTTTATTTTATTTTTTGTTTTTGTTTTTGTTTTTTCATGCCAAACATTTCCGACAACGATCTATTCTAAATTCTTTCTTCATTTTTGTCCAAACAGAAGATAACATGGATGGTCTCCATGATCCTTTATCTACACCATAGGAAATTAGTATTCAGTGTCCTTTCATCTCCGGCGGGACGTATCTGGAATTCCTTAACTTTGATCTTTTGTTTTTCGTTTGCGTTTGGAAGCTCGGTTTATGTCCGTTATGTCTGGAAAAGACACCTATAAAACTAATAAACGTGTTAGGAAAGGGAAGAACTGTGATACATTTTGGGAATCCTTGGACCATTATGGAAGACAACACTGACGTGTTTCACCATCTTTTGTCCTTCACAATTAGACCTGACGAGGGCTTTGTAGGCCTCTGTCTTCTGACGTGATGACACTATGTAAAGTGGAAAACCTCTTCTATACTTTTTCTGAGAGCAGCCGTTCTGATAGTCTTTATTGGAGGATGATGTCCTCAAAATTAACTCCTACTACTATGTTTAGACATCCATCGATGGTAGATATCAACTCAACGAGTCTTCGATACATTGGAAGAACCTCTGAGGTGTGGAGAACACTGAACAGAAGGCGAATGTCTCATCACTACTAGGTGCTGGGAGTTGTGGTGCTTCCACATGTTGTGTATGGAGTCTCTTCATTTCATCCTCTTTTTGGATGTCTCTACAGACTGATTGCCAACCATGTTCAGACCCAGAGGTCTTTGAGGAGCCATTTCTTTATCTCTAACCAAGCAATCTCCATTCCTTCTGCTTGAGATGTCCTTTGTCATGTCATTTCTATGGTTGGGATACTAACTCCATTCTTCATGCTCTGAGGATAGGTCTAATCACTATCTTATGTGGTCCAGGCCAGGTCACGTCATACGTTGGCTCCAGAATGAAATGTTTCCTCTAATTTTATCACAAGCAGAGGAAGGAAGCACAATGTGTCCTGTTTCGCGACCTGACTTAACACTTAATGCCATATTGTTTACAGAACAGGGTTTTTTTTGCACGTTAAGTAATTTGCCACCAAAGTGAGAAGACTCACTAACTTTTTTTTACGTTTCTGTCTAATTTTTGTCCTTAAATAGAAAACTGATATTCCAGAAACATCCTCAATTAAAGATAAAATTAGGAAAGATCCGCTGTAGGAACCAGAAATAAAAAGAATGCTTAAGGTAAAACAGATCCATAGATCACTTTGTAGATCAGGTAGAGTTGACTACTGATATAGTTGTCTGTGGAGTCACCTGGCATCAAGTGACTTGAATATATGCAGTGTTGGTGCGGTCTACGCCCTCTGTGCAGTTAGGCCCCATTTCGACATCTGTGATTTTGGCATCCATAATAAATGGCTGTCCAACCCAAGGACAGAAGCTCGATGCATCCTTAGTAGTGATGAGTGGGCACTACCATGCTCAAGTGCTCGGTACTCATAACTAGTGATGAGCGGGCACTACCATGCTCAAGTGCTCGGTACTCATAACTAGTGATGAGCGAGCACTACCATGCTCGGGTGCTCGGTACTCATAACTAGTGATGAGCGAGCACTACCATGCTCGGGTGCTCGGTACTCATAACTAGTGATGAGCGAGCACTACCATGCTCAAGTGCTCGGTACTCATAATTAGTGATGAGCGAGCACTACCATGCTCGGGTGCTCAATACTCGTAACTAGTGATGAGCGGGCACTACCGTGCTCAGTACTGGTAACTAGTGATGAGTGAGCACTACCATGCTCAGGTGCTCTGTACTGGTAACTAGTGATGAGCGGGCACTACCATGCTCAGGTGCTCTGTACTGGTAACTAGTGATGAGCGGGCACTACCATGCTCAGGTGCTCTGTACTGGTAACTAGTGATGAGCGGGCACTACCATGCTCGGGTGCTCAGTACTGGTAACTAGTGATGAGCGGGCACTACCATGCTCGGGTGCTCAGTACTGGTAACTAGTGATGAGCGGGCACTACTATGCTCGGGTGCTCAGTACTGGTAACTATTGATGAGCGGGCACTACCATGCTCGAGTGCTCAGTACTGGTAACTAGTAATGAGCGGGCACTACAATGCTCGGGTGCTCAGTACTCGTAACAAGCAGTTGGATGCTCACATGGGCATGACTCGAGTACCCGAGTATAATTTAAGTCAATCAGGGACTCGAAAAGATTTGTCTTCAAAAATGCTCGAGATCCCATTGACTTCCATTATACTCAGATACTCTCTAGTTGTGCCCATTCGAGCAGCCATTGCTTGTTACGAGAGCTCCGAGCATGGCAGTGCTCGCCCATCACTAATCCTTAGCACTGGCAAAACAGTTTAGTGCACCTTCCTGTCTACTAATTTTCCATCTATCTCCACCATACTTTTGTGGTTCCTGTTAAGTTCTGAGGGGAGCAGAGATGGATCTGAAACCAGTAGGTGAGAAGATGCAGTGAACTATGTGACCACGTCATTGGTGCACCGAGCAACTGTGCTTGGTTAGAACAGTCCTTTTTTATGGCCTGAACTAAAAGTTTCAAAGGGATTTATGGTGGAGTAATAAGACAGGTCTTGTAGCCGTAATACGGATGCTAAAATACTCACCTTACAACAGCTTGATAGCATTTCAAGAGGGCATCATATAATGAAAGCCGAAAAGTAGCAAGGTTCCTATGTGCCAGTATCCCTCCCATTGAGGCAGTCCGGTCAGCATTCATTACACAGGGAAGGAAGTATTTTCTCGCTCTTAAAACTGTATTACTTGGATGCATCCATAGTATTATGTGTCCATGTTATAGAAGACACCAAACACTTGTACGTATTGTCAGCGTATCCAAATGTCACATGGACATGTCACGTCCACCCCTCTGTCCTTTGTCGAAACTGGATGGACGTCTAGACTAATGGTGACATCTCCCAAACTCGAATTGGCAACTGAGCTACCAAATAAAAACCTCTTCTTAAAAATGAAGACCTATATATCATCAGTGCCAAAACTACTTTGACCATAAAGGTTTTGCCAAGAAGAAGTGTCGAGAAACTCTACGTGTATATTATTTTTGCCGTAGCTAAACCTAGAGCTGCATTCACAATTCTGCCGGCTTTCCGGGCACACTAGGTACTCCAAACATGCCGATTTGTTCTACATAAGATCCTTTCCGTTACTTTGAATGTTCCCAACACACATCATCGGGCAACTGAGAAGATTGAGGCTCTATAGCCCGAGTGTTAACAGAATGGCAGAAACTGTAGTAGTGCTAGATGGTTTCGGAACGCAACGACGCTTTAGCGGATATGAACGTGAA
Organism: Anomaloglossus baeobatrachus; assembly: GCF_048569485.1. Taxonomy (NCBI): domain Eukaryota; kingdom Metazoa; phylum Chordata; class Amphibia; order Anura; family Aromobatidae; genus Anomaloglossus; species Anomaloglossus baeobatrachus. Next base: position 196,845 of record NW_027441930.1, on the reverse strand, counting down.
GCCACAATTTGGGTTTCTTCGGATAAATACGATTTAACGTTTCTGGATTTAACAACAGATGGAGGAGTCGTTCAACCTGAAGGGAAATAGTTGTATTGATACCGAATCTCGTACCTTTGATACCGGTAGCTACCATGATACACAATGGTTCAAGGTGGAAGGTTCCTACTATCGTAGTCATCCGCGGACTGAGATTATTAACGGTGCCAAATAATGTGTAGGTGGATCTACTTCTCCAGTGCCACATACTAAAAATGAATCACTACGTCCCATGAAATGGCTGGAGAATATATATTGACCCGTCTTGGAGATATCTCCTCAGAAAGCTCGGCAAGACGGGACAGTCACTAGTTGAAGGAACAAGGCAACAGTGCCTGGTCTATTCTCATTGATCCCGATAGAATCAGAAAGTCACGCTACTGAGGCATGGATACTTGGCACTCATGCAAGTGCAGTATCTGCTCCGGAGAGGCCAGAAGTTTGTCCTCGGTTCCTTATTGACCTAAAACTAGAATTCGGCAAAGGGCAGGAGTGAATGGAACCCTAGAAAGTAGAGTTGAGCGGACTGGTAATAATCGGGGTCCAGTGGATCCGCGGCGGGTTGATAAAGAAGTCTGGATCCAATCCGGAATCCGGCACCATATATGTCAACGGGCAGTGGAATCCGGGGATGAGAGCGCTCAACACTACTAGAAAGGCAAGCTAAAGCTATAAACTGCACCGCGAGTGGCACGAATCCAATGATTGTTGCCTTTTTCATGCACCTTCTACGCCTACACCCAACACTGGGGGGGGGCCATGAGAGAGACCGTGAGGTGAGCTTTATCTTATGGCAGCCCCCAATTGTGTGACAGAAATAAACTTACTTGACAATAGAGTTAAACCAGGATGACAAAAGGGAAACTTGTATTTTTCCAAACGGGATTGGTCAAAAGTAATAAGGGGAAACCATAATCCCGTTAGCAACAGTGCACTTTTACTGCTTCTTCTGCCAGAGAGGGGGCCTACCCTTCGGCTTTTATTTTTTTATATATTTTTTTTTTTAGGCTGGGGGCTATGATGATCAGGTCGGAGCCTCCCCACGTTCTTTTGTGTTTTAAAATAGACTTAAGAAGGAGCGCCCCAGAGGTATCGTAGGTTCAGGGCAGGAATGTTAACCAGAAGTTACCGGGTGTCGCACTGTTTGTTAGAATTTTTGTTGACTGGAAATGTAATAAATTGCTTCCACACCCCTTGTACTATATTATCTTCCTTACAGAGCCAGAATAAAATGTACTAAATGCAGATTGCTGTGATTTTATTTTCATATTTTCCTCCTTAAAGGGACATATCATTGGAACTGTCAGTCTTTAGATTGGGACTTTAGTACAATCTCCTATAAATGCCCAGATAAAGTTAAGGACCCCACCTAATATCAGCGTGACCCATTGATATCGACGAGTTTGGCCGACGTACTAATACGTATGAAGGAACAGAAGAGGATGTCTGATCTCAGGCTGCAGATCGCATTGTTAACCCAGAGATTAGCCACCAGCCGACTTTATACAACAGCTTACCCATAGTATGGGAGAGTCGGCGGGTCCTTGTCTGGCCGGCAGCCATCTAATGTTTATGGTCGGCTTTAAGGGTGCTTTACACGCTGCGACATCGCTAGCGATCTCGTTAGCGATGTGACACGCCAGATCGCAGATGCAATCTGCCGAGATCGCACATAGGTCGTTTTTATAGCGCCGGTCACATGTGCGATCACGGCAAATGTCGCAGCATGTAAAGCACCGTTTAGTCTTGTCCTCCAGCACCCGAGGCTGAAGGATTTCTTTAGACCTGTGCTCCAAAAACCAAGGCTGAAGGATTTCTTCAGTTTTGTCCTCAAGAACCCGATGCTGCAAGATGTCTTTAGTCCTGACCTCCAGAACCTGAGGCTGCTGAATTTCCTTAGTTCTGTCCTCCAGAACCCAAGGATGCAGGATGTCTTTAGTCCTGTTCTCAAGAACCCAAGGCTGCAGGCTTTCTTTAGTCCTGTCCTCAAAAACCTGAGGCTGCAGGATGTCTTTAGTCCTATTCTCTGTAAATTAATGCTGCAGTAGTCCTGTCCTCAAGAACCCGAGGCTGCAGGATTTCTTTAGTCTTGTCCCCTGTAAACCGAAGGTACAGGATGTCTTTAGTCCTGTCCTCGAGAACCCGAGGCTGCAGAATGTCTTTAGTCCTGTCCTCGAGAACCCGAGGTTGCAGGATGTCTTTAGTCCTGTCCTCGAGAACCCGAGGTTGCAGGATGTCTATAGCCCTGTCCTTAAGAACCCGAGGCTGCAGGATTTCTTTAGTCCTGTCCTCAAGAACCCGAGGCTGCAGAATGTCTTTAGTCCTGTCCTCGAGAACCCGAGGTTGCAGGATGTCTATAGCCCTGTCCTCAAGAACCCGAGGCTGCAGGATTTCTTTAGTCCTGTCCTCGAGAACCCGAGGCTGCAGAATGTCTTTAGTCCTGTCCTCGAGAACCCGAGGTTGCAGGATGTCTATAGCCCTGTCCTCGAGAACCTGAGGTTGCAGGATGTCTATAGCCCTGTCCTCAAGAACCCGAGGCTGCAGAATGTCTTTAGTCCTGTCCTCGAGAACCCGAGGTTGCAGGATGTCTATAGCCCTGTCCTCGAGAACCCGAGGTTGCAGGATGTCTATAGCCCTGTCCTCAAGAACCCGAGGCTGCAGGATGTCTTTAGTCCTGACCTTCAGAACCTGAGGTTGCAGGATGTCTATAGTCCTGTCCTCCAGAACATGAGGCTGCAGAATGTCTTTAGTCCTGTCCTCGAGAACCCGAGGTTGCAGGATGTCTATAGCCCTGTCCTCGAGAACCCGAGGTTGCAGGATGTCTATAGCCCTGTCCTCGAGAACCCGAGGTTGCAGGATGTCTATAGCCCTGTCCTCGAGAACCCGAGGTTGCAGGATGTCTATAGCCCTGTCCTCGAGAACCCGAGGTTGCAGGATGTCTATAGCCCTGTCCTCGAGAACCCGAGGTTGCAGGATGTCTATAGCCCTGTCCTCGAGAACCCGAGGTTGCAGGATGTCTATAGCCCTGTCCTCCAGAACATGAGGCTGCAGGATGTCTTTAGTCCTGACCTTCAGAACCTGAGGTTGCAGGATGTCTATAGCCCTGTCCTCCAGAACATGAGGCTGCAGAATGTCTTTAGTCATGTCCTCTAGGAATGAAGGCTGCAGGATATTCTACGACCCTTCTTTCCTCTACATATTGGTGCTCGGCGCTCACAGAGAGGCGTATATGGCAAGACATTGTCAAGCCTCAATGTTCGATTAGAAGTAGACTCCAGGTTGGTGTAATCGGAACTCTAGACGTCTACGGATGTGAGGTGACTTGGTCTTTACACATCCGGCTGTTTCACAATTCCCTGGAGGACGCTCATTAACAGAACGACAGCCAACAATGAAGATTATTGTGAAAGGAGAAAATTCTAGGACTAAAGGAACCTCGCCCACAACGATAGTAATAAATTAATGATTTCTTCCACCACATAACTAGAAAAATACTCATTGACTTCTGGGTTCTACCATGTATTTTTTGCAAAAATAAATCATCTGTAAATCGGAGAACACAGAAGTTGTTACCACCAATGGTCAAGACTATTCCATAAAGGAAATTTTCTTCCGTCACAAAGTCTAGCCATTAATGCAGTACATGGTTACACCTTTGGTCAAATTTACATCTTGCCTAAATATTTTGAGTGCCACTATATATACCATCATAAAACTTCACTGTATTTAAAGCTGGATATACCTGTAGGGACTATTCACCTGGATAGTTTTTGGGGTTTATTTTTTACAAGATTTGTTGTTATGTGCACATATAAGATTAGTAAGAAAAAAGGTTCTATACCTGCGCAAATAAATTCCAAATTTTCTGCAAAATAGGTCACCCCTGTGACTGTTGTATTGATCAGTATAATGGGGCTGATGTGAATTTTGGATCTGATCATTAAAATACTGTGACTCCTCATCACGGTTACACATTCTGATGAGAGGCACCAAGACTATGAGGGAACCCAAAGGGGTCTAAGTGACCGTGTATAGTCAGGTTTGGAGAAATATCTGTTTTTAGCTCCTCTTAGAACACAGGGCCTGAAGATTTCATTTGCATATTCCTAACTACCATTTCTCAGATAAGGACTGAGGTCTGGCATTGCAGGAGATTAGTAGTAGTGATGAGCGGGCACTACCATGCTCGGGTGCTCATTACTCGTAACTATTGATGAGCGAGCACTACCATGCTCAGGTGCTCAGTACTCGTAACTAGTGATGAGCAGGCACTACCATGCTCGTGTGCTCAGTACTGGTAACTAGTGATGAGCGGGCACTACCATGCTCGGGTGCTCAGTACTGGTAACTAGTGATGAGAGAGCACTACCATGCTCGGGTGCTCAGTACTCGTAATTAGTGATGAGCGGGCACTACCATGCTCGGGTGCTCTGTACTGGTAACTAGTGATGAGCGGGCACTACCATGCTCTGGTGCTCAGTACTGGTAACTAGTGATGAGCGGGCACTACCATGCTCGGGTGCTCTGTACTGGTAACTAGTGATGAGCGGGCACTACCATGCTCGGGTGCTCAGTACTGGTAACTAGTGATGAGCGGGCACTACCATGCTCGGATGCTCTGTACAAGTAACTAGTGATGAGCGAGCACTACCATGCTCAGGTGCTCAGTACTGGTAACTAGTGATGAGCGGGCACTACCATGCTCAGTACTGGTAACTAGTGATGAGCGGGCACTACCATGCTCGGGTGCTCAGTACTGGTAACTAGTGATGAGCGGGCACTACCATGCTCGGGTGCTCAGTACTGGTAACTAGTGATGAGCGGGCACTACCATGCTCGGGTGCTCAGTACTGGTAACTAGTGATGAGCGGGCACTACCATGCTCGGGTGCTCAGTACTGGTAACTAGTGATGAGCGGGCACTACCATGCTCGGGTGCTCAGTACTGGTAACTAGTGATGAGTGGGCACTACCATGCTCGGGTGCTCAGTACTCGTAACTAGTGATGAGCGGGCACTACCATGCTCGGGTGCTCTGTACTCGTAACTAGTGATGAGCGGGCACTACCATGCTCGGGTGCTCAGTACTGGTAACTAGTGATGAGTGGGCACTACCATGCTCGGGTGGGTTGTACTTGTAACGAGTAGTTGGATGCTCGGATGGGTGTGACTCAAGTACCGAATATAATGGAAGTAAATGTGGACCTCGAGCATTTTTCCAGAAGAGTTCCCCCATTGACTTCCATTACACTCGGGTGCTCGAGTTGCGCCCATCCAAGCATCTAATTACTGGTTAGGAGTATAGGGCACCGGAGTATGGTGGTCATCACTCCACAGGAATTACTAGTCATTACGGAAGGCAGTGGCTCTATTGGTAAGATTCTCATGTCGGAGGAATCCTCACACGCGTTTATTTTGGAGGGGTTCTCTTCTGTACTGATCGCCCTCACTCGGTATATCTCATCCTGGAGCGGGTGCTTAGGTGCAGATGCCGACCTACTTACTTCTGAAGTTCAAACAGGACTGCCCCGGGCCGAGTGTAAACTACCAGCGAACAAACACCTTGACAGATGACAATCGTCCTCCCCCTCCTGCGGCCTTACATAGTGAGAATATCTGGCGAGGTTACCACCTTTCTTGGCAACGCCCAAAGTGTAGTCGTCTGAAAACCTTCACCTACTAGATCATGACTTTTCCCTGTTTGCTGCACTGAAAAATGCAACAAAGGATAAAAAATGTAACACTAGGGATGTGAAGAAGAACTACAAGTGCATCAATAAATTACAATATCATCAAAAAGTTTATTTCAGTAATTCAATACAAAAAGGGAAATGTGAATATAATATAGTCATTACACACAGAGTCATCTATTCCTATATATTATATAGAGTCATTACACACAGAGGGATCTATTCCTATATATCATATAGAGTCATTACACACAGAGGGATCTATTCCTATATATTATATAGAGTCATTACACACAGAGTCATCTATTCCTATATATTATATAGAGTCATTACACACAGAGGGATCTATTCCTATATATCATATAGAGTCATTACACACAGAGGGATCTATTCCTATATATTATATAGAGTCATTACACACAGAGGGATCTATTCTTATATATTATATAGAGTCATTACACACAGAGTCATCTATTCCTATATATTATATAGAGTCATTACACACAGAGGGATCCATTCCTATATATCATATAGAGTCATTACACACAGAGGGATCTATTCCTATATATTATATAGAGTCATTACACACAGAGGGATCTATTCTTATATATTATATAGAGTCATTACACACAGAGTCATCTATTCCTATATATTATATAGAGTCATTACACACAGAGGGATCTATTCCTATATATTATATAGAGTCATTACACACAGAGGGATCTATTCCTATATATTATATAGAGTCATTACACACAGAGGGATCTATTCCTATATATTATATAGTCATTTCGCACACAGGGATCTATTCCTATATATTATATAGTCATTTCGCACACAGGGATCTATTCCTATATATTATATAGAGTCATTACACACAGAGGGATCTATTCCTATATATTATATAGAGTCATTACACACAGAGGGATCTATTCTTATATATTATATAGAGTCATTACACACAGAGTCATCTATTCCTATATATTATATAGAGTCATTACACACAGAGGGATCTATTCCTATATATTATATAGAGTCATTACACACAGAGGGATCTATTCCTATATATTATATAGAGTCATTACACACAGAGGGATCTATTCCTATATATTATATAGTCATTTCGCACACAGGGATCTATTCCTATATATTATATAGTCATTTCGCACACAGGGATCTATTCCTATATATTATATAGAGTCATTACACACAGAGGGATCTATTCCTATATATTATATAGAGTCATTACACACAGAGGGATCTATTCCTATATATTATATAGAGTCATTACACACAGAGGGATCCATTCCTATATATCATATAGAGTCATTACACACAGAGGGATCTATTCCTATATATTATATAGTCATTACACACAGAGGGATCTATTCCTATATATTATATAGTCATTTCGCACACAGGGATCTATTCCTATATATTATATAGTCATTTCGCACACAGGGATCTATTCCTATATATTATATAGAGTCATTACACACAGAGGGATCTATTCCTATATATCATATAGAGTCATTACACACAGAGGGATCTATTCCTATATATTATATAGAGTCATTACACACAGAGGGATCTATTCTTATATATTATATAGAGTCATTACACACAGAGTCATCTATTCCTATATATTATATAGAGTCATTACACACAGAGGGATCTATTCCTATATATCATATAGAGTCATTACACACAGAGGGATCTATTCCTATATATTATATAGAGTCATTACACACAGAGGGATCTATTCTTATATATTATATAGAGTCATTACACACAGAGTCATCTATTCCTATATATTATATAGAGTCATTACACACAGAGGGATCCATTCCTATATATCATATAGAGTCATTACACACAGAGGGATCTATTCCTATATATTATATAGAGTCATTACACACAGAGGGATCTATTCTTATATATTATATAGAGTCATTACACACAGAGTCATCTATTCCTATATATTATATAGAGTCATTACACACAGAGGGATCTATTCCTATATATTATATAGAGTCATTACACACAGAGGGATCTATTCCTATATATTATATAGAGTCATTACACACAGAGGGATCTATTCCTATATATTATATAGTCATTTCGCACACAGGGATCTATTCCTATATATTATATAGTCATTTCGCACACAGGGATCTATTCCTATATATTATATAGAGTCATTACACACAGAGGGATCTATTCCTATATATTATATAGAGTCATTACACACAGAGGGATCTATTCCTATATATTATATAGAGTCATTACACACAGAGGGATCTATTCCTATATATTATATAGTCATTACACACAGAGGGATCTATTCCTATATATTATATAGTCATTTCGCACACAGGGATCTATTCCTATATATTATATAGTCATTTCGCACACAGGGATCTATTCCTATATATTATATAGAGTCATTACACACAGAGGGATCTATTCCTATATATTATATAGAGTTATTACACACAGAGGGATCTATTCCTATATATTATAAAGAGTTATTACACACAGAGGGATCTATTCCTATATATTATATAGAGTCATTACACACAGAGGGATCTATTTGATGTGATTATTTCTGTTAATGTTGATGATTATAACTTACAGCGAATGGAATTCCAAAAGTCATTATCTCAGTAAATTAGAATATTATATAACACCAACTGAAAAGTTATTTTATACTGAGACATGTTGACATCTACTGAAAAGTCTGAACAGTAAATGCCTCAATACTTGGTCGCGGATCCTTTTGCATGAATTCCTGCATCAATGCGGCAATGTGGCATGGAGGCGATCAGCCTGTGGCACTGCAGAGGTGTTATGGAAGCCCAGGTTGCTTTGATAGCCGCCTTCAGCTCGTCTGCACTGTTGGCTCTGGTGTCTTTCATAGATTCTCTATGGGGTTTAGGTCAGGAGATTTTGCTGGCCAATCAAGCCCAGTGATATTGTGGTTAGTATACCAGGTATTGGTAGTTTTGGCAGTGTGGACAGGTGCCAAGTCCTGCTGGAAAATAAAATTTCCATCTCCAAAAAGCTTGTCGGCAGAGGGAAGCATGAAGTGCTGTACAATGTCCTGGTAGACGGCTGCGCTGACTTTGGACTTTATAAAACCCAGTGGAAGGTTGTACGAAAAAAGGGGTGTACGTTTTGCGCCATTTTCCATGATCCATAGCGTTCTCATTTTTCGGGATCTATGGCTCAGTGGTGGCTTATTTTTTGCGTCTCGAGCTGACGTTTTTAATGGTACTATTTTTGCGCCGATGCTACGTTTTGATCACCTGTTATTGCATTTTGTGCAAAATATGCGGCGACCATGAAACGTAATTTTGGCGTTTGAAATTTTTTTGCCGCTATGCCGTTTACCGATCAGATTAACTGATTTTATATTTTGATCGGGCATTTTTGAACGCGACGATTCCAAATGTGTGTATATTTCTTTCCTTTTTTAACCCTTTAATTTTCAATGGTGCAAAATGGGGTGCTTTGAACTTTTTACGTTTTTTTTGTTTTTTTTAATTTTTCAAAGCTTTTTTTAAAACTTTTTATTATTTTACTAGTCCCCCCCCCCCCAAGCGGCTATATGGATCAGCTGTCTGATCACTTATTTATTTCTCCCGATCAGAGCAGCATCGCTCAGATCGGGAGAAATAATCATGTCTTGCAGTACTCGGCTGCTGGTTAAAGGACCTGAGACATGTGAGCTACAGAAGTCATCACATGACCCTGTGCTACCATGACAATCATCGGACCCACGTGATTACGTCACGTGACATCCGGTGGTGGCCTGTGAGTATTCGATTACCGCGATCGCTGTTAAGATGGCACTGTCATATCTTGACAGCACCATTTAAAGGGTTAACAGGTATGGGTGGATAGCGATTCCTCTCGTATTTGCGAGGCACAAATGTCAGCTGTACAAAATAGGCTGACATGGGTGCGGATCCCCGCCGACATCCCGCAGCTGCAGGTAGGGATTAACGTGGGGACGGAATATTACTGCCCACAGTCGTTAAGGGGTTAAATAGCCTTCAGCTGGATCTTGAGCCTTGGTGACTTGATGAATGAACATTCTGTAGGAACATCGATCTTCTGCTGCCTAGATAGGTCCACCAGGGTCTTCTCCACCTATATAGGTCCACCAGAATCTTCTCCGCCTAGATAGGTCCACCAGCATCTTCTCCGCCTAGATGGGTCCACCAGCGTCTTCTCCGCCTAGATGGGTCCACCAGCGTCTTCTCCGCCTAGATGGGTCCACCAGCGTCTTCTCCGCCTAGATGGGTCCACCAGCGTCTTCTCCGCCTAGATGGGTCCACCAGCGTCTTCTCCGCCTAGATGGGTCCACCAGCGTCTTCTCCGCCTAGATGGGTCCACCAGCGTCTTCTCCGCCTAGATGGGTCCACCAGCGTCTTCTCCGCCTAGATGGGTCCACCAGCGTCTTCTCTGCCTAGATGGGTCCACCAGCGTCTTATCCGCCTAGATAGGTCCACCACGGTCTCCTCCGACTAGATAGGTCCACCATGGTCTTCTCCACCGTTATCTTGATAGTATCAAGCCATCGGGTTGCTGGTCTTACTCTTAGACTTGTTACTTCTATTCTTCTGACCATGATGTCCTTCTCCAGTGATTGATCTCTTCGTATGATGTGTAGACGACTCCTAACTTGGTGTTCCTTGCTTCGAGTGACATGTTTGACTTGATTTGTTCCAAAATTGATTTTTGTTCTTCTTGCCATCCATGGTATTGGTAACGTCCTTCTCCAGCTCCACATTTTGAAGGCGTTGATTCTTCTTCCATCTTGTTCTTTTATCGTCCAGGTTTCGCATCGATAAGTTACCACAGGAACAAAAACAGATGACGAATAAGCTACAGGCCTTCAAGACTCGCAACCTGCAAACATTTGCTTCTATTCAATCTGGTGGAAACTCCTTGCCATCATCACCCTTTGTTCTGGAACACCTTCCTCCCACAATACATAATACGCTGCACTAATTTACCGTTACAATGTTTAGTCAAGGAGGAGTGAATCTTATCTGTCAATTCCGCCTTCAGTAAACGCCACACATTCTTTCTAAATCTGGCATCGAAGACTCGGTGGAAGGGTTATAGGCCGTCAAGAAGCCTATACTTGGGGAAACCAGTGTGTGCATCTTGGAGGAAGGCAAAGTTCGGCTGTTATATAACCAATTCGGCGTAACAATTCACATGTACCCATAGTTTATGTATAGTCAACTATCAATGACAGCTAATATCTTTTCACTTTATGCACTGTATGGACAGAATTATTGGGGAACGTGCACATTAGGTAGAAAATATAGAGTTGGCCTGACTAGAGCTCTCACTCTTCTGAGAAGACTCTCTAAAACATTTTTTTAGGCATCTGTGCCAACGTTGTGCCCCTTCTTCTAGAGGAGGATATGAGACATCAAGGTGGCCGGGCTTGTAATCTATGTTTTAGTTCATCGCAAAGGTGTTAGATTGAGTTTAGGTCCGGGCTTTGTACGGCAGGTCATGGGTTTCCACCAAACTCTCCCAACCATGTCGATATGGATTTTGTGCACTTGGCACAGTCATGGAGAACATTTAGAGGGCCTTCACCAAACTGTTCCCACAAAGCTGGAAGCTAGAATTGTCAAATATCTCTTGTAAGCTAAAGTGTGAATAATTCCTACCTCTGGAGGTATAAGCTGCCTAATCCATAGTTTGAAAAACAAGCCCCCATAGCATTATCCCTCCATCAGTGACAGATCACTAGAATCCGTGTCTCAGTCTCTACCTCATATTACTTTTGGATTAGGGGGGCAAAAGCCTGGTGATGAACTCCACACCATGATATTTCCCCGCTCTCGGCTGCACTGCTATCAAAGCATGCTCGCCTGGAGTACAGATGATGGCAGTGATGGGTTGGCTCCTGTCTCCTCCTCTGACCCATCACTGCCATCATCTGTACTCCAGGTGAGCACAATATGATATGAAGGAAGTAAGATAAAGCAGGAAAAAGCCGGGGTCTGGAAGCCACTGACCTGCAAGTTAAGCCTCTTAGCCCAAATTAGTCCTCATTTTTGGACATGTGCCCCTGTAGGCTGTGACGGTTAAGTGATCTCTTCCCAAAAACAATCCCTTTGTAACCAATTCCTCCTGAGAACGGCCACGACACCCGGAATAAGATTTTTCAACATATTTAGGTGGAGCAACTTCGTAAAGGTTACTTTGTGTTTACAGTTCACATGTCATTGATTTGATTGGTTCTCACGTCTTAGTATTTTAGCTATGCAGTGCCTCTTTAATCATCATTCCAAGGGTATGAGTAAGAAGAGGTGTTACATTACATGTAACTTACATAGGTGGGGATAATTTTTGGACATTATGCAAAAAATGTACGTAATGGCACCAGGTAGTCACGATACACCCGTAGGTGTAATGAATTTAGAATGTCACCTGAAGGAACATATCTCCGTGTGGAACACCAGACGATCACTGGGGTAGAGGTTAACGACTGGTTGAGTGTCACAGAGCGGTCACGCAACGTTCAGGAAGTAGTTTAAGTTTTCACGTGAAATTTTTCCATCATAAAACCAAGTTATGAACTTGGCAAAGACCAAATTTACAAGACCTGTACACATGATAATGAGTGTGCTCAGGATGTCTCGTTAGAGGACCCTCTTATTGTATTGTATGTGTGTAGCACCAACGGGGCAGGGGCTGAAATAGTCGTCGTCGGGTCTGGCATGTCACGGGTGCCCCTGCCCAGCTTCATGGCCCCGAGGTGTACACCAAAAGGGCAAAATGGATGGGATATTGGGGATGAAGGATATTGGGGCTAGTTGTCTCGTGACACCACCGGCGGTGTGCGGCAGGGATTAGCCGCCGCTGCAGTCGCTGTCCTCTGGGGCGGTTGATGCATCCTGGACGTTTCAGCTTCCCACAGGTGAAGCCAGGCCCCATGGAGGATGACGGTGGCAGTAGTGGCCATTGGCGCCGAAGCGCGGGGCGATGACAATGAAGGGGGCGGACGCAGTAGTTACAGTTTTAGGTCTTTACTCACTGTCCGTGGGTTGCCCGGGAGGTGCCGGTCTCTGCCGTGATGGGCTCTATCCAATCCCATGTAAGTTAGAAGTAGCCACCAGTACTTGAAAGTTTCCTTTCCTAAGGGATGCCCTGTCAGTAGTGAGGAACCCGGGCTGCGCTTCCCGCTCCAAGCCTCGGGCCGCGTGAAGCGAGAAGAAAGTGTTGTGTCACCAGAACTGTAGTCCCAACTTGACTGAAGTTGTGTGAAGGTTGCTCCTCTTCTACCCCAAGTGGTGCCCGCCCCCCAGGTGGTTGTCCTAGTGACCGCGAAAGTCCCATGCCTTGTGATGGCCACCCCCAGCCTTCCCTAGTCCTGTCCACAGTGAGAAGTCCCCTAATCTATGTGGAATGTGGAACACCGGTGATTAACCCCCTTCTTACCAGAGATGAATACTGTACCCTAAGTGAGGTGTAGTACCCTGTGGCGACTGAAGCCTCAGGGGTGCCACATGTGCACCCAGAGCGATGTTGCTCTGAAAAGACACAGCGTCCAATTAATTTTTTTTGTCACTTTATTTGCTGGTATACGTTAATTTTTTTACACCACATTCTTCAAAATGGCACACGTGGTCCATGAATTTTGATTAAAAAAAAGGTTGTTGTTTTATCTTTTAACATTTGTGGCTTCTGAGTGCGAAAAGTCACACATTTTTAGCTAGTTTTCAACTGTACCAAAATCTCATCCAAAAAAAACTTTACCCCAGCCAGGGCCAGGAATGAGCTCTGCCCCCCCCCACCCCAAAATGGGATTTAAAAAAGTTGCCTTTCATAAATTTGTGTAGAATATCTGAGGAAAATAAACAATAAAAAGAGAAAGACAAGTTAAAAGCAAGAGTGAAGACTAAAGCCGGTAATAAAGGACAAAATACTCCAGAAAAGTGAAGACACACCAGCGATGAATGGAAGGTCCGTCCAGAGAGTGGTCCCATCAAACATCCATCCAAGACTCCATGTGAAATGCGTTCACACCTATGGAAGGCACGCGGGGAGACTGCGCGAGAGGTTTCGGGGCATACAATGGCACATAATGACTCCAATTGTGAAGAAACTTCCAATGCCAACCACCTCCATGGAGGCCAGTAGGACAGCGTTTTGGTGCTATCGATATGGATTTGCTTGGAGCTCGTCCCAGCTTAGATTCCCACTAAAGGCCCCCCCCTGTACTATATCCACTCTATTAGAGATCTCCTGAGGTTGATGAGCAAGTGAAGACCATGGAAGGGAGGACAATCTCTGGGATAATTAGTAGGGTAATCCTTACAAATGTCTTCAAAAGCTGACGAATCAGGAGGCGCTTCACCAACCGCACCTCGATATGGCCAAGTATCATGGCCTAGTACCGCTCCTCGATATGGCCAAGTATCATGGCCTAGTACCGCTCCTCGATATGGCCAAGTATCATGGCCTAGTACAGCTCCTCGATATGGCCAAGTATCATGGCCTAGTACCGCTCCTCGATATGGCCAAGTATCATGGCCTAGTACCGCTCCTCGATATGGCCAAGTATCATGGCCTAGTACCGCTCCTCGATATGGCCAAGTATCATGGCCTAGTACAGCGAGGAGCGGCTTCTGAAGATTCCTGGTGTCCATTCATGAAACAATCATCTATTATTTCCAGAGGAAAACGTTCCCTGAAGCAGCTTCTCGGTTGCTCATTGTCGAGTGTTGTCCAAAACAAACCCCAACCAAATCTCGTGATCAGAAATCCTAGAGTTGCCATCGGTTGGAGTTTTAGTCTTCAGTTATTGTCAGTGGCACAATTCTCATGGGATCATTGATCAATATTCACTATAAATGTGTGTTGTGTTTCTAATTTAAGTCAAGTAAATTGTCCGTTAATAGTTATTAATGATGTCTTATAATTATACGATTAGTCACAACTGGACTTCAGCACCTTGGACAGGGACAAAGTGTGATTCATGGCAATTAGATAATAACTAGCGATGAGTGGACACTACCATGCTCGGGTGCTCAGTACTCGTATCTAGTGATGAGCGGGCACTACCATGCTCGGGTGCTCAGTACTGGTAACTAGTGATGAGCGGGCACTACCATGCTCGGGTGCTCAGTACTCGTATCTAGTGATGAGCGGGCACTACCATGCTCGGGTGCTCAGTACTGGTAACTAGTGATGAGCGGGCACTACCATGCTCGGGTGCTCAGTACTCGTATCTAGTGATGAGCGGGCACTACCATGCTCGGGTGCTCAGTACTGGTAACTAGTGATGAGCGGACACTACCATGCTCGGGTGCTCAGTACTGGTAACTAGTGATGAGCGGGCACTACCATGCTCGGGTGCTCAGTACTCGTATCTAGTGATGAGCGGGCACTACCATGCTCGGGTGCTCAGTACTGGTAACTAGTGATGAGCGGACACTACCATGCTCGGGTGCTCAGTACTGGTAACTAGTGATGAGCGGGCACTACCATGCTCGGGTGCTCAGTACTCGTATCTAGTGATGAGCGGGCACTACCATGCTCGGGTGCTCAGTACTGGTAACTAGTGATGAGCGGACACTACCATGCTCGGGTGCTCAGTACTGGTAACTAGTGATGAGCGGGCACTACCATGCTCGGGTGCTCAGTACTGGTAACTAGTGATGAGCGGGCACTACCATGCTCAGGTGCTCAGTACTGGTAACTAGTGATGAGCGGACACTACCATGCTCGGGTGCTCAGTACTCGTAACTAGTGATGAGCGGACACTACCATGCTCGGGTGCTCAGTACTGGTAACTAGTGATGAGCGGGCACTACCATGCTCGGGTGCTCAGTACTCGTAACTAGTGATGAGCGGACACTACCATGCTCGGGTGCTCAGTACTCGTAACTAGTGATGAGCGGGCACTACCATGCTCGGGTGCTCAGTACTCGTAACTAGTGATGAGCGGGCACTACCATGCTCGGGTGCTCAGTACTCGTAACTAGTGATGAGCGGGCACTACTATGCTCGGGTGCTCAGTACTCGTAACTAGTGATGAGCGGGCACTACCATGCTCAGGTGCTCTGTACTGGTAACTAGTGATGAGCGGACACTACCATGCTCAGGTGCTCTGTACTGGTAACTAGTGATGAGCGGGCACTACCATGCTCGGGTGCTCAGTACTTGTAACTAGTGATGAGCGGACACTACCATGCTCAGGTGCTCTGTACTGGTAACTAGTGATGAGCGGACACTACCATGCTCAGGTGCTCTGTACTGGTAACTAGTGATGAGCGGGCACTACCATGCTCAGGTGCTCAGTACTCGTAACTAGTGATGAGCGGGCACTACCATGCTCGGGTGCTCTGTACTGGTAACTAGTGATCAGCAGGCACTACCATGCTCGGGTGCTCAGTACTTGTAACTAGTGATGAGCGGACACTACCATGCTCGGGTGCTCAGTACTGGTAACTACTGATGAGCGGGCACTACCATGCTCAGGTGCTCAGTACTGGTAACTAGTGATGAGAGGGCACTACCATGCTCGGGTGCTCAGTACTGGTAACTAGTGATGAGTGAGCACTACCATGCTCAGGTGCTCAGTACTCGTAACTAGTGATGAGCGGGCACTACCATGCTCAGGTGCTCAGTACTCGTAACTAGTGATGAGCGGGCACTACCATGCTCGGGTGCTCAGTACTCGTAACTAGTGATGAGCGAGCACTACCATGCTCGGGTGCTCAGTACTCGTAACTAGTGATGAGCGGGCACTACCATGCTCAGGTGCTCAGTACTCGTAACTAGTGATGAGCGGGCACTACCATGCTCGGGTGCTCAGTACTCGTAACTAGTGATGAGCGGGCACTACCATGCTCGGGTGCTCAGTACTGGTAACTAGTGATGAGCGGGCACTACCATGCTCGGGTGCTCAGTACTCGTAACTAGTGATGAGCGGGCACTACCATGCTCAGGTGCTCAGTACTCGTAACTAGTGATGAGCGGGCACTACCATGCTCGGGTGCTCAGTACTGGTAACTAGTGATGAGCGGGCACTACCATGCTCGGGTGCTCAGTACTCGTAACTAGTGATGAGCGAGCACTACCATGCTCGGGTGCTCAGTACTCGTAACTAGTGATGAGCAGGCACTACCATGCTCGGGTGCTCAGTACTCGTAACTAGTGATGAGCGGGCACTACCATGCTCGGGTGCTCAGTACTCGTAACTAGTGATGAGCAGGCACTACCATGCTCGGGTGCTCAGTACTCGTAACTAGTGATGAGTGAGCACTACCATGCTCGGGTGCTCAGTACTCGTAACTAGTGATGAGCGGGCAATACCATGCTCGGGTGCTCAGTACTGGTAACTAGTGATGAGCGGGCACTACCATGCTCAGGTGCTCTGTACTGGTAACTAGTGATGAGCGGGCACTACCATGCTCGGGTGCTCAGTACTGGTAACTAGTGATGAGCGGGCACTACCATGCTCGGGTGCTCAGTACTCGTAACTAGTGATGAGCGGGCACTACCATGCTCGGGTGCTCAGTACTCGTAACTAGTGATGAGCGGGCACTACCATGCTCGGGTGCTCAGTACTCGTAACTAGTGATGAGCGGGCACTACCATGCTCGGGTGCTCAGTACTTGTAACTAGTGATGAGCGGACACTACCATGCTCGGGTGTTCAGTACTGGTAACTACTGATGAGCGGGCACTACCATGCTCAGGTGCTCAGTACTGGTAACTAGTGATGAGCGGGCACTACCATGCTCGGGTGCTCAGTACTGGTAACTAGTGATGAGGGGGCACTACCATGCTCGGGTGCTCAGTACTGGTAACTAGTGATGAGCGGGCACTACCATGCTCGGGTGCTCAGTACTCGTAACTAGTGATGAGCGAGCACTACCATGCTCGGGTGCTCAGTACTCGTAACTAGTGATGAGCGGGCACTACCATGCTCAGGTGCTCAGTACTCGGAACTAGTGATGAGCGGGCACTACCATGCTCGGGTGCTCAGTACTCGTAACTAGTGATGAGCGGGCACTACCATGCTCGGGTGCTCAGTACTGGTAACTAGTGATGAGCGGGCACTACCATGCTCGGGTGCTCAGTACTCGTAACTAGTGATGAGCGGGCACTACCATGCTCAGGTGCTCAGTATTCGTAACTAGTGATGAGCGGGCACTACCATGCTCAGGTGCTCAGTACTCGTAACTAGTGATGAGCGGGCACTACCATGCTCGGGTGCTCAGTACTGGTAACTAGTGATGAGCAGGCACTACCATGCTCGGGTGCTCAGTACTCGTAACTAGTGATGAGCAGGCACTACCATGCTCGGGTGCTCAATACTCGTAACTAGTGATGAGCGGGCACTACCATGCTCGGGTGCTCAATACTCGTAACTAGTGATGAGTGAGCACTACCATGCTTGGGTGCTCAGTACTCGTAACTAGTGATGAGCGGGCACTACCATGCTCGGGTGCTCAGTACTGGTAACTAGTGATGAGTGAGCACTACCATGCTCGGGTGCTCAATACTCGTAACTAGTGATGAGCAGGCACTACCATGCTCGGGTGCTCTGTACTGGTTACTAGTGATGAGTGGGCACTACCATGCTCGGGTGCTCAATACTCGTAACTAGTGATGAGTGAGCACTACCATGCTCGGGTGCTCAGTACTCGTAACTAGTGATGAGCGGGCACTACCATGCTCGGGTGCTCAGTACTCGTAACTAGTGATGAGCGGGCACTACTATGCTCGGGTGCTCAATACTCGTAACTAGTGATGAGCAGGCACTACCATGCTCGGGTGCTCTGTACTGGTTACTAGTGATGAGTGGGCACTACCATGCTCGGGTGCTCAATACTCGCAACTAGTGATGAGTGAGCACTACCATGCTCGGGTGCTCAGTACTCGTAACTAGTGATGAGCGGGCACTACTATGCTTGGGTGCTCAGTACTGGTAACTAGTGATGAGCGGGCACTACCATGCTCGGGTGCTCAGTACTCGTAACTAGTGATGAGCGGGCACTACCATGCTCGGGTGCTCAGTACTGGTAACTAGTGATGAGCAGGCACTACCATGCTCGGGTGCTCAGTACTCGTAACTAGTGATGAGCAGGCACTACCATGCTCGGGTGCTCAATACTCGTAACTAGTGATGAGCGGGCACTACCATGCTCGGGTGCTCAATACTCGTAACTAGTGATGAGTGAGCACTACCATGCTTGGGTGCTCAGTACTCGTAACTAGTGATGAGCGGGCACTACCATGCTCGGGTGCTCAGTACTGGTAACTAGTGATGAGTGAGCACTACCATGCTCGGGTGCTCAATACTCGTAACTAGTGATGAGCAGGCACTACCATGCTCGGGTGCTCTGTACTGGTTACTAGTGATGAGTGGGCACTACCATGCTCGGGTGCTCAATACTCGTAACTAGTGATGAGTGAGCACTACCATGCTCGGGTGCTCAGTACTCGTAACTAGTGATGAGCGGGCACTACCATGCTCGGGTGCTCAGTACTCGTAACTAGTGATGAGCGGGCACTACCATGCTCGGGTGCTCAATACTCGTAACTAGTGATGAGCAGGCACTACCATGCTCGGGTGCTCTGTACTGGTTACTAGTGATGAGTGGGCACTACCATGCTCGGGTGCTCAATACTCGTAACTAGTGATGAGTGAGCACTACCATGCTCGGGTGCTCAGTACTCGTAACTAGTGATGAGCGGGCACTACTATGCTTGGGTGCTCAGTACTGGTAACTAGTGATGAGCGGGCACTACCATGCTCGGGTGCTCAGTACTCGTAACTAGTGATGAGCGGGCACTACCATGCTCGGGTGCTCAGTACTCGTATCTAGTGATGAGCGGGCACTACCATGCTCGGGTGCTCAGTACTGGTAACTAGTGATGAGCGGACACTACCATGCTCGGGTGCTCAGTACTGGTAACTAGTGATGAGCGGGCACTACCATGCTCGGGTGCTCAGTACTCGTATCTAGTGATGAGCGGGCACTACCATGCTCGGGTGCTCAGTACTGGTAACTAGTGATGAGCGGACACTACCATGCTCGGGTGCTCAGTACTGGTAACTAGTGATGAGCGGGCACTACCATGCTCGGGTGCTCAGTACTCGTATCTAGTGATGAGCGGGCACTACCATGCTCGGGTGCTCAGTACTGGTAACTAGTGATGAGCGGACACTACCATGCTCGGGTGCTCAGTACTGGTAACTAGTGATGAGCGGGCACTACCATGCTCGGGTGCTCAGTACTGGTAACTAGTGATGAGCGGGCACTACCATGCTCAGGTGCTCAGTACTGGTAACTAGTGATGAGCGGACACTACCATGCTCGGGTGCTCAGTACTGGTAACTAGTGATGAGCGGGCACTACCATGCTTGGGTGCTCAGTACTCGTAACTAGTGATGAGCGGACACTACCATGCTCGGGTGCTCAGTACTGGTAACTAGTGATGAGCGGGCACTACCATGCTCGGGTGCTCAGTACTCGTAACTAGTGATGAGCGGACACTACCATGCTCGGGTGCTCAGTACTCGTAACTAGTGATGAGCGGGCACTACCATGCTCGGGTGCTCAGTACTCGTAACTAGTGATGAGCGGGCACTACCATGCTCGGGTGCTCAGTACTCGTAACTAGTGATGAGCGGGCACTACTATGCTCGGGTGCTCAGTACTCGTAACTAGTGATGAGCGGGCACTACCATGCTCAGGTGCTCTGTACTGGTAACTAGTGATGAGCGGACACTACCATGCTCAGGTGCTCTGTACTGGTAACTAGTGATGAGCGGGCACTACCATGCTCGGGTGCTCAGTACTTGTAACTAGTGATGAGCGGACACTACCATGCTCAGGTGCTCTGTACTGGTAACTAGTGATGAGCGGACACTACCATGCTCAGGTGCTCTGTACTGGTAACTAGTGATGAGCGGGCACTACCATGCTCAGGTGCTCAGTACTCGTAACTAGTGATGAGCGGGCACTACCATGCTCGGGTGCTCTGTACTGGTAACTAGTGATCAGCAGGCACTACCATGCTCGGGTGCTCAGTACTTGTAACTAGTGATGAGCGGACACTACCATGCTCGGGTGCTCAGTACTGGTAACTACTGATGAGCGGGCACTACCATGCTCAGGTGCTCAGTACTGGTAACTAGTGATGAGAGGGCACTACCATGCTCGGGTGCTCAGTACTGGTAACTAGTGATGAGTGAGCACTACCATGCTCAGGTGCTCAGTACTCGTAACTAGTGATGAGCGGGCACTACCATGCTCAGGTGCTCAGTACTCGTAACTAGTGATGAGCGGGCACTACCATGCTCGGGTGCTCAGTACTCGTAACTAGTGATGAGCGAGCACTACCATGCTCGGGTGCTCAGTACTCGTAACTAGTGATGAGCGGGCACTACCATGCTCAGGTGCTCAGTACTCGTAACTAGTGATGAGCGGGCACTACCATGCTCGGGTGCTCAGTACTCGTAACTAGTGATGAGCGGGCACTACCATGCTCGGGTGCTCAGTACTGGTAACTAGTGATGAGCGGGCACTACCATGCTCGGGTGCTCAGTACTCGTAACTAGTGATGAGCGGGCACTACCATGCTCAGGTGCTCAGTACTCGTAACTAGTGATGAGCGGGCACTACCATGCTCGGGTGCTCAGTACTGGTAACTAGTGATGAGCGGGCACTACCATGCTCGGGTGCTCAGTACTCGTAACTAGTGATGAGCGAGCACTACCATGCTCGGGTGCTCAGTACTCGTAACTAGTGATGAGCAGGCACTACCATGCTCGGGTGCTCAGTACTCGTAACTAGTGATGAGCGGGCACTACCATGCTCGGGTGCTCAGTACTCGTAACTAGTGATGAGCAGGCACTACCATGCTCGGGTGCTCAGTACTCGTAACTAGTGATGAGTGAGCACTACCATGCTCGGGTGCTCAGTACTCGTAACTAGTGATGAGCGGGCAATACCATGCTCGGGTGCTCAGTACTGGTAACTAGTGATGAGCGGGCACTACCATGCTCAGGTGCTCTGTACTGGTAACTAGTGATGAGCGGGCACTACCATGCTCGGGTGTTCAGTACTGGTAACTAGTGATGAGCGGGCACTACCATGCTCGGGTGCTCAGTACTCGTAACTAGTGATGAGCGGGCACTACCATGCTCGGGTGCTCAGTACTCGTAACTAGTGATGAGCGGGCACTACCATGCTCGGGTGCTCAGTACTCGTAACTAGTGATGAGCGGGCACTACCATGCTCGGGTGCTCAGTACTTGTAACTAGTGATGAGCGGACACTACCATGCTCGGGTGTTCAGTACTGGTAACTACTGATGAGCGGGCACTACCATGCTCAGGTGCTCAGTACTGGTAACTAGTGATGAGCGGGCACTACCATGCTCGGGTGCTCAGTACTGGTAACTAGTGATGAGGGGGCACTACCATGCTCGGGTGCTCAGTACTGGTAACTAGTGATGAGCGGGCACTACCATGCTCGGGTGCTCAGTACTCGTAACTAGTGATGAGCGAGCACTACCATGCTCGGGTGCTCAGTACTCGTAACTAGTGATGAGCGGGCACTACCATGCTCAGGTGCTCAGTACTCGGAACTAGTGATGAGCGGGCACTACCATGCTCGGGTGCTCAGTACTCGTAACTAGTGATGAGCGGGCACTACCATGCTCGGGTGCTCAGTACTGGTAACTAGTGATGAGCGGGCACTACCATGCTCGGGTGCTCAGTACTCGTAACTAGTGATGAGCGGGCACTACCATGCTCAGGTGCTCAGTATTCGTAACTAGTGATGAGCGGGCACTACCATGCTCAGGTGCTCAGTACTCGTAACTAGTGATGAGCGGGCACTACCATGCTCGGGTGCTCAGTACTGGTAACTAGTGATGAGCAGGCACTACCATGCTCGGGTGCTCAGTACTCGTAACTAGTGATGAGCAGGCACTACCATGCTCGGGTGCTCAATACTCGTAACTAGTGATGAGCGGGCACTACCATGCTCGGGTGCTCAATACTCGTAACTAGTGATGAGTGAGCACTACCATGCTTGGGTGCTCAGTACTCGTAACTAGTGATGAGCGGGCACTACCATGCTCGGGTGCTCAGTACTGGTAACTAGTGATGAGTGAGCACTACCATGCTCGGGTGCTCAATACTCGTAACTAGTGATGAGCAGGCACTACCATGCTCGGGTGCTCTGTACTGGTTACTAGTGATGAGTGGGCACTACCATGCTCGGGTGCTCAATACTCGTAACTAGTGATGAGTGAGCACTACCATGCTCGGGTGCTCAGTACTCGTAACTAGTGATGAGCGGGCACTACCATGCTCGGGTGCTCAGTACTCGTAACTAGTGATGAGCGGGCACTACTATGCTCGGGTGCTCAATACTCGTAACTAGTGATGAGCAGGCACTACCATGCTCGGGTGCTCTGTACTGGTTACTAGTGATGAGTGGGCACTACCATGCTCGGGTGCTCAATACTCGCAACTAGTGATGAGTGAGCACTACCATGCTCGGGTGCTCAGTACTCGTAACTAGTGATGAGCGGGCACTACTATGCTTGGGTGCTCAGTACTGGTAACTAGTGATGAGCGGGCACTACCATGCTCGGGTGCTCAGTACTCGTAACTAGTGATGAGCGGGCACTACCATGCTCGGGTGCTCAGTACTGGTAACTAGTGATGAGCAGGCACTACCATGCTCGGGTGCTCAGTACTCGTAACTAGTGATGAGCAGGCACTACCATGCTCGGGTGCTCAATACTCGTAACTAGTGATGAGCGGGCACTACCATGCTCGGGTGCTCAATACTCGTAACTAGTGATGAGTGAGCACTACCATGCTTGGGTGCTCAGTACTCGTAACTAGTGATGAGCGGGCACTACCATGCTCGGGTGCTCAGTACTGGTAACTAGTGATGAGTGAGCACTACCATGCTCGGGTGCTCAATACTCGTAACTAGTGATGAGCAGGCACTACCATGCTCGGGTGCTCTGTACTGGTTACTAGTGATGAGTGGGCACTACCATGCTCGGGTGCTCAATACTCGTAACTAGTGATGAGTGAGCACTACCATGCTCGGGTGCTCAGTACTCGTAACTAGTGATGAGCGGGCACTACCATGCTCGGGTGCTCAGTACTCGTAACTAGTGATGAGCGGGCACTACCATGCTCGGGTGCTCAATACTCGTAACTAGTGATGAGCAGGCACTACCATGCTCGGGTGCTCTGTACTGGTTACTAGTGATGAGTGGGCACTACCATGCTCGGGTGCTCAATACTCGTAACTAGTGATGAGTGAGCACTACCATGCTCGGGTGCTCAGTACTCGTAACTAGTGATGAGCGGGCACTACTATGCTTGGGTGCTCAGTACTGGTAACTAGTGATGAGCGGGCACTACCATGCTCGGGTGCTCAGTACTCGTAACTAGTGATGAGCGGGCACTACTATGCTTGGGTGCTCAGTACTGGTAACTAGTGATGAGCGGGCACTACCATGCTTGGGTGCTCAGTACTGATAACTAGTGATGAGCGGGCACTACCATGCTCGGGTGCTCAGTACTGGTAACTAGTGATGAGCGGGCACTACCATGCTCGGGTGCTCAGTACTCGTAACTAGTGATGAGTGAGCACTACCATGCTCGGGTGCTCGGTATTTGTAATGAGCAGCTGGATTCTCGGATGGGCACCGTGGAGACACGGGGGTCAGTGGGTGCTCTCCTGTGGAGACACGGGGGTCAGTGGGTGCTCTCTTGTGGAGACACGGGGGTCAGTGGGTGCTCTCCTGTGGAGACACGGGGGTCAGTGGGTGCTCTCTTGTGGAGACACGGGGTCAGTGGGTGCTCTCCTGTGGAGACACGGGGGTCAGTGGGTGCTCTCTTGTGGAGACACGGGGGTCAGTGGGTGCTCTCTTGTGG
Organism: Anomaloglossus baeobatrachus; assembly: GCF_048569485.1. Lineage (NCBI taxonomy): Eukaryota > Metazoa > Chordata > Amphibia > Anura > Aromobatidae > Anomaloglossus > Anomaloglossus baeobatrachus. Next base: position 172,147 of record NW_027441930.1, on the reverse strand, counting down.
AGACTCTGGGGTCAGTGGGTGCTCTCCTGTGGAGACACGGGGGTCAGTGGGTGCTCTCCTGTGGAGACACGGGGGTCAGTGGGTGCTCTCCTGTGGAGACACGGGGCTCAGTGGGTGCTCTCCTGTGGAGACACGGGGGTCAGTGGGTGCTCTCCTGTGGAGACACGGGGGTCAGTGGGTGCTCTCGTCCGCTGGCCCGGCCGCCTTTAGAAAGACAGCGTGGCCCAGGGCTCATCCCAACTGAACGCCGACCTCCTTACCCGTGGGTGGAACACTACTCAGACAACACAGGGTGAGGGAACCACAATATTAAGACTTTATTGGATCCCAAACAATTAACGGCACATAACACATAACCAGCAAAACCACAGAATGTAACCGGGAACAGTTTCTCACCCTTCCGCTGCTCACCAGGGATTAGACTGTCCGTGCCTCAGAGCTTCCAGGGCGATTTACTCCAATCCAGCAGCACCCCGCTTTCGGCAGGCACCCACCGAGAATGGAACAATGCCAGATTTAGGAAGCTGGCTGAGGACCGCAAAGCCTGTAGCCAGGTGACTGGATTGTCCCAAGCTGGATTCCTTCATTAGGTAGTCCTTGATATCTCAGCCGAATCCTTGCATTCGATGCTGAGGTCCATGTAGAGTTATAATCCAGGTTCGGTTATGGCTTGCCAACGGATCCTCAGGTCCTAGATTGGTATCATGTAGTAAGAGTCTACCCGGGCAATGGACAGTCCTCCTTCTTATACCCCTGAGCTCTCCATTCAGACCATTGGGGTCTTCACGATTGGTGGATAAGACTGGCCTCTTATTGGCTAGATTTCAAGCCATATACAAAATATCCCTATAGTAATGATCTCTGGCAGAGACGAGGGAGAGACAGCTAAGTTACATCGCATCTAGCCATACTCATAGCCATACAATGGGAGGTTCGCATAAACTATTTGTCAGGGTGTCTGACCTTCACTGACCAAGGCAATTACATGAGTCAACAAGAACTTTAACACTAGACTCCTAAAGGCCACTTCACACATAACGAGATCACTAACGACAATGTTGCAACATCACAGTTTCTGTGATGAAACAACGACTTCACCAGCGATCTCGTTATGTTTGACACGTACCAACGATCCGCCCCTGCTGTGAGATCGTTGGTCATTGCTGTATGTCCTGGGCCATTTTTGGCTCGTTGGAGTCCTGCTGGGCAGGATGGATCTGTCTGTTTGACACCTACCAACGATCTCGTTAACGACCTAGATGAGAACTTAAAGTGTGACACGTAGGCGTGTAGTCGCGTCACCTTTTCCACGCCCCCGCTGCATCGTTACTAAAGTCGTTGGGAAAATGACTGTGTGACATCTCACCAACGACAACAACGATCCGGAAACTGCAACATAGTAACGATCTCGTTATATGTGACTGGGCCTTAAGAGTCTTGTAGAAACAGTGAGGGGCTCATCCCCCGATTATAACAAACTGTCTTCATGTCTGGCGGAATTTTAAGAAACTTAACCCATGCTAGGCACTGACAGTCCATGTCGTCACAGGCACCACACGACTACCTGAGCATAATGGAAGTCAATGGGAATCTCAAGAATTTTCCAGGTTTCCGAGTCCTCCATTAATTTTCATTGTACTCCAGATACGCCCATCCAAGCATTAACTGTTCAATACGAGTACAGAGCACCCGAGCATGGTAGTGCCCGCTCATCACTAGTTACCAGTACTGAGCACCCGAGCATGGTAGTGCCCGCTCATCACTAGTTACCAGTACTGAGCACACCGAGCATGGTAGTGCCCGCTCATCACTAGTTACCAGTACTGAGCACCCGAGCATGGTAGTGCCCGCTCATCACTAGTTACGAATACAGAGCACCTGAGCATGGTAGTGCCCGCTCATCACTAGTTACCAGTACAGAGCACCCGAGCATGGTAGTGCCCGCTCATCACTAGTTACCAGTACTGAGCACCTGAGCATGGTAGTGCCCACTCATCACTAGTTACCAGTACTGAGCACCTGAGCATGGTAGTGCCCACTCATCACTAGTTACCAGTACCGAGCACCCGAGCATGGTAGTGCCCGCTCATCACTAGTTACCAGTACTGAGCACCCGAGCATGGTAGTGCCCGCTCATCACTAGTTACCAGTACTGAGCACCTGAGCATGGTAGTGCCCACTCATCACTAGTTACCAGTACCGAGCACCCGAGCATGGTAGTGCCCGCTCATCACTAGTTACCAGTACAGAGCACCCGAGCATGGTAGTGCCCGCTCATCACTAGTTACCAGTACCGAGCACCCGAGCATGGTAGTGCCCGCTCATCACTAGTTACCAGTACAGAGCACCCGAGCATGGTAGTGCCCGCTCATCACTAGTTACCAGTACCGAGCACCCGAGCATGGTAGTGCCCGCTCATCACTAGTTACCAGTACCGAGCACCCGAGCATGGTAGTGCCCGCTCATCACTAGTTACCAGTACCGAGCACCCGAGCATGGTAGTGCCCGCTCATCACTAGTTACCAGTACCGAGCACCCGAGCATGGTAGTGCCCGCTCATCACTAGTTACCAGTACAGAGCACCCGAGCATGGTAGTGCCCGCTCATCACTAGTTACCAGTACTGAGCACCTGAGCATGGTAGTGCCCGCTCATCACTAGTTACCAGTACTGAGCATCCGAGCATGGTAGTGCCCGCTCATCACTAGTTACCAGTACTGAGCACCCGAGCATGGTAGTGCCCGCTCATCACTAGTTACCAGTACTGAGCACCCGAGCATGGTAGTTCCCACTCATCACTAGTTACCAGTACTGAACACCTGAGCATGGTAGTGCCCGCTCATCACTAGTTACCAGTACTGAGCACCCGAGCATGGTAGTGCCCGCTCATCACTAGTTACCAGTACTGAGCACCCGAGCATGGTAGTTCCCACTCATCACTAGTTACCAGTACTGAGCACCTGAGCATGGTAGTGCCCGCTCATCACTAGTTACGAGTACTGAGCACCTGAGCATGGTAGTGCCCACTCATCACTAGTTACCAGTACTGAGCACCCGAGCATGGTAGTGCCCGCTCATTACTAGTTACCAGTACTGAGCACCCCGAGCATGGTAGTGCCCGCTCATCACTAGTTACGAGTACTGAGCACCCGAGCATGGTAGTGCCCGCTCATCACTACTACACTACAACTAGAAAATTGGAAAACCGTTTTGAAGCATTTTACAAACTGTTTTATATGGCTGTTGCTGGGTTGATGGAGAGAAAATACATTTCCAGTGCTCCTTTTATCCCGAGCTGGGGGGGGGGGAGCACGGTCTTGATTTATAAAGCTACCATTCGGTGTGATGGACTTGTACCAAGACATATGTTAGGACTTTATAGCGAGTGTCACAGCGCTGACCGCGAGGAGGGAACGTCCATAATGGATGTCTTGCACACCGGCTCTTCATATACGTTATATATAGCCTCTCGTCTGGCGTTTCTGCTTCTCGGCCGGGTCTGCTTTAGCTTAGAAAGGCTTTCAAGTTTCTTTTTTTTCTTTTGGAAAGCGCATATTGATGGGCAGTAAAAGGCAAAAAATAGGAATTGAAATCAAATGCAAAGTCAATTTTTCTTTTATATTTGGGTGGAAAATATCATATCTGTTCTACAAATGGTACTGATTACAATCGGGGGAAGGGGGTAATAATTGGGAAGAGTGACCCCTTCTGGAAAAGTGAGGCGGTGAATGGAATATTTGGCATCAAAGAACATGATATGTGATGACCGTATTGTAATGAGGAGTTTTATTATCTCGGAGAGAGGTGAGAAGTCTTGGAAAGCAGCGAGTGTAGATCTGTGTGTGGTACCATCACATTGTCATATGCGTGCAGCAGGTAGACCCGGTAACCCTCCAGCCCGAGCAATATATTTGCTGACCCAACTCGTGTCTGTCACGTCCCCATCGGAGTCCGCTCCTGCGACTTCTGCTCCGATCGCCAGACGATGCCATGTTCCCACCATGGATAGTGCTGGTGATGGGAGAGGAGTCGGTGCCCGTGGCTCTGCGGAGCACAGGCTCCGCTCGTCCACTAGGCTGGGTTTCCCTGGAACCTGCAGTACCACTGGCTGACTGTAGGTGGCGTGTGTCTCCCGGCTGAAGTTGCCAACATTCACCTGCATCCAATGGGAAGACACCACACCCTTCTTATTCCCCCTCCTGTCACATGACCACTGCCAGAGATAGTTCTGTTCTCCTGGCTCATGTGCTGTTTGTATTTTGATTCCTGTGTGCTGACCTTTGCTTGTTTTTTGACTACCCTCCTGCCTGTCGTTTTTGTACCTTGCTGCCAGTTCCGGATTTGGCCCCTGCTTTGTCTCCTCACTACGCCCTTGCCTGCCGATTCTGTTCCTGTTTTGCATCTCCTGGATTTTGACCCTGCCTGACGACCACGGACTACAGCCTACCACAGGTAGTGATCTCCGCGGCTCTGTGCAATTCCACATCCCTGTATAGGGGTTAAAGGGTTGCAGAGTTCTTGGGGTCCTGCTTTGTGAGCGGCTTTTCTCTAGATTCCCCTTACAGCCAGTCTGAGTCTGTGGCTCCTATCAGGCATTACAGTTGTGACGACATGGACTCTCATGGGTTAACGTTTCTTAAAATCCAGCCAGACAGCATGATAGATTGTCTATAGATGGGGGAGAAGTCCCTCATTGTTTTTACAAGACTCTTGTTGACTTAATGTAATTACCTTAGTAGCCATTGTCTAGTCAGTGGCTCCCAGTTTACATGTACACCCTCAGCCTTTCTAAGCACATCATTTAAATGAACATTATCCATGCAGCTTGAAATTTCTCCAATGGGAGAAGCAATCTTGTCCAACCAATCGATGAGGACGCAGTGTATCCAAGGGGAAGGTTGTGGCTATAAAAAGGACTTCTTTAAGCCACCAGGGTTGTTGATGGTTGATGGATTCAGTCTAAGCTCTTTGGAGCTGACTGGAGGATCAGGACATCTTATGGCTTCAATCTAGGGACTCCGGATCCGGTTGGAGACCATATCCACAGCCTAGGGATTTCGACTCCGGCTGCCAGGATTGTAACATCATACCAGGACTACCTAAGGAGGACACGCAGGTTGGGAGAGTTCAGTCACCTGTTACAGACTTTGCAGACCTCAGACAGCTTGGAACCTGTGAGGCATGGACATTCTAAATCCCTGGTGAGCCAGCGGAAGGGTGAGACTCTGTTGCCTGTTACATTTTGTGTGTTTTGCTGGTTATGTGTTATGTGCCGTTAATTGTTTGGGGATCCAATAAAGTCTAATTATTGTGGTTCCCTCACCCTGTGTTGTCTGAGTAGTGTTACGCCTACGGTTAGACGGTTAGGGAGGCCAGCGTTCAGTTGGGATGAGCCCTGAGCCACGCTGTCTTTCTAAAGGCGGCGGGTTTTAGTGGACGAGAGCGCCCACTGAGCCCCGTGTCTCCACAACAGTGTCCTGCAGTTGTGGGTACTTTTCTACCCTTTGCTCCTCAGCACTCGGCCCCCGCTCTCTAGCATTATGGGGTCTCCACTTTGTGGCCGAGTTGCTGCGGTTCCTTCCACTTCTCAGTAATATCACTCATAGGAGATGGGGAAGAATCAGGAGGATGGACGGACTTGTTACCCCAGAGTCTCGTATTACAGGACACGCTGGTATCAATGAGCTCTGCAGCACCGGCCGCTCTGTCACATGGTAGAAAAGGCAGATGGTCTGGTGGAGGGCCAAAGGTTATACACCGGGGCTGAAGGTGCCCAATGTTATACTCCGGGGGCGAAGGGACAGAGATTATACACCAGGGGTGGGGAGCCGGAGATTACACATCGAGGGAGAGGGGCTGGATGTTATACACCGGGGCTGAAGGTGCCCGTTATTATACTCCGGGGGTGAAGGGCCAGAGATTATACACCAGGGGTGGGGATCCAGAGATTACACACCAAGGTTGAGGGGCTGGATGTTATACACCGGGGTTGAAGGTGCCCGATGTTATATCTTGGGGGCGAAGGGCCATATATTATACACCAGGGGTGGGGAGCCGGAGATTACACACCGAGGGAGAGGGGCTGGATGTTATACACCGGGGTTGAAGGTGCCCGATGTTATATCTTGGGGGCGAAGGAAGGGCCAGAGATTATACACCAGGGGTGGGGAGCCAGAGATTACACACCAAGGGAGAGGGGCTGGATGTTATACACCGGGGTTGAGGGGCTGGATGTTATACACCGGGGTTGAGGGGCTGGATGTTATACACCGGGGTTGAGGGGCTGGATGTTATACACCGGGGGTGATGGGGCTGGATGTTATACACCGGGGTTGAGGGGCTGGATGTTATACACCGGGGTTGAGGGGCTGGATGTTGTACACCGGGGGTGAGGGTCCGGATGTTATACACCGGGGTTGAGGGGTTGGATGTTATACACCGGGGTTGAGGGGTTGGATGTTATACACCGGGGTTGAGGGGCTGGATGTTATACACCGGGGTTGAGGGGCTGGATGTTATACACCGGGGTTGAGGGGCCAGATGTTATACACCGGGGTTGAGGGGCTGGATGTCATATAACGGAAGTAAACTGGGCCAGATGTTCTAGAATGTGACTGAATGAGAAACCTGAATTTGGTGGCTGAGACATGTGTCCTAATGCTTTATCTAATTTTTTAATTTATCCGGTCTATTGAAATCACCTTGGTGGTGCATTTCACTTCTTTAAAGCGGCTCCTGATGAAAAATACCACCAACTATCCTCTGAACAATCAAAACGCGCTGAAGAAAAGCACAAAAAAAATATTCTACAAAAACTGTAGCAAACGTTTCAATAAATACAAAACTTCTATACAACCTTTCCAAAGTTGGAGAGGTTCGACTAAAATCCTCAGGTTTTGGCCATTGGAGGAAAAAAAATACCGTACGTCTACAAAGTTGGGCATTCGACCATGTACTCATTGGACTTCTCCATAGAGCGACAGGTCTTCTTGGGAAAAGGAGCGATATTCAGCTGTTCTCCTAGAGAGGAAGAAAGCGGCTCTGGGGATACTTATTGGAGGGAGCACTGGAGTCTACGTTTTTCGGCATTACTTATCTGCACTTTCTTACGAGGTAGCACTCTTCTCGTTACGTCGGTTCATTTATTACCTATGGTGAGAGACGCAATGGCCGCCCCACTTGTGATTTGCACGAATGGAGAGCAACGTGCAGTCTGAGGATGCATCTTCGTGCACGATATGGAGAAAGTGTTTGTTACCAAGAAGTACGAATGGATAAAGAAGTTCCAGGAAAGTTGCACAGGTGTCGGCCGTGGAGAAGGAGCCGGACGCCCGTCCACGACTGATGACCATGACCCTCAAATATAGAAAGGAGAAGAACTTCATCTGTTTCAGTTTATTTTTCCTACGTTTATGCTACGCAAGGTCAATCTCCCAAATACCGGACTTCTCGGGTGATAAATTGGTGAACACCGCAGCTTCAATTATTGCTCCGGTTTTGTGCTGAGAATGAGGCTCCGACATTGCTGTATCCTGATGAGATGTAGACCCCATAAACCCTGTGACATTGTGACACTACACGGGCACTAACCCCTCAGAGGAGCGACTCCTTTAAATGTGAGTGTGGAGACCGGAGCAGCCGCTGATCCTGATATTTGCCGGTAATGAGTCCAGTCTGTGAACCTGCAGTAAATCATACCATCCTCTTCACTCTTGTGTGATGTTTCTGATTTATGTTCTTTTATTCCGGGCCAGGATGAGCTGTGATACATCAGGTCCTGTAATTATCTTGAGAAAGTGGCTTGTACTTTGTATAGCATCAGTAATCAGCCATGTGGCACACGTGTGGCCAGCGGACCGCCGAGGCAACGTCACAAGAAAAGATGGAGGTGAGGGGGAAGATATTCTTCATGTTTATTCCTCCCGGAAAGCTGTGCTATCCATCTCCTAAAAAATGGAAGTTGGCCATAACCTGAGGTGAAGATTGATACCAATCCTTGGCATGGTCCTCCTACTCTTCTAGACCTTTTGATTTTTTTTTTCTTTCTCCAAATAAATTACTAAATTTACAGTAAGTTTTTCCAAAATTTCTAAAAATGTTGGGCAGGTGATGGTAAGGGCTGAAAGAGGTAATGCTACTAAGGAATATTGCTGCCATGAAAGGAGTTCGTTGGCTGTGCAATGGTTTGTTTGGTGGCACATAACAACCCCTCCATCTGGTTGTCTTCTTCCCAAAGTTCATTCTGGTGCCATCTCTTGCCCACTTAAGGCTTTGTTCACACAAGATTTCTTCTTCTCCAAAATGCTCCGTTTTGTAGGACACTCACATGTAGCTCAGCACTGAGACCACCATCAATCCTGGTCAAGTATCGAATGCCTTTGGCTGTGAAACATCTCATATCACCAGGCTTCCTCCACCGAACTTGACAGTTTCTTCAATTTCTCGTTCCGTTATCCATTTTACTCCTTGATTTTTCCAGACCCATCAGAGCTGTCTTTTGACTTTCATCTCATCTCTTCACATCAGCCATTTCCAATCTTCCTTTTTTCGTTATTTGTAAACTTGAGCCGACACTTCTTTTGATGATATTGAGGTTGAGGCTTCTTCACCTTTTTTTGGACCACCATTCCAGATTTGTGTAACGCGCATCACTCATGGACGTCTGTGATCTCATCACTCATGGACGTCTGTGATCTCATCACTCATGGACGTCTGTGATCTCATCACTCATGGACGTCTGTGATCTCACTATAATGAAGCAGACGAGCCGCCTCTACTGCCAGGGTTGTTGCACCAGAGCTGATAGACCTTGTGATGAGTCGACTTGTTGACTCCGATATTTTGCCTGGACGTCACCTCTTGGCTATTGACCGGATGGATGGACATAATTTCTTATTCTTCCAGCTTTCATGGCCCATATGATGCAGTTTGGCTAGTCTCTTGGCTGAGAGGCCGCTATCGATGAGCTGGATGATGGTGTTTATCTTTTCTTGGGTAATCTTCATGGCTGCTCCTCAATTCGAACCAGGGACCTTTCACTTGGGATTCAACCTAATAACACACTGAGCTATTAGGGAATGTGAGAACAGGTTGTAATTTGTAGTATACAGGAAGAAAAAAATTGTTACACCACCAGGAGCAAAACAGTAACAATGGAGTGACATGACAAGAATCTGCACAACTAATCATATGCTAAATAGTTGCAAGTCAAATTTATGTGTAAGATAGCCAAGATGATTGTCTATAAAATGAAGGTTGTCTCATGCTCAAAGCTGCAGTGGGTGATGACATATGGAGCCTGAAAGGCAAAAGTGCAAAACATTGTTACCCTTTTGCTTTCCAGGGTATAACAAGTGTGTTCCCCTTGGCACATGGCAGGTCATGGCAGGTCAAACACACTCCACAAGACCTCCTGTATGCTAAAAACACTTTATAAGGCTCATTAGTGTCCCAAGGAGGTTTTTACAAACATTGCCGACTGTCATGGCGCCGTCAGGATCTGTGAAGACTACAGATTCTTGCAATCTGCCTGCTAATTTCTCTGATGTCTGTGATCAGGGCAGGCAGATGCAAGCGGCAACCCACAAACTTGTAGTTCATAGGCAGGTTAAAAAGAGATAATCTCTGCTGGGCTGCTTGTTAGTCTCCTTTGATCACATGCTGTGTGGGAGCCAGTCACATTCACTCCGCCCTATATGTGCTACCTCGACCTGTCCTTTAATGTCAGCTATAGAAAAATTCACAGCAACAATGTTTACCTGCCCAGGTCACAGAAACAAATGCACTCACAGGATGCAGCAAAACCCCGTCATCAATAGGCTGTGAGCCAGACACTGTGCACCTACAAGTGTGAACGGCACCCTATACAAGCCATTAGTGTGCAATTGTAATACTAAGCAATCACCCCCTCCATGGACTCCATCAGTGTTTTGCACCTCTTGCCTCCATCTTTATTAAGGGGTTTTGCTGCATCCTGTGAGTGCATTTGTTTCTGTTGACTGGGTAGGTAAACATTGTTGCCCTTTCTTGCTGTGCATTTTTTTGGGAATATTTAATTCCTCTTTTTGTGGTTTAGCTTTAAAATGTCAGCGATAGCTAGTCTATACTGGTTGTGGAGACACGGGGGTCAGTGGGTGCTCTCCTGTGGAGACACGGGGGTCAGTGGGTGCTCTCCTGTGGAGACACGGGGGTCAGTGGGTGCTCTCTTGTGTAGACACGGGGGTCAGTGGTTGCTCTCTGTGGAGACACGGGGGTCAGTGGGTGCTCTCTTGTGTAGACACGGGGGTCAGTGGTTGCTCTCTGTGGAGACACGGGGGTCAGTGGGTGCTCTCTTGTGGAGACACGGGGGTCAGTGGGTGCTCTCCTGTGGAGACACGGGGGTCAGTGGGTGCTCTCCTGTGGAGACACGGGGGTCAGTGGGTGCTCTCCTGTGGAGACACGGGGGTCAGTGGGTGCTCTCTTGTGTAGACACGGGGGTCAGTGGTTGCTCTCTGTGGAGACACGGGGGTCAGTGGGTGCTCTCTTGTCTAGACACGGGGGTCAGTGGTTGCTCTCTGTGGAGACACGGGGGTCAGTGGGTGCTCTCTTGTGGAGACACGGGGGTCAGTGGGTGCTCTCCTGTGGAGACACAGGGGTCAGTGGGTGCTCTCCTGTGGAGACACGGGGGTCAGTGGGTGCTCTCCTGTGGAGACACGGGGGTCAGTGGGTGCTCTCTTGTGTAGACACGGGGGTCAGTGGTTGCTCTCTGTGGAGACACGGGGGTCAGTGGGTGCTCTCTTGTGGAGACACGGGGGTTAGTGGGCACTCTCCTGTGGAGACACGGGGGTCAGTGGGTGCTCTCTTGTGTAGACACGGGGGTCAGTGGTTGCTCTCTGTGGAGACACGGGGGTCAGTGGGTGCTCTCTTGTGGAGACACGGGGGTCAGTGGGTGCTCTCCTGTGGAGACACGGGGGTCAGTGGGTGCTCTCCTGTGGAGACACGGGGGTCAGTGGGTGCTCTCCTGTGGAGACACGGGGGTCAGTGGGTGCTCTCTTGTGTAGACACGGGGGTCAGTGGTTGCTCTCTGTGGAGACACGGGGGTCAGTGGGTGCTCTCTTGTGGAGACACGGGGGTTAGTGGGCACTCTCCTGTGGAGACACGGGGTCAGTGGGTGCTCTCCTGTGGAGACACGGGGGTCAGTGGGTGCTCTCTTGTGGAGACACGGGGGTCAGTGGGTGCTCTCTTGTGTAGACATGGGGGTCAGTGGTTGCTCTCTGTGGAGACACGGGGGTCAGTGGGTGCTCTCTTGTGGAGACACGGGGGTTAGTGGGCACTCTCCTCTGGAGACACGGGGGTCAGTGGGTGCTCTCCTGTGGAGACACGGGGGTCAGTGGGTGCTCTCCTGTGGAGACACGGGGGTCAGTGGGTGCTCTCTTGTGTAGACACGGGGGTCAGTGGTTGCTCTCTGTGGAGACACGGGGGTCAGTGGGTGCTCTCTTGTGGAGACACGGGGGTTAGTGGGCACTCTCCTGTGGAGACACGGGGTCAGTGGGTGCTCTCCTGTGGAGACACGGGGGTCAGTGGGTGCTCTCCTGTGGAGACACGGGGGTCAGTGGGTGCTCTCTTGTGTAGACACGGGGGTCAGTGGTTGCTCTCTGTGGAGACACGGGGGTCAGTGGGTGCTCTCTTGTGGAGACACGGGGGTCAGTGGGTGCTCTCCTGTGGAGACACGGGGGTCAGTGGGTGCTCTCCTGTGGAGACACGGGGGTCAGTGGGTGCTCTCCTGTGGAGACACGGGGGTCAGTGGGTGCTCTCTTGTGTAGACACGGGGGTCAGTGGTTGCTCTCTGTGGAGACACGGGGGTCAGTGGGTGCTCTCTTGTGGAGACACGGGGGTTAGTGGGCACTCTCCTGTGGAGACACGGGGTCAGTGGGTGCTCTCCTGTGGAGACACGGGGGTCAGTGGGTGCTCTCCTGTGGAGACACGGGGGTCAGTGGGTGCTCTCTTGTGTAGACACGGGGGTCAGTGGTTGCTCTCTGTGGAGACACGGGGGTCAGTGGGTGCTCTCTTGTGTAGACATGGGGGTCAGTGGTTGCTCTCTGTGGAGACACGGGGGTCAGTGGGTGCTCTCTTGTGGAGACACGGGGGTCAGTGGGTGCTCTCCTGTGGAGACACGGGGGTCAGTGGGTGCTCTCTTGTGGAGACACGGGGGTCAGTGGGTGCTCTCCTGTGGAGACACGGGGGTCAGTGGGTGCTCTCCTGTGGAGACACGGGGGTCAGTGGGTGCTCTCCTGTGGAGACACGGGGGTCAGTGGGTGCTCTCTTGTGTAGACAAGGGGGTCAGTGGTTGCTCTCTGTGGAGACACGGGGGTCAGTGGGTGCTCTCTTGTGGAGACACGGGGGTTAGTGGGCACTCTCCTGTGGAGACACGGGGTCAGTGGGTGCTCTCCTGTGGAGACACGGGGGTCAGTGGGTGCTCTCTTGCGTAGACACGGGGGTCAGTGGGTGCTCTCTGTGGAGACACGGGGGTCAGTGGGTGCTCTCTTGTGGTGACACGGGGGTTAGTGGGCACTCTCCTGTGGAGACACGGGGTCAGTGATTGCTCTCCTGTGGAGACACGGGGGTCAGTGGGTGCTCTCGTCCGCTGGCCCGGCCGCCTTTAGAAAGACAGCATGGCCCAGGGCTCATCCCAACTGAACGCCGACCTCCTTAACCGTGGGCAGAACACTACTCAGACAACACAGGGTGAGGGAACCACAATATTAAGACTTTATTGGATCCCAAACAATTAACGGCACATAACACATAACCAGCAAAACCACAGAATGTAACCGGGAACAGTTCCTCACCCTTCCACTGACTCACCAGGGATTAGACTGTCCGTGCCTCAGAGCCTCCAGGGCTACTTACTCCAATCCAGCAGCACCCCGCTTTCAGTGGGCACCCACCGAGAATGGAATAATGCCAGATTTAGGAAGCTGTCTGAGGACCGCAAAGCCTGTAGTCAGGTGACTGGATTGTCCCAAGCTGGATTCCTTCCTTAGGTAGTCCTTGATAACTCAGCCGAATCCTTGCATTCGATGCTGAAGTCCATGTAGTATTATAATCCAGGTTCGGTTATGGCTTGCCAATCAGATCCGCAGATCCTAGATTGGTATCATGTAGCAAGAGTCTACCCGGGCAATGGACAGTCCTCCTTCTTATACCCCTGACCATTGTGGTCTTCACGATTGGTGGATAAGACTGGGCTCTTATTGGCTAGATTTCAAGCTGTATACAAAATATCCCTAGTAGTAATGATCTCTGGCAGAGACGAGGGAGAGACAGCTAAGTTACATCGCATCTAGCAATACACATAGTAATACAATGGGAGGTTCGCATAATTGATTTGTCTGGGTATTATTATTATTATTATTTATTATTATAGCGCCATCAATTCCATGGTGCTGGACATGTGAAAGGGGTGTACATAATAGGGACAAGTACAATATTCATAAACAATACAAGGCACAGACAGGTACAGAAGGATAGAGGACCCTGCCCGCGAAGGCTCACAGTCTACAAGGGATAGGTGAGGATACAGTAGGTTAGGGTAGGGTATCTGACCTTCACTGGCCAAGGCAATTACAAGAGTCAACAAGAACTTTAACACTAGACTCCTAAGGGCCTTGTAGAAACAATGAGGGGCTTATCCCCCGTTTATAAACAAACTATCATCATGTCTGGATGAATTTTAAGAAACTTAACCCATGCTAGGTACTGACAGAGTCCATGTCGTCACACTGGTCTAGTGACGTGTTGTGATCCGGACTTACCGGTGGCTGTAGTAATTTGATGCTGTGGGTGGTTGCGGTGTTAGCCATTGTTGTCCTTTTGTTGCTGCCTTCCTTCTCTTGCTTTTCTCCTTAGTCTCTTACCATTTGTTCCTGTGAGTGTGCAGTGTGTTGGAGTTTGCTTTTTTCCTTGTTTGTCTAAATCCTTCCTTCTCAGTGGGGAAGCAGTTTAGTTCTGGTCTGCAGAATAGTAAGTTACAGGTCTCCGGCATCTCCACCATCGGGTAATCCAGAGATTAGGGATAGCCTAGGGTCCCCTAGCATGAGGGACAGTTTAGGAGCCCCCTGTCCCTCGCAATCCTACTGTCACATCGTGACAATTAGATACCAGGAACATATCTAACAAGACTTGGTGTTTTGGAGATACTGTGACCCACCTGTCCGGACATCACACTTTGGCTTACTGAAATCTTTCCACTTGCCCTTTTTATTTCTACATCCAACACATCCACTTCAAGAACTGACTGTTCACTTTATTTCCATTATCAATGGAATATAAAGGGCTCAATTCACCTAGTTGTTTCTGCCTGACTTCTGGTAGTCTTGGCCATCTTCCTCCTCCTCCTCCTCCAATCTTTCTCAGTGTATTTGGCTGGATTCCTCCGATCGATGACACTTCCTTGTGATAAAGTTCATGGTAATGTTACCACTTTCACGAAGAGTTCATGAACTTGAGATGAAATGCTCCGCTCTTTCTTGGTGACATTGTGAGCACGATGTGCAGGGCTGACAGTGAGGAATGAGGAGGGATGACTTTACTTCTTCAGAATATGGAAAATTTCCGACACCCTCCTTATATTTCATCTGGTGCTGACGTGACCTCTGTAGTATGAAAGTGAAGAGCAGAATTATTATTATTATTATTATTATTATTATTAATAATATTATTATTTATTATTATAGCGCCATTAATTCCATGGTGCTTTACAAGTGAAAGAGGGTATACGTACAACAATCATTAACAGTACAAAACAGACTGGTACAGGAGGAGAGAGGACCCTGCCCGCGAGGGCTCACAGTCTACAGGGGATGGGTGAGGGTACAGGAGGAGAGAGGACCCTGCCCGCGAGGGCTCACAGTCTACAGGGGATGGGTGAGGGTACAGGAGGAGAGAGGACCCTGCCCGCGAGGGCTCACAGTCTACGTGGGATGGGTGAGGGTACAGGAGGAGAGAGGACCCTGCCTGCGAGGGCTCACAGTCTACAGGGAATGGGTGAGGGTACAGGAGAAGAGAGGACCCTGCCCGCGAGGGCTCACAGTCTACAGGGGATGAGTGAGGGTACAGGAGGAGAGAGGACCCTGCCCGCGAGGGCTCACAGTCTACCGGGGATGGGTGAGGGTACAGGAGAAGAGAGGACCCTGCCTGTGAGGGCTCACAGTCTACAGGGGATGGGTGAGGGTACAGGAGGAGAGAGGACCCTGCCTGCGAGGGCTCACAGTCTACAGGGGATGGGTGAGGGTACAGGAGGAGAGAGGACCCTGCCCGCGAGGGCTCACAGTCTACAGAGGATGAGTGAGGGTACAGGAGGAGAGAGCACCCTGCCCGCGAGGGCTCACAGTCTACAGGGAATGGGTGAGGGTACAGGAGGAGAGAGGACCCTGCCCGCGAGGGCTCACAGTCTACAGGGGATGAGTGAGGGTACAGGAGGAGAGAGGACCCTGCCCGCGAGGGCTCACAGTCTACAGGGGATGGGTGAGGGTACAGGAGAAGAGAGGACCCTGCCTGCGTGGGCTCACAGTCTACAGGGGATGGGTGAGGGTACAGGAGAAGAGAGGACCCTGCCCGTGAGGGCTCACAGTCTACCGGGGATGGGTGAGGGTACAGGAGAAGAGGGGACCCTGCCTGCGAGGGCTCACAGTCTACAGGGAATGGGTGAGAGTACAGGAGAAGAGAGGACCCTGCTCGCGAGGGCTCACAGTCTACAGGGGATGGGTGAGGGTACAGGAGGAGAGAGGACCCTGCCCGCGAGGACTCACAGTCTACAGGGAATGGATGATGGTACAATAGGTGAGGACAGAGCTGGTTGCGCAGTGGTGTACTGGTCTGAGGGCTATTGTAGGTTGTAGGCTTGTTGGAAGAGGTGGGTCTTCAGGTTCCTCTTGAAGCTTTTCACGGTAGGGGAGAGTCTGATATGCTGGGGTAGAGCGTTCCAGAGTAAGGGGGAGGCATGGGAGAAGTTTTGTATGCGATTGTGGGAAGAGGAGATAAGAGAGGAGTAGAGAAGGAGCTCTTGTGAGGATTTGAGGTTGTGTGTAGGTAGGTACCGGGAGACTAGGTCACAGATGTAGGGAGGAGACAGGTTGTGGATGACTTTGTATGTCATGGTTAGTGTTTTGAACTGGAGTCTTTGGGCAATGGGAAGCCAGTGAAGGGATTGGCAGAGAGGAGAGGCTGGGGAATAGCGAGGGGAGAGGTGGATTAAGCGGGCCGCAGAGTTCAGGATAGATTGGAGGGGTGCAAGAGTGTTGGAAGGGAGGCCAGAGAGCAGGAGGTTGCAGTAGTCGAGGCTGGAGATGATGAGGGCATGCACTAATGATTTTGCTGATTCTTGGATAAGGAAAGCACGGATCCGGGAAATATTTTTGAGTTGTAGTTAGCATTAGGTGAAGAGGGCTTGGATGTGTGGCTTGAAGGATAGAGCAGAGTTGAGGATTACTCCAAGGCAACGAGCTTGTGAGACTGGGGAGAGTGAGCAGCCATCAACTTTGATGAATAGGCTTGGTGCAGGAGTTGAATGAGGAGGAGGAAAGTTGCTAAATGCTAAATGTTTTGGTAAAGAAGTCATCAATGTGACCCATAAACCCCAGAATGACAGGAGAAGGACCCCCTCTGTAGCACTGAAGCCCCTTCAATGTGTATGAACACTCTACGATCTGCTTATTGTTAATAGGTAGGAATTGTCCAAAGCAGGGAACCACCTAAATGTCCTCTATCGTCTAATTTCAGACCTCAATGCAGTTGACAACTTTTGGTTGGACCTTCATGTCACAATTCGAGGGGGGGCATAGAGTGATTTGCAAAAAAAAGGTAGCATTTTTCCAAATTTGCAGCGTCCAGAAGCAGAACCTCAACTGCATGACACGAAGAAATATCCGAAGAATACTCAGGTTGAGATTAATTATGTTTCAGACTAATTGGGTTGAGTCATTGATAATTGTTTAGGTCATTTATCAGTCATGTTATTTCCCAACTAATATTTCAAAATGCTTTACTTTTTTTCAATGACTCATCCCCTGATAAGTGGGGCAGAAATGAGAAAAATATCAAATTTACCGTCCTACAGAAAAACTCCCACATCGGGAACATAATTGCCCCATTAACGCTCATCTATATTCGTGAAGGCATGGAAATCCCGAAGAACTTTGGGGCTGAAAGTCATGAACAGATCTTCCCGGATTGATACTTTGTTTCCTTTTTGATTCTGAAAGCATTTTTGGATTGTACGAAGCAATGACACAATGTGGCAGCACCGGCAGCGTCAAAGCCAGGGACGGCCGCAAAGTCGTAGGGTCTGATCACAAAACTGCCACATGATGGGTCAGATGGAAATTTCAGCCTTCAGAGTCCTATTCCAGGGTGTGGTGAGAGATCCTGCACCGGGAGAGGACACCGCCTGCAGTTTTGTTGATATCCGCACTTGTGAAATGGCTCTATAGAATATATAGAAATAGATCCCTCTGTGTGTAATGACTCTATATAATATATAGGAATAGATCCCTCTGTGTGTAATGACTCTATATAATATATAGGAATAGATCCCTCTGTGTGTAATGACTCTATATAATATATAGAAATAGATCCCTCTGTGTGTAATGACTCTATATAATATATAGGAATAGATCCCTCTGTGTGTAATGACTCTATATAATATATATGTCACGCTCTCCGGTCCCCGTGGCCCGCTCTCCGGTCCCCCTGGTCCGCTCCCCGGTTCCCAGCGGCGTCCCCTGCTCACCACTCTTCTTCCTCGCCTGCGCCCTCCATGTGTCCTGCTTCCCGCTCCCGGCGCCCCTCTGCGACGTGGGACACTCACCCGGACACTCCTGCTTCCTCTGCACCGCTCCCTGGACTGGCTTCTGGCACACGGGCCTCGCGCATGCGCATTAGGGCGCGCGCGCGGTCATTGACCCTCTCTTAAAGGGCCAGCACCCAGAAACAGGAAATTGCATAGACAGGTATAGGGTATATTAGGATTCTCTTTCCTGGTGGGCGGGGCCTGTTCTACGTGTTTAGTACGCTAGGAGTTCAGGTCCCCGTATTGCTGTGTCCAGTATTAACCCCTGTCTGTCTCGCAGAGCCTGTCCTGCCATGCCAGCCGGTCCTGACCACGTCCGTTCCAGTACTACTGACGGTAACTTCGGCGGAAGTTCCACCACCTCTGCAGCTCCGCCAGTCTCCAGTCCCTGGCTCCGTTTGGTGACCCGTCCTCTCGCTCAGCAGGTTCCGGATTCAGTCTGACCCTTCAACCCGGTCTCGGACCCTGAGCCTCGTCACCCGGACTACCGTCTAGAACTCCGTGTTCCCAGGTACATCTACTTTCCAGCTCTCCTGCGGACTGGCTTGCTACCAATAGTGCTTCGGCTGCCGTGCATCAAGACCCTTTGGCGGGGTGACCGGCCTGGCTGCCTCACCAGGGGAACCCGGTGTACGGTCCAGTGTTTCCACCACCCGGACATAACAATATAGGAATAGATCCCTCTGTGTGTAATGACTCTATATAATATATAGGAATAGATCCCTCTGTGTGTAATGGCTCTATATAATATATAGGAATAGATCCCTCTGTGTGTAATGACTCTATATAATATATAGGAATAGATCCCTCTGTGTGTAATGACTCTATATAATATATAGGAATAGATCCCTCTTTGTGTAATGACTCTATATAATATATAGGAATAGATCCCTCTGTGTGTAATGACTCGATATAATATATAGGAATAGATCCCTCTTTGTGTAATGACTCGATATAATATATAGGAATAGATCCCTCTGTGTGTAATGGCTCTATATAATATATAGGAATAGATCCCTCTGTGTGTAATGACTCTATATAATATATAGGAATAGATCCCTCTGTGTGTAATGACTCTATATAATATATAGGAATAGATCCCTCTTTGTGTAATGACTCTATATAATATATAGGAATAGATCCCTCTGTGTGTAATGACTCGATATAATATATAGGAATAGATCCCTCTTTGTGTAATGACTCTATATAATATATAGGAATAGATCCCTCTGTGTGTAATGACTCGATATAATATATAGGAATAGATCCCTCTTTGTGTAATGACTCGATATAATATATAGGAATAGATCCCTCTGTGTGTAATGACTCGATATAAGGCCCCTTTCACACGTCAGTGATTCTGGTACATTTGTGCTTTTTTTTAAACGTACCAGAATCACTGACATACGCAGACCCATTATAATGAATGGGTCTGCTCACACGTCAGTGATTTTTCACTGATCATGTCTCCGTGCGGCGTACCCACGTGTGCGTGATTGCCGCACGGAGACATGTCCATTTTTTTCTGGCATCACTGATGTCCCACGGACCACGCAGTGGTGTGGTCCGTGAAACACGTGCCAGAAAAAAACGTGCATTTAAAATAATAAACATTTTAACTCACCCGGCGTCCAGCGATGTCCTCTGCAGCCCGTGCAGCCTGCTGCTCCTAAGCCGGCTGATTACTGTCGCGCATATTAATGATGCACGACACAGCCGACCCGGAAGCAGGTGCTGCAGGGGTCACCGCCGGCCGGATGCTGCACCGCGGGAGGATTCAGCACCACGGACAGCGGGAGCGCGCACAGGTGAGTTGATTTCTAAGTGTAATCACGGGCCACGGAGAACGGAGCCTGGATTGCACTTAGACAACCCACGTGTGCCGTGATTCACGGCACACGCAGAGACATGTGCGTGTTTTACACGCCAGTGAAAATCGTCTGTGTTTTTCACTGACGTGTGAAACGGGCCTAATATATAGGAATAGATCCCTCTGTGTGTAATGACTCTATATAATATAAAGGAATACATCCCTCTGTGTGTAATGACTCTATATAATATAAAGGAATACATCCCTCTGTGTGTAATGACTATATAATATAAGGAATACATCCCTCTATGCGTAATGACTCTATATAATATAAAGGAATACATCCCTCTGTGTGTAATGACCATATAATATAAGGAATACATCCCTCTGTGTGTAATGACTATATAATATAAGGAATACATCCCTCTATGCGTAATGACTCTATATAATATATAGGAATAGATCCCTCTGTGTATAATGACTATATAATATATAGGAATAGAACCCTCTGTGTGTAATGACTCTATATTATATATAGGAATAGATCCCTCTGTGTGTAATGACTCTATATAATATATTGGAATAGATCCCTCTGTGTGTAATGACTCTATATAATACATATGAATAGATCCCTCTGTGTGTAATGACTCTATATAATATATAGGAATAGATCCCTCTGTGTGTAATGACTCTATATAATATATAAGAATAGATCCTTCTGTGTGTAATGACTCTATATAATATATAGGAATAGATCCTTCTCTGTGTAATGACTCTATATTATATATAGGAATAGATCCCTCTGTGTGTAATGACTATATAATATATTGGAATAGATCCCTCTGTGTGTAATGACTCTAATACATAGGAATAGATCCCTCTGTGTGTAATGACTGTATATAATATATAGGAATAGATCCCTTTGTGTGTAATGACTGTATATAATATATAGGAATAGATCCCTCTGTGTGTAATGACTCTATATAGGAATAGATCCCTCTGTGTGTAATGACTCTATATAGGAATAGATCCCTCTGTGTGTAATGACTCTATATAGGAATAGATCCTTCTGTGTGTAATGACTCTATATAATATATAGGAATAGATACTTCTGTGTGTAATGACTCTATATAATATATAGGAATAGCTCCCTCTGTGTGTAATGACTCTATATTATATATAGGAATAGATCCCTCTGTGTGTAATGACTATATAATATATTGGAATAGATCCCTCTGTGTGTAATGACTCTATATAATATATAGGAATAGATCCCTCTGTGTGTAATGACTCGATATAATATATAGGAATAGATCCCTCTGTGTGTAATGACTCTATATAATATATAGGAATAGATCCCTCTGTGTGTAATGACTCTATATAATATATAGGAATAGATCCCTCTGTGTGTAATGACTCGATATAATATATAGGAATAGATCCCTCTGTATGTAATGACTGTATTTAATATATAGGAATAGATCCCTTTGTGTGTAATGACTGTATATAATATATAGGACTAGATCCCTCTGTGTGTAATGACTCTATATAGGAATAGATCCCTCTGTGTGTAATGACTCTATATAGGAATAGATCCCTCTGTGTGTAATGACTTTATATAGGAATAGATCCCTCTGTGTGTAATGACTCTATATAAGATATGTGTTTCCCTTTTTGTATTGAATTACTGAAATAAATTAACGTTTTGATGATATTCAAATTTATTGAGATGCATGTGTTTCATGACTTCGTCTATCAATATGGATCCAAACTAGTCATATAATTTATAAATGGAGGATCCAAACCTTAGAGGGACAAAGCACACTCAATACCCTTTTTTAACTCCCAGACTGGATCTTCAGATGTCGTCAACCCAAGGACAAGTCATCAAGGAATCGTCCCAAAGAGGTAAGATTGGAGAGAAAGACGTCCTGAAGCCAGAAGCGGAGCTTTGTGTCCCATAGAGCATGGCCGACATTCTAGAATAATCTAATATGGTGGAACTTCTGGGTTTGACCTTTTCACATCCTGGTAA
Source organism: Anomaloglossus baeobatrachus (assembly GCF_048569485.1). Classification (NCBI taxonomy): domain Eukaryota; kingdom Metazoa; phylum Chordata; class Amphibia; order Anura; family Aromobatidae; genus Anomaloglossus; species Anomaloglossus baeobatrachus. Next base: position 150,476 of record NW_027441930.1, on the reverse strand, counting down.
AATTTCACTTCTTTGCCGTCATTGGAAACTTCGCAGTCCTATTTATATAAGAATAATGATACCATCAAGTATTAATCATCATAGTTAATGAAAAAGTTAATTTGGTTGAAGGGTCCTACTCTTGCTTGATAAAGGTTGATTGGAGACACGACCCTACGCCACGCGATGTTTGTTCCATAATTTGCCTCCATGACTCATTGATAGACCTAGGACTGATCATGGTTCTCCCACAATGACCCTCCAGGATTGAAGCTCTTCCCCCATAATCCTTCCTCAATCTCACGCACCGTTCCTATTCTTCTTTCCTCTCTACAATTTTCCGATCATTCCAGGAAACACCAAACTTCTCAGAGACGTGAATGTACTAATTGGACCTTGAAGAGACCATAATATCCGAGTGTGGCTGTTACCGACCATCCACTTCCTACTCTTCCCCAACAGAATTCTCATTATGTGAGTAACCCTTTCATTTCTGCTCTGAAAATCCTATTAGATACAAGTCAGAGGGGTGCTCAAAAGTCAAACTTCAGCTTCTTTCCCTCTCCCATCACTTGCGGTTGTGTGTGGTCCTGTGAGAATGTAGTTGCCTTACCATGAGTAGGTTTCATCTACTACCTTGGTCTTTATAAATCCTAGTAGCAAGTCTGTCTGAGGCCTGATACTAGTGCATTGTATGTATCTGGTAAGCTGCATAACAATTTGGCTATCTTCTATAACCTCACCCACTGATCACCGTTCCATTTATGAGCCGATTTTGCGGATTCTCATTTTGTGGAGTTTACTTTGCAGATATAACTTGCTGTTTAGGCTGGATCCTATGTGCCTTTTACACGTTCATGTCTTCTGTAGATCATTCTCCACTAATAACCCAATAACGAATGTTGTCTGTTTTTCTTGTTCTCTTCCTGATTTATAATTTGGACCTTCCACAACTCATCTATAGTCTATAACATTTTGACTTTAAGCTTCCACAGCTGGTAAATTGTCTTTAATCTGTTTGGTATCTGTAAATGTAAGCTCGAAGCTGCAGCTTTTCCCTTCTCTCCTTTGTATCCATACACTGAGTTTCTTACCTGTATACTGGAGATGAGAACCCCTGGACGATTCCTTGTATCTGTCTGCTCACCAGGCTGTACGGTGCTTTTTCCTGCATTCGTCTTGGTCCATTATCAGTTGTAGATTTCGGCTTCCAGCAGAAAGTTAAGCCATTGTAGGAAAATAAAGTGTTCTACTTGGGACACACAGTGACTTTTATCGTCATCACCACAACATGGAACATTAGAGAAAATTCTTGTTATGCTTGTGGATAAGGCAGAGAGTGGGAGTGGACCACCTGGACCGCAACGTTAACCCATGCTTACCATGTCATGGAAGGGACTTGACTAAACGCCTGCCGGGTAGACGCCAGGTGCCACTCACAGGGCAGTGTCCAGGACTGTGGCAGTTGACCTCCAAGACAGGGATGGGGGGCAGAGTCTCCGCTGCTGACAGGTGCAGCCGGGATTGCTGAGGCAGACAAGACCGCTAGCCGGACAGGCAATGTCTCTAGTACTTACGGGTGCAGCCAGGAAGGCTGAGGCAGACAGGACAGCAGGAGAGCATGGCTGGGATAGGGTGATGGGTTCAGATATGTGGACACAGTTTCAGGTAACGGACAGTGGGCAACAGGACCTGACAACCAGCTAGACGGACATAATCTAATTGACCATGCTGCTCAGGCATCTCCCCTAGTGGGAGGGTGCCTAAATTACCCAGTGCCTCTCCGCCATAGGCGGAGAGGCACTTCCAAGTATAGGTGCTCTGGCCCTTTAGGAGAACGCACACACTAAGCGCACTCCCAGGAGGGCTGTGTGGCTTGCACAGGCCCCGGGAGTAGGAGGAAAGAGACTCGCATGTAGAGTACCATGAGGAGGCAAGGCAGGGCGAGTCTGGCTGTAGCGGTGAGTGAGTCGTCGTCGCTGCTGGGGAAAAGCAGAGCAGTTCAGGGACGCCGGCACTACAAACCTGAGAATGACAGAAGAGGTTATTCATTAGAATCCAGAGGAACTACATGCAGATAAACTATCTTGTATGCTGATGTCCGTTCTCAGTATAAGCCTGCAGCTGTTGTATGAGTTAACTTTCCCTGGGATATAGTGAATGGATTTGTTATTTTGGTGATATTACGGTGTTCTAGTGATTAGATATGCTGCACGTGTTTGGCTTGCTGTAATTTCATGTTTCATGTAAAGCCCTAATTTTAGAACCTGAATTTTACAAATTTTTTAAGTTTTTGTTTGTTCCTGTCATCAACCATGCTGGTAAGCAGGCGGTATGAGTGATGTAAGTTGTGCATTGTCATCATTCCTCATATTGTTGTGATTTCCATTCTCAGGCTTGTGTATCGGGTGACCAGCGATGGTTGGTCTCCTCCTGCCACCATGTTGTAGTCACGGGTCAGTGGTCTGGATCTCCGCACCGTTCACCCTCCTTCTTGTTTTGGCGTCTCTGATAAACCCTGTGGGCTGATCTGATAACCATCTCTCAGGTGATCAGCTGTTTCCTCTTTGGTATGGGTTCTTATCTTCTGATTCTTATCTCCCCTCATATCCTGGCCTTACTCCTTCACATAGGACTGCTCCATCCTCTTGTGTCAGATGACCTGCTCATCATGGCTCATCACCATCGCAGGAATTCGACAAGGTGCTTGTAGTGATTTTGTCAACAGCTCCAAATCGTGTTTGCACATCTCCGACTCCGCAATAAACAAGTAGGTAGGAGTCACAAACCAGAGAATCAAATACAAGGATGAAATTGGTACCAAAATATGAGGCAACCAGAGCCAGGTCAGAGTCCAGGAGGTCAGCCAGAAAAAAGCCATAATGGGCACTTAGGGGAAAATCCATAAGAAAAATCAAGAAACAAGGTACAAATAGTGTTGCCTGGAAAGCTAGCCTGGTCGTCAGTCTCCCTGTACTTACGCCATTCGGCAGCTCTGCCTAAAGATTGGTGGCACGTTGACAACTTTACCCCAAATCCACCTTCTTTTTTATGAATTGGGTATCCTAATACAGAGAAGTCTCAGGACAAATTTATAAATAGAGAACCTTAGCTTGGCTCGATGAAATAAGAACGACCACCACACACCAGATGATGGCATTGTATCAAACCATTAGACATGAGAAGCTCCAAGAATGATTCAGATGCCCTTTTGATTTTTGGGTTCTCGTGAGGTTTTTGCTCATGGACTTCCACCAATCCTATCTTATGAGTTGACATCCATGTGGATGTATCAGTTGTCTATGGTGCACAATCCGTCTTTCTCTTGGATGTATATTCAGGTTCCTCTAGCATCTTCATAACTTTGAGATGTCACAAAGTTTAGATTCTGACTCGGGGCACCAAATACCAAACTGGGCGACCTCGGCAAGCATTCCTTCCTGCGCACTGATGTCTTGGGGCTGCTTTCTCACTCACATGTACTTATAACCTTTCCAGTGAATGATTGGTATTTTTTTTTATTTTTACTGATTTCTCAACCTTATGTATGACATTGCTGAGTAGATGTCAGGACTTTCCCCAGGTTTCCATCTCCATTAAACACGCATTTATCTCCTGCTGCTGTCCATCCAATGGTGGAGATATGTCTCTTGACTTAATTGGCACTGGAGTCCAGGAGGTTAGGCACCAAAACGTTTGTATGTGTCTTCTTGTTGCCTCGTTGATCCATTTGACTACTATAGGGATGGGGGATGGACACTGCCAATTACTTCTTGCTTTTATGGTTTGGGGGTGTGAGGAGGCAGACACATGTCGGTGTTCACCCCTTAATACAGTATATCACATATCTTCCTTCTCATCACACTTCCTAAAGCTCAATGTGGACAAATCCAAATTCAGCATTCATTTCCTCCACCTCACTTATCTCCCCTAGCTGATCCATCACAATAAATTACATCACACTTTCCCCTGTACCGGACGTCCGCTGTCTCGGAGTGACTCTTGACTCTGCCTTGTCCTTCAAACCGCACATCCAAGTTCTCGCTGCCTCCAGCTGAAAAATATTTCCAGAATCCGTTCCTTCCACAAACCTCAATCTACTAAAATGTTAGTGCATGCCTCATCATCTCCCACCTGGACTACTGCAACATCTTCATCTGTGGCATCCCTGCTAACAGTCGTGCACCTCTCCAGTCCATCCTTAACTTTGCTGCCCGACTAATCCACCTCTCCTCTCTACTCCTCCGCTTCTCCTCTCTGCAAATCCCTTCATTGACTCCCAATTCCCCAACGTATTCAATGCAAACTACTAACACTGACCTACAAATCAGTCCATAACCGGTTTCCTTCATATATCTCCGAACTAATCTCCCGATATACTCCAACACGTAATCTTTGGTCCTCCCAGACCTCCTTCTCTCCTCCACACTTGTACATTCCTCATCCAGGCATTTTCAAGACTTCTCACAAGCATACCCCATCCTCTTGAATTCTGTGATCCAATACATCCGATTATTGGCCACATTCACAACTTTCAGAGACAACTTGAAAACTCATCTCTTGAAGAAAGCTGCAGCCTGCAATGACCCCGCTGCCGCCTCACCACCACCGGGAGCTACCTCCTCACTGACACCTACCAGAGCTGCCTCCTCACCGCCACCGGATCTGCCTCCTCATTGCCATCGAAGCTACCTCCTCATTGCCATCGAAGCTGCCTCCTCATCGCCACCGGAGTTCGGAGCTGCCTCCTCACCGCCACCAGAGCTGCCTCCTCATTGCCATAGAAGCTGCCTCCTCATCGCCACCGGAGCTGCCTCCTCACTGCCACCGGGGCTGCCTCCTCATTGCCACCTGAGCTGCCTCCTCATTGCCACCTGAGCTGCCTCCTCACCGCCACTGGAGCTGCCTCCTCATTGCCACCTGAGCTGCCTCCTCATTGCCACCTGAGCTGCCTCCTCACCGCCACCAGAGCTGCCTCCTTATTGCCATTGAAGCTGCCTCCTCATTGCCATCGAAGCTGCCTCCTCATCGCCACCGGAGCTGCCTCCTCACCGCCACCGGAGCTGCCTCCTCACCGCCACCAGAGCTACCTCCTCACCGCCACCAGAGCTGCCTCCTCACCGCCACCGGAGCTGCCTCTTCACCGCCACCGGAGCTGCCTCCTCACCACCACCTGAGCTACCTCCTCACCACCAGACAGTGAAGCTGTCTCCTCACCACTATCAGAGCTGCCTCCTCACCGCCATCGGAACTGCCTCCTCACCACCACTAGAGCTGCCTCCTCACCACCACCGGAGCTAACTCCTCACCACCAGACAGCGAAGGTGTCTCCTCACCATTATCAGAGCTGCCTCCTCACCACCACCGGAGCTGCCTCCTCACCACCACCACCAGAGCTGCAGCAACTCCCAATCCTATTGCCTCCCTTCCCATCACCCGATCCTCTCCCCACTGCACCCAGTCTCTCGTTGTTAGTTTTGTTCACTGTAATGTATATTCCTGTCTTGTATATAACCCCTTCTCATATACAGCACCGTGGAATAAATGGTGCTCTATAAATAATAGTAATGAATAACATCGCTCCAGCTTGCTGTCATGTGTAAATTGCAGCTTACACCCTTTATCCTTCTTTTTCCGTCACTCATGGATGAATAGTAACCCCTCCTGCGCACAGTCATCGTTTCTCTTTATTTTTCGTCAGCTCCCTTTCTTGACTTCTTTTCCTTAGAATGGAAGGATTAGGTTGGCACTTCTGTCCACGGATGTTTCTTACTCTTTTATCTAATTACTACCTTTCCCAGAAGAATAATCTCTTAGGACAATGGTTGAATAATGCCGCCATTTCATGTCACGTAGAATAGTGCGATGCGCTCGGCGACTATGAATGGAGTCTTCATCGTTGACTTGATCTTTCCTATCTATGATAATCAAACAAATATGAAGAGAAGTAAACCTGTCAGGGTGATGGCTCCTGAGACTGAAGGATGCACATGTCTCATCAGGGTGTAACCAGTTCATGTAAGAATCTCATGTCACATATTTCTTCCTCTCCACCTTTGCTTTGATCTGGTTCTACGCGACTCCACCCTGCTCTCCAGCTACAGTCCGGGATCCCATGGCACAAGCTTTTCTGGGTTCTGTGCTGAGCTAAAAATGGTCATCCTGGTCATCTCATTGCTGGAGGAAAACCAAAGAAGAAACAGGAACAGAGTGCAGGACAGCAAGCGACCGGATACATTGTAACAGGTGGCACCAGCAGCCAATGAGGAGCCGCCATTACTAGGGTGTTTCCTCCTTTTATAAGGTGCTTTTTCCAATATTGGTCATTGATGGGACTCTTGCGTCCATCTTAGTCCCTCTAGACCCCGCACCTGTCCTAATCTCTCACCCCCAGTGGTCTCTAGTAATAAGCGAGCATGCTTGCCACTGCTCTGTACTTGTTGGAGATTGCCCACTATACTCGGTAATGCCATAGCCATTACTGTGATTGGCCGGCCGCATCGCGTCATCAGGTCATATATGAGACCTGGGGGCACAATGCTCAGCACTTTCCTCTGGATATAATTCGGGTAGAGTAGAGGGTAGGGTAGAGGGTGAGCTCAGATTAGAGCAGGGTTTGTACACTTGCATTCTGTAGTGCTTTTCATGTGGTTCTAAAGGGTGTTTTAAGCCTTGTTTAACCTAATAAATAATTTTAAAAAACAGCATGGAGTCCCCCCATGTTTTTGGTAACCAGCCAAGGTAAATCAGACAACTGGGGGCTGGTATTATCAAGGTGGGAAGATCCATGGTTATTGGGCCCTTCACAGCCAAAAAATAGCAGCCAGTATCCGCCCCAGAAGTGGCGCATTCATTAGATGCTCCAATTCTGGCGCTTCAACCCGGGTCTTCCCGATTGCCCTGGTGTGGTGGCAATCTGGGTAATAGTAGTTGGGATTGATGTCAGCTGTGTAATTTCATCTGGCATCAAGTCCAGGGGTTAGAAATAGAGAGGAGTCTATCAGATACCCCCAATACTAACCCAGTAAGTAAAAATCAGTAAAAAATATTAGTGATGACGTCACCAACATTACAGCTCATCAGCGATCTCACTGGTTCACACAGAGGATGGCTCGAGTGTAGTGTTGAGCAGACCCGAACTGTAAAAGTCCGGATCTGCGTGGTTTCAGCGTCCGATCCGGGTCCGACCTGGACCCGGGAATCCGGCTGCACGATCCGGGTTCGGGATTCTTTTTTTTTCTCTCTCTCTCTCACTCTCTCTCTCGTCCCGGATCCGCTCCCCATTGACTTACGTTGGCCCGGATTCCGGATCGGATCCGGACTTCTCTGACAACCCGCGACGGATCCGCCGGACCCGGATTATTAGCAATCCGCTCAACTCTACTCGAGACCCAGAATGTCTAAAGAGCGGTGACGTCACAGAGCTCAGCCTGACCAGGAGTGACCTGTGAAGTGTCGTTCTCAGAACGAAGCTCCATACGTTGTACTACAGAATTAGTGGGCATTGTGGGAACGCCATGGACTAAGATGAGGATTTTTTTCATAATTGGTGAACGGGGAAAGTCTCTTGTCTTTTATTTCTCTCTTTTTATATCTTTCTGGTTTCCAATTGTGGACTATGTCAGATTTGGGAAAGTACTGTTGAACGTTATTTTTTTGTGTGTGTTTTTTCTTTTAACTTACTGGGTTAGTAATAGGGGTATGTGATAGACACCTCTCCATTAATAACCCCTGGGCTTGATGCCAGTTGTCACTACAGAGCTGACATCAACCCCCAAAAATATTACTCCGATTTCGCCAGAATTGGGGCATCTAACGGATACACCATTTTTAGGGTGGCTGCAGGCTGCTATTTTTAGGCTTGGAAGAGACAAATAACCATGGTCCTTCCCAGCCTTAGAATTCCAGCCCCCAGCTGTCTTCTTTACCTTGGCTGGTTATCAAAAGTAGGGCGTCAAGCTGTCAAATAAGCGCCACAGGGTACAATTTTATTATATATCAGGGGATTGTGCAATTACAGTTAGGTCCACAAATATTTGGACAGTGACACAATTTTCGCGAGTTGGGCTCTGCATGCCACCACATTGGATTTGAAATGAAACCTCTACAACAGAATTCAAGTGCAGATTGTAACGTTTAATTTGAAGGTTTGAACAAAAATATCTGATAGAAATTGTAGGAATTGTACACATTTCTTTACAAACACTCCACATTTTAGGAGGTCAAAAGTAATTGGACAAATAAACCAAACCCAAACAAAATATTTTTATTTTCAATATTTTGTTGCGATTCCTTTGGAGGCAATCACTGCCTTAAGTCTGGAACCCATGGACATCACCAAACGCTGGGTTTCCTCCTTCTTAATGCTTTGCCAGGCCTTTACAGCCGCAGCCTTCAGGTCTTGCTTGTTTGTGGGTCTTTCCGTCTTAAGTCTGGATTTGAGCAAGTGAAATGCATGCTCAATTGGGTTAAGATCTGGTGATTGACTTGGCCATTGCAGAATGTTCCACTTTTTTGCACTCATGAACTCCTGGGTAGCTTTGGCTGTATGCTTGGGGTCATTGTCCATCTGTACTATGAAGCGCCGTCCGATCAACTTTGCGGCATTTGGCTGAATCTGGGCTAAAAGTATATCCCGATACACTTCAGAATTCATCCGGCTACTCTTGTCTGCTGTTATGTCATCAATAAACACAAGTGACCCAGTGCCATTGAAAGCCATGCATGCCCATGCCATCACGTTGCCTCCACCATGTTTTACAGAGGATGTGGTGTGCCTTGGATCATGTGCCAATCCCTTTCTTCTCCAAACTTTTTTCTTCCCATCATTCTGGTACAGGTTGATCCTTGTCTCATCTGTCCATAGAATACTTTTCCAGAACTGAGTTGGCTTCATGAGGTGTTTTTCAGCAAATTTAACTCTGGCCTGTCTATTTTTGGAATTGATGAATGGTTTGCATCTAGATGTGAACCCTTTGTATTTACTTTCATGGAGTCTTCTCTTTAGCATGTCTGCTATCTCTCTGATGGATTTTTTCTTTTTTTTCAGCCTCAGGATGTTCTGCTTCACCTCAATTGAGAGTTCCTTAGACCGCATGTTGTCTGGTCACAGCAACAGCTTCCAAATGCAAAACCACACACCTGTAATCAACCCCAGACCTTTTAACTACTTCATTGATTACAGGTTAACGAGGGAGACGCCTTCAGAGTTAATTGCAGCCCTTAGAGTCCCTTGTCCAATTACTTTTGGTCCCTTGAAAAAGAGGAGGCTATGCATTACAGCGCTATGATTCCTAAACCCTTTCTCCGATTTGGATGTGAAAACTCTCATATTGCAGCTGGGAGTGTGCACTTTCAGCCCATATTATATATATAATTGTATTTCTGAACATGTTTTTGTAAACAGCTAAAATAACAAAACTTGTGTCACTGTCCAAATATTTCTGGCCCTGACTGTATGTCCTGTGCACCAGTATACACCGGTATATATGTCTGTCTGTGTATATGTATCTCTATCTATGTAAATCTCTATCAATCTGTCTCTAATATCTATCTTTATAGCATTCATTAGTGTCCAAAAACGCACCAAAAATGCAACAAAAATGCATGTTTTTGCAGCTGGGTTTTCCCCACTAAGAGATGCAGAAATAGTGCAGAAATTTCTCCATCAAAATTCTCAATATGCTCACATAGCCTAAATATCAAGGGGTGTGGAGACAAGAGCTCCTAAACTGGCACTCAGGCTAGGGGGGCCCTAGCTGCCACTCATCCCAGAGATGCGGTTGATGGTTATGATGTCTGGCCTACCTTCCTTGCCTTGCTCCTGTACAGCCCTGATCTAGTACCCCCTATAACGGTCTCCACTGGAGATAAGGTGGCCAGATGGAGTGGACCCACTGGACCACAGGGGGACCCAGGCTTACCCTTTACAGGGAACGGGGAGGGGCTTGACTAAGCACCCACCACGAGGCAGACGCCAGGTGCCACTCCCAGGGCAGTGACTGGGACTGTGGCAGCTGACCCCCAGGACAAGGATGAACACATGAGCAGACAGGCAGAGACTCTAGGGTAGACAGGGACCACTAGGATGGCTGAAGCAGATAGTATGGCCCGGACGGACAAAGTCACTATTGTAGTAGGTGCAGGTGGAACGGCTGGGGAAAACAGTACGGCTAGGCTGGACAGAGTCACTAGTGCAGCAAGGACCACTGGGACAGCAGGGGCTGATAGCATGGCCAGGACGGACAGGTGTCGCGGGCGGAGGAGGGGACGCCGCGCTCTCCCACTGCTGCTCGGGTCCAGCCGGCACTGCGGCCTGCTGCTGCCGCTGCTCGGTGGCTCGAGCGATGGGCCGGATCCCGGGGACTCGAGTGGCGCTCCTCGCCCGTGAGTGAAAGGGGATTGGGATTTGGGATAGTTTGTTGTCCGTGACGCCACCCACGGTTGTGGTGATTTGTTAGCACCACCGCTGCTCTGTATGGGGATCCCGGGAAGGATGGTATGGAGCAGCCAGTTGGTGCGTTGCCCCTCCGTGGGTAGCGGTTGGTGATCCCGGGGCCCAGTGATGAGTTGGGAGATGCAGGGCTTGGTTGGCGCAGGGACGCAGGGGCAGCGCTGTGCCTTGCGGCACTGTGGTACTCACTCAGCCTGAGACGGTGACACAGTTCTCGGTAAAACACACGGCTGGAAAGACGGTTCCCACGGACGGCTGCACTTGCTCTCCCAGTAGGTGACGGTGATGTCCCTTTGTACTGCACCTAATGTTTCTGTGTTGGTAGCGATGGGTTCCCACCGGTAACTCGCTCCCCGGCTTGGATATGGGCCGGAGGAGCCCTACTTTGCCCGCAGGCGCTGGCCCTGAGAAACTGGTGCCCTGGCGGTGGCGGTGTCTCTCTGTAACGGTCGGACTGTTGCCTTCAATCGGGACTTGGTTGTTTGGAGACAGTCGTCCCCTTCACTGACGGATTTGGCAAATTTACGGTGACTCCTAGCCTTGCCGGGTTCCGAGAGGCCCCTGCCCTGGTGCTGACTATTCTTCGTATACTGCTCCAGACCGCCGGGCCACTACCCGTCCGCGGTCCTTCCAGCAACCTCCGAGCAGTCCCCCTCCAGACTGTCACCGCCGTTGCTGACCTTGCTGACACTGTCCTGCACACAGCCGGACCAACTTCAGGCTTTACTACTGTTTCTTGCCACTTTACTTCAGCTTTCACTTCACTTAGCTCCTCTAAACTGCACTTCACTGCACTTCACTGTTTACTCCTTCTTGTCCAAACCCTATCTTTTCTTATCTGCCTGGTTCTTCCCGCCTCCAGGGCTGTGTACTCCTCGGTGGGCGGAGCCAACTGCCTGGCCCACCCCCTGGTGTGAACATCAGCCCCTGGAGGAAGGCAACAAGGATTTAGGTAGCTTTGGTGTTCCTACTGGGGTGTAGGGTGTGGTGGTGTGATGACCTGTGACCCCTGGCTTGCCCAGGGCGTCACATTCCCCCTTAGCAAAATGCAGACCGTCCGCGGGCTGCCCGTCCAACACCGGTTTTATTTTCTGAAAAAGGTAAACGGTAAACATACAATTTATGACAACATCCCACAACGGGAGGCACATTTCTTAACGGTTTACGGTTACGGTTTCCGCTCTCTCCCACCCAAGCAACCTGGCCCTGATGCTGCCCCTAAAACCCAGGCAGCACCCCTTGACCCAAGTCCAGCACAAAGTCACCCGAGCGGGATCTGTCCTACCCCTCCAGAGGGTAGCCACCGGTTCCTGTGGTGGCTGGGCCCTAGCCTGCTCTGCTGAGGGCCCTCCCTCCAACCTGCCTCTCCGGAGGCGGCAACTGCGGAAACGGTAACGGTAAAACAACTTATTTACAAGCCACTAACGTTTGTGGTTGCCCTGCAAGTTCACGGGCTTGTCCATGGAAAGTCCTCCATGCATAACTTTTTAAACGGTCCCCACGGGGACAACGGTGCCGGCAACGGCCGACTTTCTCTCAATCACGGTCAAATCAGATTATTTTTCGGTTCCATTTCACTTATCATTTCTTTTCAAACTTTTCAAACTTTTTCAAACATACACACACTGACTTCCTGATCCCCTCTTTAAAGGATGGTCTCCCTGTACCTAAGTGGGGGTCTACCTAGGTTGGAACGGGTGGACCTCCGGGGTCCGGTGTCAGTAGGACTGGGCAGTGGGGTAGAGGGAACAACCGGTTCCTCCTCCCGGCTATCATGTGGGGCAGGCGGAGGCATAGGGGAGCTGGGCTCAGGTTCATCCCTGGGCACTGGCACTGGTTCTGGCTCACGGTTGACCGCTTCCACCACTTCTTCATCCACAGGTTGTGGGAACAGTATCACTGGAAGAATCACCGCGCCGTTCTGTGTAGGCCAGTCTGCTGGGAAGTCACCCATCACAGTGTGGATCACCTCTTCTGCCTTCTCCGCTGGTGGAGGAACTGGTACTTCAGCCATCGCCCTCAATGCTGGTGGGCACCTTTTCAAATGGTCCCGGGAAACTGTGGCCAAAGTGCCTCCTTGGTCACGACTAATTTGGTAAGCCTTCCCATCTTCCCATCCGGTGGGCTGTATGACGTACGGGTTTTGTTCCCATTGGTCATCCAGCTTGTGGGTTTTCCTCTTCCGCTTCAGGACGACATCTCCGGGCTGAAAAGGGCCAGCAGACACCTTTTGATTAAAGCGCTGCTCCTGCAGTTCCCGACTCCGACTCAAGTTCTTCTCGACATATTCTTGAATCTGCCGGTATTGTGCTCTCCGCCGAGTTTCCCATTCAGCTGTTGAAGGGAGTGCTTCCGGGGCCTCCAACCCCATCTCCAGGTCCACCGGCAGGCGGCCGGGGCGAGCCCTCATCAGGTATGCTGGGGTGCAATTTGTGGAACTGAACGGGATATTGTTGTACATATCGACCAGGTCGGGTAGCTTTTCCGGCCACAGGTTCCGCTCTTCCAGCGGTAACGTCTTGAGGAGTCCCAGGACCAAGTGGTTCATCTTCTCACACATGCCGTTGGTCTGGGCATGGTAAGGGGTGGTCCGGATCTTCTTACAGCCATACAACTGGCAGAACTCGTGGAACACCTCTGCTTCAAAAGCCGGGCCTTGGTCAGTAAGCACCTTTTCGGGATATCCATGCGGTCGGCAGAAATAAGCCTGGAACGCTCGAGCGGCTGTTCGACCAGTTAAGTCCTTGACGGGGACAACCACCATGAATCTTGAATAGTGGTCTACGATGGTCAACGCGTAGGCGTACCCACTTCGGCTGGGGGTGAGCTTGACATGGCCTAAGGCGACCAGTTCCAGCGGCTGATGTGTGATGATCGGGTGTAGGGGCGCCCTCTGGCTGGTCTCGTCCTTCCTCCTCAGCGTGCAAGGACTACACTTCCGGCACCACCAGGCTTCTACCGACTCCTGCATCCCACTCCAGTAGAACCGCTCTCTCAACAGCATCTCCAGCTTTTTCCACCCGAAGTGCCCGGCACCATCATGGTATGCCCGCAAAACAGTAGCTACATCAGCTTGAGGAATAACCAACTGGCAGATTTTCTCATGAGTCTTCTGGTTGATCAGCTCACGGTACAGCTTCCCTTGATGTAGGTACAGCTGTTTCCGTTCTTTCCACAAGCGCTGGGCTTCAGCTGGGGCGGCAGGGTCCATTCCAACAGCACCTTGTTCCACCAGGGTCTTGACGAGGCGGACAGCCGGCGCCTGGTTTTGAGCCTCCTGCCACTCTTGACTGGGCCGTGGGTCCAAGTCCACCCGTTGTTGGTGTACCTGTACCTTCTCAATTGATGGCTGGTGAAATGCAGGAAACTCGATCTCCTCGAGGTCGTCATCCTCGCACCCTTCCTCCGACAAATGGGGCATTCGGGAGAGTGCATCAGCATTGATGTTGACACGACCAGCACGGTACTTGATGGTGAAGTCATAGTTGGCTAGCCGGGCCACCCACCGCTGCTCCAATGCGCCCAACTTGGCCGTGTCCAGGTGAGTCAACGGATTGTTGTCCGTGAAAGCGGTGAATTTTGCTGCAGCCAGGTAGTGGCGGAACCTCTCTGTGATAGCCCATACCAATGCCAGGAGCTCGAGCTTGAAGAAGCTGTAGTTCTCAGGGTTCCTTTCAGTTGGCCGGAGCTTCCGGCTAGCATAAGCAATCACTTTCTCCTTCCCATCCTGGACCTGGGACAGGACTGCTCCTAGTCCCACATTACTGGCGTCAGTGTAGAGGATGAACGGACAGCCATAGTCAGGATACGCTAGGACCTCTTCTCCGGTCAAGGCCGCTTTTAGCTGGCAGAAGGATTCCTCATGCTTTTCTTCCCACACCAGTGGGGCTCCGATGGGCCTACCACCTTTGGTCTGTCCCACGAGGAGATCTTGCATGGGGGCAGCCATCTTCGTGTACCCTTTGATAAAGCGCCGGTAGTACCCCACCAGACCCAGAAACTGCCTTACTTCCCTCACGGTGGCTGGTCTCGGCCAGCCCTGGATGGCAGTGATCTTCTCAGGGTCGGGGGCGACACCTTCTGCACTTACCACGTGCCCCAGGTACTGCACTCTGGGTTTCAGCAGGTGACACTTAGAGGGCTTCAGCTTCATCCCATATTTGGCAAGGGACGCGAACACCTCGGCCAGGTGCTCCAGATGGGCTTCATATGTCTGGGAGTAAACAATCACATCATCCAAGTACAATAGGACGGTCTCGAAGTTTAGGTGTCCCAGACAGCACTCCATCAGCCGTTGGAAGGTTCCTGGGGCATTGCACAGCCCGAACGGCATACTATTGAATTCACAGAGCCCCATCGGGGTGGTGAAGGCGGTTTTCTCCCGGTCTTCCGGGGCCACGGCCACTTGCCAGTACCCACTGGTGAGGTCAAGGGTAGAGAAGTAATTTGCAGTTCTCAGTGCGGCCAAAGACTCTTCAATACGGGGCAGTGGGTAGGCATCTTTATGGGTTATCTGATTAATCTTCCGGTAGTCCACACACATCCGCATGGTACCATCCTTCTTCTTGACCAGTACCAACGGAGCGGCCCAGGGACTACAGCTGTCGCGAATAACCCCTGCCTCCTTCATATTCCTCAACATATCTTTGGCACACTGGTAATGTGCAGGGGGAATAGGCCTGTACCTCTCTTTGATAGGGGGGTGTTCCCCGGTGGGGATATGGTGTTGGACCCCCTTGATCTGCCCAAAGTCTAGTGGATGTTTGCTGAAAACCTGTTCATACTCCCGCACCACCCTGTATACCCCGGCTTTGTGATGTGTAGGGGTGTCATCAGTGCCCACGTGTAGCTGTTGGTGCCACTCATGTACCTCCCCTTGAGGCGGGGAAGTGCTGGTAGTAGGTGGGGAGACTGAGGGACTGGCTTCGTGGATGGTGTGGGGATCCAGGGTGAGTAGCATGGCAAGTGTAGCATACCGGGGAAGCCTGACTTCTTCCTCCCCACAGTTCAGCACCCTCACGGACACTCTCCCCTTCTTCACGTCTACCACCCCTCGGGCGGCCATTACAGTGGGCCAGTGCTCGGAGGGTATGGGCTCCATCATGGCAGGGTAGTCACGCCCCTGAGGCCCTACTGCTGCCCTACACCAAATCATCATCTCACTCCTAGGGGGCACAAGCAACGGAGCCACATCCATCACTCTCACTCTACCAATCTCCCCTCCTGTTGAGTTTACATGCTGGCGGTACATCAAGGCTTGGATCTCACGCTGCACAGCTCTCTGTCGGCTCCCCGCCGCCGTGGCGGCCAGCTGCTGCAGTAGGACCAACACATCACCCATACAGTGCTCCATCACATTGGTTCCTAGCACTATCTTCGGGTTATGATCACTGGGTTCATTCATGATCACAATCATACCCTGGTGTTGCAGTTCAGCTTGCCCTACTGTAATAGCCACCTGTTTATACCCCACTTGGGTCAATGGGAGTCCATTGGCAGCAATTAGCGTTATACTAGTATCTGGGGGTGCCAGCTCGTCTATCCCCCAATACCGCTGGTACAATGTATATGGTATGGTGGTTACCTGGGATCCAGTGTCCAAGAGAGCCATCACCGGTATGCCGTCCACAACCACGGGGATGATGGGTCGGGCCCCGATATACCGGTCCCGCCAGTCCGAGGTGCCACGGGGTTCTACTCCTGAGGATTGGCCCGGGGCCTCAGGGGTTGCTCGTTTAACGGGCACTTTCGGATGTAATGCCCAGGCTTACGGCACTTGTAGCAGGTGGGAGGCCTGCTCCGCGGGTTGCTATTACTTCTCCGCTGCATCCAAGGGACATTTCAGGGCTGTCGGCAAGCTGTATCTGTGCTGAAGGCTGAGATCTGGTCAAAGGTTGGAGTGCAGCAAGAATCTTGGCGAGGTCTCCGTCCATGCGACGGACCTGGGCTGCCAGTTCCTCCATAGTGCTGCTTGGGGCTGCAGGTGTTGGAGAGGTTGGTAGGGCAGGGGCCACCACCATG
Organism: Anomaloglossus baeobatrachus; assembly: GCF_048569485.1. Lineage (NCBI taxonomy): Eukaryota > Metazoa > Chordata > Amphibia > Anura > Aromobatidae > Anomaloglossus > Anomaloglossus baeobatrachus. The sequence goes on along the minus strand of NW_027441930.1, from coordinate 134,023 downwards.
GGGGCTGTCTCAATGGGCCACGGGGTTGGCTCCAGGACTTCTGAGGCTGGGGGCTGTAGTGCTTTAATGGCCCATTCCTTTAACACAGCAAAGTCCACATCAGGGTGTTCCAGGGCCCACAGCCGGAGTTGTTTGCGATCCTCAGGGGATCTCATCCCCTGCGCAAATTGCTCTACTAACATCTTGTTGCTATCCGCCTCATTGATAGGATTCACCCGCTTTAGCGTGCGGAGGGCGGTTTGCAGATGTAAAGCATAGTCCCGAATGCTATCCACAGCCCGTTGCCGGCACTGGTAAAACTGCATCCTCAGCTCAGCTTCAGTCCGGGTCTCAAAGGCAGTCTGTAGCTTCTCAAAGATGGTGGCTACAGAGAGCCGCTCCCCCTCGGCCCAGGTCTCCGCCTCCTGCTCAGCCGCACCGGTTAACTGGCCTAGCACTATCGCTGCACGTTGCTTATCGGTCAGGGGGTACAGCTCTAGCAACGGGTTAAGCTTTTTCCGGAAGACCTGTAAAGCATCCGGTTTCCCGTCATACTGCAGTAGCCAGGCAGCTCCGGGCGCATAGGGCAAGGAGAACGGCATCACCTGAGCGAGCGCGGGGGCCGCGGCACCTCCCGCCAGCGCGGCCGGGACCTGGGCAGGCCCATTCCCATCCGCGGGTGCCACTGCGGCTGCGACCACCGCTCCTCCAGCGGCTCCGTCGGGCGCAGACATCTTGTTTCTGTCCCCCTTAGCTTCTTTCCGGCCACTCCTCTATTGGGGCGGAGTTTTGGCCTTCGCGCCTCTGCTACTCGAGAAGACGCTTGAGCGGGAACTTTTCGCGCCAAAGATGGCGACTTCCGAAATTTTTCAGCCGGATACCTCCGGCGGTCACAAGGCGCACCTCTACCCAACGGCAGAGCGGTAAGATCCTGTTCGTGACGCCAAGTTGTCGCGGGCGGAGGAGGGGATGCCGCGCTCTCCCACTGCTGCTCGGGTCCGGCCGGCACTGCGGCCTGCTGCTGCCGCTGCTCGGTGGCTCGAGCGATGGGCCGGATCCCGGGGACTCGAGCGGCGCTCCTCACCCGTGAGTGAAAGGGGATTGGGATTTGGGATAGTTTGTTGTCCATGACGCCACCCACGGTTGTGGTGATTGTGTGGACACCACCGCTGCTCTGTATGGGGATCCCGGGAAGGATGGTATGGAGCAGCCAGTTGGTGTGTTGCCCCTCCGTGGGTAGGGGTTGGTGATCCCGGGGCCCAGTGATGAGTTGGGAGATGCAGGGCTTGGTGGGCGCAGGGATGCGGGGGCAGCGCTGTGCCTGGCGGCACTGTGGTACTCACTCAGCCTGAGACGGTGACACAGTTCTCGGTAAAACACACGGCTGGAAAGACGGTTCCCACGGACGGCTGCACTTGCTCTCCCAGTAGGTGACGGTGATGTCCCTTTGTCCTGCACCTAATGTTTCTGTGTTGGTAGCGATGGGTTCCCACCGGTAACCCGCTCCCCGGCTTGGATATGGGCCGGAGGAGCCCTACTTTGCCCGCAGGCGCTGGCCCTGAGAAACTGGTGCTCTGGCGGTGGCGGTGTCTCTCTGTAACGGTCGGACTGTTGCCTTCAATCGGGACTTGGTTGTTTGGAGACAGTCGTCCCCTTCACTGACGGATTTGGCAAATTTACGGTGACTCCTAGCCTTGCCGGGTTCTGAGAGGCCCCTGCCCTGGTGCTGACTATTCTTCGTATACTGCTCCAGACCGCCGGGCCACTACCCGTCCGCGGTCCTTCCAGCAACCTCTGAGCAGTCCCCCTCCAGACTGTCACCGCCGTTGCTGACCTTGCTGACACTGTCCTGCACACAGCCGGACTAACTTCAGGCTTTACTACTGTTTCTTGCCGCTTTACTTCAGCTTTCACTTCACTTAGCTCCTCTAAACTGCACTTCACTGCACTTCACTGTTTACTCCTTCTTGTCCAAACCCTATCTTTTCTTATCTGCCTGGTTCTTCCCGCCTCCAGGGCTGTGTACTCCTCGGTGGGTGGAGCCAACCTCCTGGCCCACCCCCTGGTGTGAACATCAGCCCCTGGAGGAAGGCAACAAGGATTTAGGTAGCTTTGGTGTTCCTACTGGGGTGTAGGGTGTGGTGGTGTGATGACCTGTGACCCCTGGCTTGCTCAGGGCGTCACACAGGCACTGAGTTACCGATGGAAACAAGAATAGGACACTGTACACTGACACAGACATGAACAGTGGACAACGAGACCTGACAACTAGCTAGCTAGAGGACATACCACTAACTAACCACGTTAATGAAGCACCTACCCTAGTGGAACCCAGTGCCTCTCAGCGATAGGCTGAGATGCACTTCCAGGAAATGGCACACTTGCCCCCTACAAGAAGGGCAGCAGTGCACACCCTAGGCGCACTCTCGGAGAACCTCTGCACATGCACAGGCTCCAAGAACAGGAAGCAGGGGTGGAACAGGGGGAAGCCAGGCAAGGCAGTACGGATCGGGCGCGGTGGTGAGTGAGTCGGCATCCCTGCAGGGAGGGGGTGAGCCGTGCAGGGATGCTGGCGCTACACCTCCTCTCCCTCGTTCCAGGGGAGGGCCGGGACAGGAATGGTAGAACTCACAGATAAGGACAAACAGGGGAAACCCAAACTCAATCACACACCAAAGTCACACAGAGGTATTAGACAACAAGTGAGAAGGAGGAAAATAAGAGCAGGGAGGACAGAACGAGGCGATGAGAGAACTCCACATCAACTCCATGCACTAAGCAAAACCATCACCAGCAGCACTGGGAAACAACAGCACATGGACCACTGCAGCTAAAGCTATAGTCGGCATAGGAAGGCAGGCTCTCCCATCTTATAAAGGCGGGGAGTGATTGTGATAGGTCTGCCCACAACATGTGGTCCAAGAAGTAATCAGCAGGCGAGCAGAGATTAACTAATGCAAGTCCGATCACTAATGAGAACACAGCTCACTGACGCCTGAGCCTGCCGGTGCAACTCAGAAGCACCAAAGGAGGCATAGGGGGAAGTGTCAGACTGTGCAGTGTGAACAGCGTCAGATGCCGCCATCAGCGAATTTACAGCCAAACACCGTGTGACGCTATTACAATGACAGCATTGTCCCCACAGCGACCTGGAAGTCAGAGATGAGACCGCGCGTTTTCCCAATGCTGCTCCCAATTCATTTCAGCTGTTTCCATCCATTTCAGTGATTTTCCAGAACTCCTGTAATTAGGGTCTTTAAGAAAAACGCTTGAGTTTCCATTGACTTCCATTATACTCGTTACACGAGTTGCACCTCTCCAAGTGTTCAACCTGCGCACCCAAGCATGGTAGTGCCCGCTCATCACTAGTTACGAGTACTGAGCACCTGAGCATGGTAGTGCCCGCTCATCACTAGTTACGAGTACTGAGCACCTGAGCATGGTAGTGCCCGCTCATCACTAGTTACGAGTACTAAGCACCTGAGCATGGTAGTGCCCGCTCATCACTAGTTACCAGTACTGAGCACCCGAGCATGGTAGTGCCCGCTCATCACTAGTTACCAGTACCGAGCACCCGAGCATGGTAGTGCCTGCTCATCACTAGTTACGAGTACTGAGCACCTGAGCATGGTAGTGCCCGCTCATCACTAGTTACCAGTACTGAGCACCCGAGCATGGTAGTGCCCGCTCATCACTAGTTACGAGTACTGAGCACCTGAGCATGGTAGTGCCCGCTCATCACTAGTTACGAGTACTGAGCACCTGAGCATGGTAGTGCCCGCTCATCACTAGTTACGAGTACTGAGCACCCGAGCATGGTAGTGCTCACTCATCACTAGTTACCAGTACTGAGCACCCGAGCATGGTAGTGCTCACTCATCACTAGTTACCAGTACTGAGCACCCGAGCATGGTAGTGCTCACTCATCACTAGTTACCAGTACTGAGCACCCGAGCATGGTAGTGCCCGCTCATCACTAGTTACGAGTACTGAGCACCTGAGCATGGTAGTGATCAGTCATCTGTAGTGGCCTTCTTTATGGCTCCTTAGGAGCATCCATGTCCTCCTATCACAGTAACTGTGGACACTGCCTAAGGTTTATCAGACAGTGGGATTTGCTCAATGTGATCCAGAAACAAAACTTTTTTTCTTTTTTGTTCTGGAGGTCAATTGCCTTAAAGGGTTTTCCCATCTTTCAGAAGTCTATATACCGTGTGTTTATGCATTAGTTAATGTAATGGGGGTCAGCATACCCTTGCTCTTCAGATCGGTCATGCTTTCTGTAAGCCCACACAAATAGGAAAACCTGTAAAGTATGATGTGTCTGCTTTTCTACAGTCCCTGTTGTATTAGTACACAAGAAACGAGGAAACCATCAGCATGCTGGTCGCCCTCCTGCCTGTACATCACCTGCACCTTGCTCCCCTTCTTTATACAATGTCAGAAACATAATTATTTTCCTCTGAAAAACATCCCCAGCCTCTTGTGAAATCATTATATCCTCCAGGCCAAAAAAAAGAAAACAGAAAGCAGCGCGCTGTCAGATGTGACTCAGGGTCGGCCATTACTGGGATAGCTGACAAGTTTCCTCAAGTTAGAAAGGGCAAAAATAACCAACGTAATTATATGTATGCTTCCAGGTGAATCCTCCGCATCCAAGTAATGGAAACGACCTATTATCTATATATCTATTATTCATGTATTAGCTATCTATTATCTATCTATATATCTATTATCTATTATCTATATATCTATTATTCATGTATTAGCTATCTATTATCTATCTATCTATTATCTATCTATCTATTATCTATCTATTATCTATCTATTATCTATCTATATATCTATTATTCATGTATTAACTATCTATCTATTATCTATTATCTATCTATCTATTATCTATCTATTATCTATGTATCTATTATCTATCTATTATCTATCTATTATCTATCTATCATCTATTATCTATCTATTATCTATCTATTATCTATCTATTATCTATTATCTATCTATTATCTATCTATTATCTATCTATTATCTATCTATTATCTATCATCTATCTATTATCTATCTATCTATCTATTATCTATCTATCTATTATCTATCATCTATCTATTATCTATCTATCTATCTATTATCTATCTATCTATTATCTATCTATCTATCTATTATCTATCTATCTATTATCTATCTATCTATCTATCTATTATCTATCTATTATCTATCATCTATTATCTATCTATTATCTATCTATCATCTATTATCTATCATCTATCTATCTATTATCTATCTATTATCTATTATCTATCTATTATCTATCTATTATCTATCTATCTATTATCTATCTATTATCTATCTATTATCTATTATCTATCTGTATATCTATCTATCTATCATCTATGTATCCATTATCTATTTATTATCTATCTTATCTATTTATCTATCCAGCCATCTATCACTTTATACCTTTACATATATATCTTATATTTATCTCTTATCTATCTAAATTGTCTTCATTCCATCTGCATGCTTTCTTCCTTCCTTCCTTTCTTTCTTTCCATCTCTTTTCCTTTATTCCCTTTCTTTCCTTCTATCCCTGCCTTCCTTTCCTCTTTCCTTCCTATTCTTCCTTTATTTCCTTCCTTACTTTCCTTAAAGCCCCTTCTTCCTTCTTTCTTTTCTTTAATTCTTTCCTTATGTCCATTCATTCCTTCCTTCCTATCTTCCTTTCATTATTTTTGCTCCTTCCTTTTTCTACTTCCTTCCTACCCTCCTTTCCTTTCTTCCTTTATTTCTTTTTTTCCTTCCTTCCCTTCATTTCTTTTCTTTCTTTCCCTCTCTCCTTTCTTTCCCTCTCTCCTTTCTTTCCCTCTCTCCTTTCTTTCTTTCCTTCCTTTCTTTCCTTCCATTCTTTCTTTCTTTCTTTCTTTTTCTCTTTCCTTCTTTCTTTCTTTTTTTCTTTCTTTCCTTCCTTCCTTCCTTCCTTGCGTTCATCTCTTCTTTCTCTCTTCCTTCCTTTTCTTCATTCATTTCTTTTTCAGACCTGGGAATGGGGAGCAGTCTGTGTGAGAGAGCAGGGAATGGGGAGCAGTCTGTGTGAGAGAGCAGGGAATGGGGAGCAGTCTGTGTGAGAGAGCAGGGAATGGGGAGCAGTCTGTGTGAGAGAGCAGGGAATGAGGAGCAGTCTGTGTGAGAGAGCAGGGAATGGGGAGCAGTCTGTGTGAGAGAGCAGGGAATGAGGAGCAGTCTGTGTGAGAGAGCAGGGAATGGGGAGCAGTCTGTGTGAGAGAGCAGGGAATGGGGAGCAGTCTGTGTGAGAGAGCAGGGAATGGGGAGCAGTCTGTGTGAGAGAGCAGGGAATGAGGAGCAGTCTGTGTGAGAGAGCAGGGAATGAGGAGCAGTCTGTGTGAGAGAGCAGGGAATGGGGAGCAGTCTGTGTGAGACAGATGGGAATGGGGAGCAGTCTGAGTGAGAGAGCAGGGAATGAGGAGCAGTCTCAGTGAGAGAGCAGGGAATGGGGGGCAGTCTGAGTGAGAGAGATGGGAATGGGGAGCAGTCTGTGTGAGAGAGCAGGGAATGGGGAGCAGTCTGTGTGAGACAGATGGGAATGGGGAGCAGTCTATGTGAGAGAGCAGGGAATGGGGAGCAGTCTGTGTGAGAGAGATGGGAATGGGGAGCAGTCTGAGTGAGAGAGCAGGGAATGAGGAGCAGTCTCAGTGAGAGAGCAGGGAATGGGGGGCAGTCTGTGTGAGAGAGATGGGAATGGGGAGCAGTATGTGTGAGAGTGCTGGGAATGGGGAGCAGTCTGAGTGAGAGAGCAGGGAATGGGGAGCAGTCTGAGTGAGAGAGATGGGAATGGGGAGCAGTCTGAGTGAGAGAGCAGGGAATGAGGAGCAGTCTGTGTGAGAGAGCAGGGAATGGGGAGCAGTCTGTGTGAGAGAGATGGGAATGGGGAGCAGTCTGTGTGAGAGAGATGGGAATGGGGAGCAGTCTGTGTGAGAGAGCAGGGAATGGGGAGCAGTCTGTGTGAGAGAGCAGGGAATGGGGAGCAGTCTGTGTGACAGAGCTGGGAATGGGGAGCAGTCTGTGTGAGAGAGCAGGGAATGGGGAGCAGTCTGTGTGAGAGAGCAGGGAATGGGGAGCAGTCTGTGTGAGAGAGCAGGGAATGGGGAGCAGTCTGTGTGAGAGAGCAGGGAATGGGGAGCAGTCTGTGTGGGAGAGCAGGGAATGGGGAGCAGTCTGTGTGAGAGAGCAGGGAATGGGGAGCAGTCTGTGTGGGAGAGCAGGGAATGGGGAGCAGTCTGTGTGAGAGAGATGGGAATGGGGAGCAGTCTGTGTGAGAGAGCAGGGAATGGGGAGCAGTCTGTGTGAGACAGATGGGAATGGGGAGCAGTCTGAGTGAGAGAGCAGGGAATGAGGAGCAGTCTCAGTGAGAGAGCAGGGAATGGGGGGCAGTCTGTGTGAGAGAGATGGGAATGGGGAGCAGTCTGTGTGAGAGAGATGGGAATGGGGAGCAGTCTGTGTGAGAGAGCAGGGAATGGGGGGCAGTCTGTGTGGGAGAGCAGGGAATGAGGAGCAGTCTGTGTGAGAGAGCAGGGAATGGGGAGCAGTCTGTGTGAGAGAGCAGGGAATAGGAAGCAGTCTGTGTGAGAAAGCAGGGAATGGGGAGCAGTCTGTGTGAGAGAGCAGGGAATGGGGAGCAGTCTGTGTGAGAGAGCAGGGAATGGGGAGCAGTCTGTGTGGGAGAGCAGGGAATGGGGAGCAGTCTGTGTGAGAGAGCTGGGAATGGGGAGCAGTCTGTGTGAGAGCAGGGAATGGAGAGCAGTCTGTGTGAGAGAGCAGGGAATGGGGAGCAGTCTGTGTGAGAGAGATGGGAATGGGGAGCAGTCTGTGTGTGAGAGCAGGGAATGGGGAGCAGTCTGTGTGAGAGCAGGGAATGGGGAGCAGTCTGTGTGAGAGAGCTGGGAATGGGGAGCAGTCTGTGTGAGAGCAGGGAATGGGGAGCAGTCTGTGTGAGAGAGCAGGGAATGGAGAGCAGTCTGTGTGAGAGAGCAGGGAATGGGGAGCAGTCTGTGTGAGAGTGCTGGGAATGGGGAGCAGTCTGTGTGAGAGAGCAGGGAATGGGGAGCAGTCTGTGTGGGAGAGCAGGGAATGGGGAGCAGTCTGTGTGAGAGAGATGGGAATGGGGAGCAGTCTGTGTGAGAGAGCAGGGAATGGGGAGCAGTCTGTGTGAGAGAGCAGGGAATGGGGAGCAGTCTGTGTGAGAGAGCAGGGAATGGAGAGCAGTCTGTGTGAGAGAGCAGGGAATGGGGAGCAGTCTGTGTGGGAGAGCAGGGAATGGGGAGCAGTCTGTGTGAGAGAGATGGGAATGGGGAGCAGTCTGTGTGAGAGAGCAGGGAATGGGGAGCAGTCTGTGTGAGAGAGCAGGGAATAAGGAGCAGTCTGTGTGAGAGAGCAGGGAATGGGGAGCAGTCTGTGTGAGAGAGCAGGGAATGGGGAGCAGTCTGTGTGAGAGAGCAAGGAATGGAGAGCAGTCTGTGTGAGAGAGCAAGGAATGGGGAGCAGTCTGTGTGAGAGAGCAGGGAATGGAGAGCAGTCTGTGTGAGAGAGCAGGGAATGGGGAGCAGTCTGTGTGGGAGAGCAGAGAATGGGGAGCAGTCTGTGTGAGAGAGCAGGGAATGGGGAGCAGTCTGTGTGAGAGAGCAGGGAATGGGGAGCAGTCTGTATGAAAGAGCAGGGAATGGGGAGCAGTCTGTGTGAGAGAGCAGAGAATGGGGAGCAGTCTGTGTGAGAGAGCAGGGAATGGGGAGCAGTCTGTGTGGGAGAGCAGAGAATGGGGAGCAGTCTCTGTGAGAGAGCAGGGAATGGGGAGCAGTCTGTGTGAGAGAGCAGGGAATGGGGAGCAGTCTGTGTGAGAGAGCAGGGAATGGGGAGCAGTCTGTGTGAGAGAGCAGGGAATGGGGAGCAGTCTGTGTGAGAGAGCAGGGAATGGGGAGCAGTCTGTGTGAGAGAAATGGGAATGGGGAGCAGTCTGTGTGAGAGAGCAGGGACTGGGGAGCAGTCTGTGTGAGAGAGCAGGAAATGGGGAGCAGTCTGTGTGAGAGAGATGGGAATGGGGAGCAGTCTGTGTGAGAGAGCAGGGACTGGGGAGCAGTCTGTGTGAGAGAGCAGGGAATGGGGAGCAGTCTGTGTGAGACAGATGGGAATCGGGAGCAGTCTGAGTGAGAGAGCAGGGAATAAGGAGCAGTCTGTGTGAGAGAGCAGGGAATGAGGAGCAGTCTGAGTGAGAGAGCAGGGAATGGGGAGCAGTCTGTGTGAGAGAGCTGGGAATGAGGAGCAGTCTGTGTGAGAGAGATGGGAATGGGGAGCAGTCTGTGTGAGAGAGCTGGGAATGGGGAGCAGTCTGTGTGAGAGAGCAGGGAATGGGGAGCAGTCTGTGTGAGAGAGCAGGGAATGGGGAGCAGTCTGTGTGAGAGAGCAGGGAATGGAGAGCAGCCTGTGTGAGAGAGCAGGGAATGGGGAGCAGTCTGTGTGGGAGAGCAGGGAATGGGGAGCAGTCTGTGTGAGAGAGATGGGAATGGGGAGCAGTCTGTGTGAGAGAGCAGGGAATGGGGAGCAGTCTGTGTGAGAGCAGGGAATGGGGAGCAGTCTGAGTGAGAGAGCAGGGAATGAGGAGCAGTCTGTGTGAGAGAGATGGGAATGGGGAGCAGTCTGTGTGAGAGAGCTGGGAATGGGGAGCAGTCTGTGTGAGAGAGCAGGGAATGGTAAGCAGTCTGTGTGAGAGAGCAGGGAATGGGGAGCAGTCTGTGTGAGAGAGCAGGGAATGGAGAGCAGCCTGTGTGAGAGAGCAGGGAATGGGGAGCAGTCTGTGTGGGAGAGCAGGGAATGGGGAGCAGTCTGTGTGAGAGAGATGGGAATGGGGAGCAGTCTGTGTGAGAGAGAAGGGAATGGGGAGCAGTCTGTGTGAGAGAGCAGGGAATTGGGAGCAGTCTGTGTGAGAGAGCAGGGAATGGAGAGCCGTCTGTGTGAGAGAGCAGGGAATGGGGAGCAGTCTGTGTGGGAGAGCAGGGAATGGGGAGCAGTCTGTGTGAGAGAGATGGGAATGGGGAGCAGTCTGTGTGAGAGAGCAGGGAATGGGGAGCAGTCTGTGTGAGAGAGCAGGGAATGGGGAGCAGTCTGTGTGAGAGAGCAGGGAATAAGGAGCAGTCTGTGTGAGAGAGCAGGGAATGGGGAGCAGTCTGTGTGAGAGAGCAGGGAATGGAGAGCAGTCTGTGTGAGAGAGCAAGGAATGGGGAGCAGTCTGTGTGAGAGAGCAGGGAATGGGGAGCAATCTGTGTGAGAGAGCAGGGAATGGAGAGCAGTCTGTGTGAGAGAGCAGGGAATGGGGAGCAGTCTGTGTGAGAGAGCAGGGAATGGGGAGCAGTCTGTGTGGGAGAGCAGAGAATGGAGAGCAGTCTGTGTGAGAGAGCAGGGAATGGGGAGCAGTCTGTGTGAGAGCAGGGAATGGGGAGCAGTCTGTGTGAGAGAGCAGGGAATGGGGAGCAGTCTGTGTGAGAGAGCAGGGAATGGGGAGCAGTCTGTGTGAGAGAGCAGGGAATGGGGAGCAGTCTGTGTGAGAGAGCAGGGAATGGGCAGCAGTCTGTGTGAGAGAGCAGGGAATGGGGAGCAGTCTGTGTGAGAGAGCAGGGAATGGGGAGCAGTCTGTGTGAGAGAGCAGGGAATGGGGAGCAGTCTGTGTGAGAGAGCAGGGAATGGGGAGCAGTCTGTGTGAGAGAGCAGGGAATAGGAAGCAGACTGTGTGAGAGAGCAGGGAATGGGGAGCAGTCTGTGTGGGAGAGCAGGGAATGGGGAGCAGTCTGTGTGAGAGAGCAGGGAATGGGGAGCAGTCTGTGTGAGAGAGCAGGGAATGGGGAGCAGTCTGTGTGAGAGAGCAGGGAATGGGGAGCAGTCTGTGTGAGAGAGCAGGGAATGGGGAGCAGTCTGTGTGGGAGAGCAGAGAATGGAGAGCAGTCTGTGTGAGAGAGCAGGGAATGGGGAGCAGTCTGTATGAAAGAGCAGGGAATGGGGAGCAGTCTGTGTGAGAGAGCAGAGAATGGAGAGCAGTCTGTGTGAGAGAGCAGGGAATGGGGAGCAGTCTGTGTGGGAGAGCAGAGAATGGAGAGCAGTCTGTGTGAGAGAGCAGGGAATGGGGAGCAGTCTGTGTGAGAGCAGGGAATGGGGAGCAGTCTGTGTGAGAGAGCAGGGAATGGGGAGCAGTCTGTGTGAGAGAGCAGGGAATGGGGAGCAGTCTGTGTGAGAGAGCAGGGAATAGGAAGCAGACTGTGTGAGAGAGCAGGGAATGGGGAGCAGTCTGTGTGGGAGAGCAGGGAATGGGGAGCAGTCTGTGTGAGAGAGCAGGGAATGGGCAGCAGTCTGTGTGAGAGAGCAGGGAATGGGGAGCAGTCTGTGTGAGAGAGCAGGGAATGGGGAGCAGTCTGTGTGAGAGAGCAGGGAATGGGGAGCAGTCTGTGTGGGAGAGCAGAGAATGGAGAGCAGTCTGTGTGAGAGAGCAGGGAATGGGGAGCAGTCTGTATGAAAGAGCAGGGAATGGGGAGCAGTCTGTGTGAGAGAGCAGAGAATGGAGAGCAGTCTGTGTGAGAGAGCAGGGAATGGGGAGCAGTCTGTGTGGGAGAGCAGAGAATGGAGAGCAGTCTGTGTGAGAGAGCAGGGAATGGGGAGCAGTCTGTGTGAGAGCAGGGAATGGGGAGCAGTCTGTGTGAGAGAGCAGGGAATGGGGAGCAGTCTGTGTGAGAGAGCAGGGAATGGGGAGCAGTCTGTGTGAGAGAGCAGGGAATGGGGAGCAGTCTGTGTGAGAGAGCAGGGAATGGGGAGCAGTCTGTGTGAGAGAGCAGGGAATAGGAAGCAGACTGTGTGAGAGAGCAGGGAATGGGGAGCAGTCTGTGTGGGAGAGCAGGGAATGGGGAGCAGTCTGTGTGAGAGAGCAGGGAATGGGGAGCAGTCTGTGTGAGAGAGCAGGGAATGGGGAGCAGTCTGTGTGAGAGAGCAGGGAATGGGGAGCAGTCTGTGTGAGAGAGCAGGGAATGGGGAGCAGTCTGTGTGGGAGAGCAGAGAATGGGGAGCAGTCTGTGTGAGAGAGCAGGGAATAGGAAGCAGTCTGTGTGAGAGAGCAGGGAATGGGGAGCAGTCTGTGTGGGAGAGCAGGGAATGGGGAGCAGTCTGTGTGAGAGAGCAGGGAATGGGGAGCAGTCTGTGTGAGAGAGCAGGGAATGGGGAGCAGTCTGTGTGAGAGAGTAGGGAATGGGGAGCAGTCTGTGTGGGAGAGCAGAGAATGGGGAGCAGTCTGTATGAGAGAGCAGGGAATGGGGAGCAGTCTGTGTGAGAGAGCAGGGAATGGGGAGCAGTCTGTGTGAGAGAGCAGGGAATGGGGAGCAGTCAGTTTGGGAGTGCTGGGAATGGGGAGCAGTCTGTGTGAGAGAGCAGGGAATGGGGAGCAGTCTGTGTGAGAGAGCAGGGAATGGGGAGCAGTCTGTGTGAGAGAGCTGGGAATGGGGAGCAGTCTGTGTGAGAGTGCTGGGAATGGGGAGCAGTCTGTGTGAGAGTGCTGGGAATGGGGATCAGTCTGTGTGAGAGAGCAGGGAATGGGGAGCAGTCTGTGTGAGAGAGCTGGGAATGGGGAGCAGTCTGTGTGAGAGAGCTGGGAATGGGGAGCAGTTTGTGTGAGAGCAGGGAATGGGGAGCAGTCTGTGTGAGAGAGCAGGGAATGGGGAGCAGTCTGTGTGAGAGCAGGGAATGGGGAGCAGTCTGTGTGAGAGAGCAGGGAATGGGTAGCAGTCTGTGTGAGAGCAGGGAATGGGGAGCAGTCTGTGTGAGAGAGCAGGGAATGGGGAGCAGTCTGTGTGAGAGCAGGGAATGGGGAGCAGTCTGTGTGAGAGAGCAGGGAATGGGGTGCAGTCTGTGTGAGAGCAGGGAATGGGGAGCAGTCTGTGTGAGAGAGCAGGGAATGGGGAGCAGTCTGTGTGAGAGAGCAGGGAATGGGGAGCAGTCTGTGTGAGAGCAGGGAATGGGGAGCAGTCTGTGTGAGAGAGCAGGGAATGGGGAGCAGTCTGTGTGAGAGCAGGGAATGGGGAGCAGTCTGTGTGAGAGAGCAGGGAATGGGGAGCAGTCTGTGTGAGAGCAGGGAATGGGGAGCAGTCTGTGTGAGAGAGCAGGGAATGGGGAGCAGTCTGTGTGAGAGCAGGGAATGGGGAGTAGTCTGTGTGAGAGTGCTGGGAATGAGGAGCAGTCTGTGTGAGAGAGCTGGGAATGGGGAGGAATCTGTGTGAGAGAGCAGGGAATGGGGAGCAGTCTGTGTGAGAGCAGGGAATGGGGAGTAGTCTGTGTGAGAGCAGGGAATGGGGAGCAGTCTGTGTGAGAGAGCAGGGAATGGGGAGCAGTCTGTGTGAGAGCAGGGAATGGGGAGTAGTCTGTGTGAGAGAGCAGGGAATGGGGAGCAGTCTGTGTGAGAGAGCTGGGAATGGGGAGCAGTCTGTGTGAGAGAGCAGGGAATGGGGAGCAGTCTGTGTGAGAGAGCAGGGAATGGGGAGCAGTCTGTGTGAGAGAGCAGGGAATGGAGAGCAGCCTGTGTGAGAGAGCAGGGAATGGGGAGCAGTCTGTGTGGGAGAGCAGGGAATGGGGAGCAGTCTGTGTGAGAGAGATGGGAATGGGGAGCAGTCTGTGTGAGAGAGCAGGGAATGGGGAGCAGTCTGTGTGAGAGCAGGGAATGGGGAGCAGTCTGAGTGAGAGAGCAGGGAATGAGGAGCAGTCTGTGTGAGAGAGATGGGAATGGGGAGCAGTCTGTGTGAGAGAGCTGGGAATGGGGAGCAGTCTGTGTGAGAGAGCAGGGAATGGTAAGCAGTCTGTGTGAGAGAGCAGGGAATGGGGAGCAGTCTGTGTGAGAGAGCAGGGAATGGAGAGCAGCCTGTGTGAGAGAGCAGGGAATGGGGAGCAGTCTGTGTGGGAGAGCAGGGAATGGGGAGCAGTCTGTGTGAGAGAGATGGGAATGGGGAGCAGTCTGTGTGAGAGAGCAGGGAATGGGGAGCAGTCTGTGTGAGAGAGCAGGGAATTGGGAGCAGTCTGTGTGAGAGAGCAGGGAATGGAGAGCCGTCTGTGTGAGAGAGCAGGGAATGGGGAGCAGTCTGTGTGGGAGAGCAGGGAATGGGGAGCAGTCTGTGTGAGAGAGATGGGAATGGGGAGCAGTCTGTGTGAGAGAGCAGGGAATGGGGAGCAGTCTGTGTGAGAGAGCAGGGAATGGGGAGCAGTCTGTGTGAGAGAGCAGGGAATAAGGAGCAGTCTGTGTGAGAGAGCAGGGAATGGGGAGCAGTCTGTGTGAGAGAGCAGGGAATGGAGAGCAGTCTGTGTGAGAGAGCAAGGAATGGGGAGCAGTCTGTGTGAGAGAGCAGGGAATGGGGAGCAATCTGTGTGAGAGAGCAGGGAATGGAGAGCAGTCTGTGTGAGAGAGCAGGGAATGGGGAGCAGTCTGTGTGAGAGAGCAGGGAATGGGGAGCAGTCTGTGTGGGAGAGCAGAGAATGGAGAGCAGTCTGTGTGAGAGAGCAGGGAATGGGGAGCAGTCTGTGTGAGAGCAGGGAATGGGGAGCAGTCTGTGTGAGAGAGCAGGGAATGGGGAGCAGTCTGTGTGAGAGAGCAGGGAATGGGGAGCAGTCTGTGTGAGAGAGCAGGGAATGGGGAGCAGTCTGTGTGAGAGAGCAGGGAATGGGCAGCAGTCTGTGTGAGAGAGCAGGGAATGGGGAGCAGTCTGTGTGAGAGAGCAGGGAATGGGGAGCAGTCTGTGTGAGAGAGCAGGGAATGGGGAGCAGTCTGTGTGAGAGAGCAGGGAATGGGGAGCAGTCTGTGTGAGAGAGCAGGGAATAGGAAGCAGACTGTGTGAGAGAGCAGGGAATGGGGAGCAGTCTGTGTGGGAGAGCAGGGAATGGGGAGCAGTCTGTGTGAGAGAGCAGGGAATGGGGAGCAGTCTGTGTGAGAGAGCAGGGAATGGGGAGCAGTCTGTGTGAGAGAGCAGGGAATGGGGAGCAGTCTGTGTGAGAGAGCAGGGAATGGGGAGCAGTCTGTGTGGGAGAGCAGAGAATGGAGAGCAGTCTGTGTGAGAGAGCAGGGAATGGGGAGCAGTCTGTATGAAAGAGCAGGGAATGGGGAGCAGTCTGTGTGAGAGAGCAGAGAATGGAGAGCAGTCTGTGTGAGAGAGCAGGGAATGGGGAGCAGTCTGTGTGGGAGAGCAGAGAATGGAGAGCAGTCTGTGTGAGAGAGCAGGGAATGGGGAGCAGTCTGTGTGAGAGCAGGGAATGGGGAGCAGTCTGTGTGAGAGAGCAGGGAATGGGGAGCAGTCTGTGTGAGAGAGCAGGGAATGGGGAGCAGTCTGTGTGAGAGAGCAGGGAATAGGAAGCAGACTGTGTGAGAGAGCAGGGAATGGGGAGCAGTCTGTGTGGGAGAGCAGGGAATGGGGAGCAGTCTGTGTGAGAGAGCAGGGAATGGGCAGCAGTCTGTGTGAGAGAGCAGGGAATGGGGAGCAGTCTGTGTGAGAGAGCAGGGAATGGGGAGCAGTCTGTGTGAGAGAGCAGGGAATGGGGAGCAGTCTGTGTGGGAGAGCAGAGAATGGAGAGCAGTCTGTGTGAGAGAGCAGGGAATGGGGAGCAGTCTGTATGAAAGAGCAGGGAATGGGGAGCAGTCTGTGTGAGAGAGCAGAGAATGGAGAGCAGTCTGTGTGAGAGAGCAGGGAATGGGGAGCAGTCTGTGTGGGAGAGCAGAGAATGGAGAGCAGTCTGTGTGAGAGAGCAGGGAATGGGGAGCAGTCTGTGTGAGAGCAGGGAATGGGGAGCAGTCTGTGTGAGAGAGCAGGGAATGGGGAGCAGTCTGTGTGAGAGAGCAGGGAATGGGGAGCAGTCTGTGTGAGAGAGCAGGGAATGGGGAGCAGTCTGTGTGAGAGAGCAGGGAATGGGGAGCAGTCTGTGTGAGAGAGCAGGGAATAGGAAGCAGACTGTGTGAGAGAGCAGGGAATGGGGAGCAGTCTGTGTGGGAGAGCAGGGAATGGGGAGCAGTCTGTGTGAGAGAGCAGGGAATGGGGAGCAGTCTGTGTGAGAGAGCAGGGAATGGGGAGCAGTCTGTGTGAGAGAGCAGGGAATGGGGAGCAGTCTGTGTGAGAGAGCAGGGAATGGGGAGCAGTCTGTGTGGGAGAGCAGAGAATGGGGAGCAGTCTGTGTGAGAGAGCAGGGAATAGGAAGCAGTCTGTGTGAGAGAGCAGGGAATGGGGAGCAGTCTGTGTGGGAGAGCAGGGAATGGGGAGCAGTCTGTGTGAGAGAGCAGGGAATGGGGAGCAGTCTGTGTGAGAGAGCAGGGAATGGGGAGCAGTCTGTGTGAGAGAGTAGGGAATGGGGAGCAGTCTGTGTGGGAGAGCAGAGAATGGGGAGCAGTCTGTATGAGAGAGCAGGGAATGGGGAGCAGTCTGTGTGAGAGAGCAGGGAATGGGGAGCAGTCTGTGTGAGAGAGCAGGGAATGGGGAGCAGTCAGTTTGGGAGTGCTGGGAATGGGGAGCAGTCTGTGTGAGAGAGCAGGGAATGGGGAGCAGTCTGTGTGAGAGAGCAGGGAATGGGGAGCAGTCTGTGTGAGAGAGCTGGGAATGGGGAGCAGTCTGTGTGAGAGTGCTGGGAATGGGGAGCAGTCTGTGTGAGAGTGCTGGGAATGGGGATCAGTCTGTGTGAGAGAGCAGGGAATGGGGAGCAGTCTGTGTGAGAGAGCTGGGAATGGGGAGCAGTCTGTGTGAGAGAGCTGGGAATGGGGAGCAGTTTGTGTGAGAGCAGGGAATGGGGAGCAGTCTGTGTGAGAGAGCAGGGAATGGGGAGCAGTCTGTGTGAGAGCAGGGAATGGGGAGCAGTCTGTGTGAGAGAGCAGGGAATGGGTAGCAGTCTGTGTGAGAGCAGGGAATGGGGAGCAGTCTGTGTGAGAGAGCAGGGAATGGGGAGCAGTCTGTGTGAGAGCAGGGAATGGGGAGCAGTCTGTGTGAGAGAGCAGGGAATGGGGTGCAGTCTGTGTGAGAGCAGGGAATGGGGAGCAGTCTGTGTGAGAGAGCAGGGAATGGGGAGCAGTCTGTGTGAGAGAGCAGGGAATGGGGAGCAGTCTGTGTGAGAGCAGGGAATGGGGAGCAGTCTGTGTGAGAGAGCAGGGAATGGGGAGCAGTCTGTGTGAGAGCAGGGAATGGGGAGCAGTCTGTGTGAGAGAGCAGGGAATGGGGAGCAGTCTGTGTGAGAGCAGGGAATGGGGAGCAGTCTGTGTGAGAGAGCAGGGAATGGGGAGCAGTCTGTGTGAGAGCAGGGAATGGGGAGTAGTCTGTGTGAGAGTGCTGGGAATGAGGAGCAGTCTGTGTGAGAGAGCTGGGAATGGGGAGGAGTCTGTGTGAGAGAGCAGGGAATGGGGAGCAGTCTGTGTGAGAGCAGGGAATGGGGAGTAGTCTGTGTGAGAGCAGGGAATGGGGAGCAGTCTGTGTGAGAGAGCAGGGAATGGGGAGCAGTCTGTGTGAGAGCAGGGAATGGGGAGTAGTCTGTGTGAGAGAGCAGGGAATGGGGAGCAGTCTGTGTGAGAGAGCTGGGAATGGGGAGGAGTCTGTGTGAGAGAGCAGGGAATGGGGAGCAGTCTGTGTGAGAGTGCTGGGAATGGGGAGCAGTCTGTGTGAGAGAGCAGGGAATGGGGAGCAGTCTGTGTGAGAGAGCAGGGAATGAGGAGCAGTCTGTGTGAGAGAGCAGGGAATGGGGAGCAGTCTGTGTGAGAGAGCTGGGAATGGGGAATAGTCTGTGTGAGAGAGCAGGGAATGGGGAGCAGTCTGTGTGAGAGAGCAGGGAATGGGGAGCAGTCTGTGTGAGAGAGCAGGGAATGGGGAGCAGTCTGTGTGAGAGAGCAGGGAATGGGGAGCAGTCTGTGTGACAGAGCTGGCAATGGTGAGTAGTCTGTGTGAGAGAACTGGGAATGGGGAGCAGTCTGTGTGAGAGAGCTGGGAATGGGGAGCAGTCTGTGTGAGAGAGCTGGGAATGGGGAGCAGTTTGTGTGAGAGCAGGGAATGGGGAGCAGTCTGTGTGAGAGAGCAGGGAATGGGGAGCAGTCTGTGTGAGAGAGCAGGGAATGGTGAGTAGTCTGTGTGAGAGAACTGGGAATGGGGAGCAGTCTGTGTGGGAGAGCAGAGAATGGGGAGCAGTCTGTGTGAGAGAGCAGGGAATGGGGAGCAGTCTGTGTGAGAGAGCAGGGAATGGTGAGTAGTCTGTGTGAGAGAACTGGGAATGGGGAGCAGTCTGTGTGAGAGAGCTGGGAATGGGGAGCAGTTTGTGTGAGAGCAGGGAATGGAGAGCAGTCTGTGTGAGAGAGCAGGGAATGGTGAGTAGTCTGTGTGAGAGAACTGGGAATGGGGAGCAGTCTGTGTGGGAGAGCAGAGAATGGGGAGCAGTCTGTGTGAGAGAGCTGGGAATGGGGAGCAGTTTGTGTGAGAGCAGGGAATGGGGAGCAGTCTGAGTGAGAGAGCTGGGAATGGGGAGCAGTCTGTGAGAGAGCAGGGAATGGGGAGCAGTCTGTGTGAGAGAGCAGGGAATGGGGAGCAGTCTATGTGAGAGAGCTGGGAATGGGGAGCAGTCTGTGTGAGAGAGCAGGGAATGGGGAGCAGTCTGTGTGAGAGAGCTGGGAATGGGGAGCAGTCTGTGTGAGAGAGCTGGGAATGGGGAGCAGTCTGTGTGAGAGAGCAGGGAATGGGGAGCAGTCTGTGTGAGAGAGCAGGGAATGGGGAGCAGTCTGTGTGAGAGAGCTGGGAATGGGGAACAGTCTGTGTGAGAGAGCTGGGAATGGGGAGTAGTCTGTGTGAGAGAGCAGGGAATGGGGAGCAGTCTGTGTGAGAGAGCAGGGAATGGGGAGCAGTCTGTGTGAGAGAGCTGGGAATGGGGAGCAGTCTGTGTGAGAGAGCTGGGAATGGGGAGCAGTCTGTGTGAGAGAGCTGGGAATGGGGAGCAGTCTGTGTGAGAGCAGGGAATGGGGAGCAGTCTGTGTGAGAGTGCAGGGAATGGGGAGCAGTCTGTGTGAGAGAGCAGGGAATGGGGAGCAGTCTGTGTGAGAGAGCTGGGAATGGGGAGTAGTCTGTGTGAGAGAGCAGGGAATGGGGAGCAGTCTGTGTGAGAGAGCTGGGAATGGGGAGGAGTCTGTGTGAGAGAGCAGAGAATGGGGAGCAGTCTGTGTGAGAGTGCTGGGAATGGGGAGCAGTCTGTGTGAGAGAGCAGGGAATGGGGAGCAGTCTGTGTGAGAGAGCAGGGAATGAGGAGCAGTCTGTGTGAGAGTGCTGGGAATGGGGAGCAGTCTGTGTGAGAGAGCAGGGAATGGGGAGCAGTCTGTGTGAGAGTGCTGGGAATGGGGAGCAGTCTGTGTGAGAGAGCAGGGAATGGGGAGCAGTCTGTGTGAGAGAGCAGGGAATGAGGAGCAGTCTGTGTGAGAGAGCAGGGAATGGGGAGCAGTCTGTGTGAGAGAGCTGGGAATGGGGAGCAGTCTGTGTGAGAGAGCTGGGAATGGGGAATAGTCTGTGTGAGAGAGCAGGGAATGGGGAGCAGTCTGTGTGAGAGAGCAGGGAATGGGGAGCAGTCTGTGTGAGAGAGCAGGGAATGGGGAGCAGTCTGTGTGAGAGAGCAGTGAATGGGGAATAGTCTGTGTGAGAGAGCAGGGAATGGGAAGCAGTCTGTGTGAGAGAGCAGGGAATGGGGAGCAGTCTGTGTGAGAGAGCTGGGAATGGGGAGCAGTCTGTGTGAGAGAGCAGGGAATGGGGAGCAGTCTGTGTGACAGAGCTGGCAATGGTGAGTAGTCTGTGTGAGAGAACTGGGAATGGGGAGCAGTCTGTGTGAGAGAGCTGGGAATGGGGAGCAGTCTGTGTGAGAGAGCTGGGAATGGGGAGCAGTTTGTGTGAGAGCAGGGAATGGGGAGCAGTCTGTGTGAGAGAGCAGGGAATGGGGAGCAGTCTGTGTGAGAGAGCAGGGAATGGTGAGTAGTCTGTGTGAGAGAACTGGGAATGGGGAGCAGTCTGTGTGGGAGAGCAGAGAATGGGGAGCAGTCTGTGTGAGAGAGCAGGGAATGGGGAGCAGTCTGTGTGAGAGAGCAGGGAATGGTGAGTAGTCTGTGTGAGAGAACTGGGAATGGGGAGCAGTCTGTGTGAGAGAGCTGGGAATGGGGAGCAGTTTGTGTGAGAGCAGGGAATGGAGAGCAGTCTGTGTGAGAGAGCAGGGAATGGTGAGTAGTCTGTGTGAGAGAACTGGGAATGGGGAGCAGTCTGTGTGGGAGAGCAGAGAATGGGGAGCAGTCTGTGTGAGAGAGCAGGGAATGGGGAGCAGTCTGTGTGACAGAGCTGGCAATGGTGAGTAGTCTGTGTGAGAGAACTGGGAATGGGGAGCAGTCTGTGTGAGAGAGCTGGGAATGGGGAGCAGTCTGTGTGAGAGAGCTGGGAATGGGGAGCAGTTTGTGTGAGAGCAGGGAATGGGGAGCAGTCTGAGTGAGAGAGCTGGGAATGGGGAGCAGTCTGTGAGAGAGCAGGGAATGGGGAGCAGTCTGTGTGAGAGAGCAGGGAATGGGGAGCAGTCTATGTGAGAGAGCTGGGAATGGGGAGCAGTCTGTGTGAGAGAGCAGGGAATGGGGAGCAGTCTGTGTGAGAGAGCTGGGAATGGGGAGCAGTCTGTGTGAGAGAGCTGGGAATGGGGAGCAGTCTGTGTGAGAGAGCAGGGAATGGGGAGCAGTCTGTGTGAGAGAGCAGGGAATGGGGAGCAGTCTGTGTGAGAGAGCTGGGAATGGGGAACAGTCTGTGTGAGAGAGCTGGGAATGGGGAGTAGTCTGTGTGAGAGAGCAGGGAATGGGGAGCAGTCTGTGTGAGAGAGCAGGGAATGGGGAGCAGTCTGTGTGAGAGAGCTGGGAATGGGGAGCAGTCTGTGTGAGAGAGCTGGGAATGGGGAGCAGTCTGTGTGAGAGAGCTGGGAATGGGGAGCAGTCTGTGTGAGAGCAGGGAATGGGGAGCAGTCTGTGTGAGAGTGCAGGGAATGGGGAGCAGTCTGTGTGAGAGAGCAGGGAATGGGGAGCAGTCTGTGTGAGAGAGCTGGGAATGGGGAGTAGTCTGTGTGAGAGAGCAGGGAATGGGGAGCAGTCTGTGTGAGAGAGCTGGGAATGGGGAGGAGTCTGTGTGAGAGAGCAGAGAATGGGGAGCAGTCTGTGTGAGAGTGCTGGGAATGGGGAGCAGTCTGTGTGAGAGAGCAGGGAATGGGGAGCAGTCTGTGTGAGAGAGCAGGGAATGAGGAGCAGTCTGTGTGAGAGTGCTGGGAATGGGGAGCAGTCTGTGTGAGAGAGCAGGGAATGGGGAGCAGTCTGTGTGAGAGTGCTGGGAATGGGGAGCAGTCTGTGTGAGAGAGCAGGGAATGGGGAGCAGTCTGTGTGAGAGAGCAGGGAATGAGGAGCAGTCTGTGTGAGAGAGCAGGGAATGGGGAGCAGTCTGTGTGAGAGAGCTGGGAATGGGGAATAGTCTGTGTGAGAGAGCAGGGAATGGGGAGCAGTCTGTGTGAGAGAGCAGGGAATGGGGAGCAGTCTGTGTGAGAGAGCAGGGAATGGGGAGCAGTCTGTGTGAGAGAGCAGTGAATGGGGAATAGTCTGTGTGAGAGAGCAGGGAATGGGGAGCAGTCTGTGTGAGAGAGCAGGGAATGGGGAGCAGTCTGTGTGAGAGAGCAGGGAATGGGGAGCAGTCTGTGTGAGAGAGCTGGGAATGGGGAGCAGTCTGTGTGAGAGAGCAGGGAATGGGGAGCAGTCTGTGTGAGAGAGCTGGGAATGGGGAGCAGTCTGTGTGAGAGAGCTGGGAATGGGGAGCAGTCTGTGTGAGAGCAGGGAGTGGGGAGCAGTCTGTGTGAGAGAGCAGGGAATGGGGAGCAGTCTGTGTGAGAGTGCTGGGAATGGGGAGCAGTCTGTGTGAGAGAGCAGGGAATGGGGAGCAGTCTGTGTGAGAGAGCAGGGAATGGGGAGCAGTCTGTGTGAGAGAGCTGGGAATGGGGAGCAGTATGTGTGAGAGTGCTGGGAATGGGGAGCAGTCTGTGTGAGAGAGCTGGGAATGGGGAGCAGTCTGTGTGAGAGAGCAGGGAATGGGGAGTAGTCTGTGTGAGAGAGCTGGGAATGGGGAGCAGTCTGTGTGAGAGAGCTGGGAATGGGGAGCAGTCTGTGTGAGAGAGCAGGGAATGGGGAGCAGTCTGTGTGAGAGAGCAGGGAATGGGGAGCAGTCTGTGTGAGAGAGCAGGGAATGGGGAGCAGTCTGTGTGAGAGAGCTGGGAATGGGGAGCAGTCTGTGTGAGAGAGCTGGGAATGGGGAGCAGTCTGTGTGAGAGAGCAGGGAATGGGGAGCAGTCTGTGTGAGAGAGCTGGGAATGGGGAGTAGTCTGTGTGAGAGAGCAGGGAATGGGGAGCAGTCTGTGTGAGAGAGCTGGGAATGGGGAGCAGTCTGTGTGAGAGAGCAGGGAATGGGGAGCAGTCTGTGTGAGAGAGCAGGGAATGGGGAGCAGTCTGTGTGACAGAGCTGGGAATGGTGAGTAGTCTGTGTGAGAGAACTGGGAATGGGGAGCAGTCTGTGTGAGAGAGCAGGGAATGGGGAGCAGTCTGTGTGAGAGTGCTGGGAATGGGGAGCAGTCTGTGTGAGAGAGCTGGGAATGGGGAGCAGTCTGTGTGAGAGAGCAGGGAATGGGGAGCAGTCTGTGAGAGAGCAGGGAATGGGGAGCAGTCTGTGTGAGAGAGCAGGGAATGGGGAGCAGTCTGTGAGAGAGCAGGGAATGGGGAGCAGTCTGTGTGAGAGAGCAGGGAATGGGGAGCAGTCTGTGCGAGAGAGCTGGGAATGGGGAGCAGTCTGTGTGACAGCTGGGAATGGGGAGCAGTCTGTGTGAGAGAGCAGGGAATGGGGAGCAGTCTGTATGAGAGAGCAGAGAATGGGGAGCAGTCTGTGTGAGAGAGCAGGGAATGGGGAGCAGTCTGTGTGAGAGAGCTGGGAATGGGGAGCAGTCTGTGTGAGAGAGCAGGGAATGGGGAGCAGTCTGTGTGAGAGAGCAGGGAATGGGGAGCAGTCTGTGTGAGAAAGCAGGGAATGGGGAGCAGTCTATGTGAGAGAGCAGGGAATGGGGAGCAGTCTGTGTCAGAAAGCAGGGAATGGGGAGCAGTCTGTGTGAGAGAGCAGGGAATGGGGAGCAGTCTGTGTGAGAGCAGGGAATGGGGAGCAGTCTGTGTGAGAGAGCAGGGAATGGGGAGCAGTCTGTGTGAGAGAGCTGGGAATGGGGAGCAGTCTGTGTGAGATAGATGGGAATGGGGAGCAGTATGTGTGAGAGTGCTGGGAATGGGGAGCAGTCTGTGTGAGAGAGCTGGGAATGGGGAGCAGTCTGTGTGAGAGAGCAGGGAATGGGGAGTAGTCTGTGTGAGAGAGCTGGGAATGGGGAGCAGTCTGTGTGAGAGAGCTGGGAATGGGGAGCAGTCTGTGTGAGAGAGCAGGGAATGGGGAGCAGTCTGTGTGAGAGAGCTAGGAATGGGGAGCAGTCTGTGTGAGAGAGCTGGGAATGGGGAGCAGTCTGTGTGAGAGAGAGCTGGGAATGGGGAGCAGTCTGTGTGAGAGCAGGGAATGGGGAGCAGTCTGTGTGAGAGAGCAGGGAATGGGGAGCAGTCTGTATGAGAGAGCTGGGAATGGGGAGCAGTCTGGTGAGAGAGCAGGGAATGGGGAGCAGTCTGTGTGAGAGAGCAGGGAATGGGGAGCAGTCTGTGTGAGAGAGCTGGGAATGGGGAGCAGTCTATGTGAGAGAGCAGGGAATGGGAAGCAGTCTGTGTGAGAGAGCAGGGAATGAGGAGCAGTCTGTGTGAGAGAGCAGGGAATGGGGAGCAGTCTGTGTGAGAGAGCTGGGAATGGGGAATAGTCTGTGTGAGAGAGCAGGGAATGGGGAGCAGTCTGTGTGAGAGAGCAGGGAATGGGGAGCAGTCTGTGTGAGAGAGCAGGGAATGGGGAGCAGTCTGTGTGACAGAGCTGGCAATGGTGAGTAGTCTGTGTGAGAGAACTGGGAATGGGGAGCAGTCTGTGTGAGAGAGCTGGGAATGGGGAGCAGTCTGTGTGAGAGAGCTGGGAATGGGGAGCAGTTTGTGTGAGAGCAGGGAATGGGGAGCAGTCTGTGTGAGAGAGCAGGGAATGGGGAGCAGTCTGTGTGAGAGAGCAGGGAATGGTGAGTAGTCTGTGTGAGAGAACTGGGAATGGGGAGCAGTCTGTGTGGGAGAGCAGAGAATGGGGAGCAGTCTGTGTGAGAGAGCAGGGAATGGGGAGCAGTCTGTGTGACAGAGCTGGCAATGGTGAGTAGTCTGTGTGAGAGAACTGGGAATGGGGAGCAGTCTGTGTGAGAGAGCTGGGAATGGGGAGCAGTCTGTGTGAGAGAGCTGGGAATGGGGAGCAGTTTGTGTGAGAGCAGGGAATGGGGAGCAGTCTGAGTGAGAGAGCTGGGAATGGGGAGCAGTCTGTGAGAGAGCAGGGAATGGGGAGCAGTCTGTGTGAGAGAGCAGGGAATGGGGAGCAGTCTATGTGAGAGAGCTGGGAATGGGGAGCAGTCTGTGTGAGAGAGCAGGGAATGGGGAGCAGTCTGTGTGAGAGAGCTGGGAATGGGGAGCAGTCTGTGTGAGAGAGCTGGGAATGGGGAGCAGTCTGTGTGAGAGAGCAGGGAATGGGGAGCAGTCTGTGTGAGAGAGCAGGGAATGGGGAGCAGTCTGTGTGAGAGAGCTGGGAATGGGGAACAGTCTGTGTGAGAGAGCTGGGAATGGGGAGTAGTCTGTGTGAGAGAGCAGGGAATGGGGAGCAGTCTGTGTGAGAGAGCAGGGAATGGGGAGCAGTCTGTGTGAGAGAGCTGGGAATGGGGAGCAGTCTGTGTGAGAGAGCTGGGAATGGGGAGCAGTCTGTGTGAGAGAGCTGGGAATGGGGAGCAGTCTGTGTGAGAGCAGGGAATGGGGAGCAGTCTGTGTGAGAGTGCAGGGAATGGGGAGCAGTCTGTGTGAGAGAGCAGGGAATGGGGAGCAGTCTGTGTGAGAGAGCTGGGAATGGGGAGTAGTCTGTGTGAGAGAGCAGGGAATGGGGAGCAGTCTGTGTGAGAGAGCTGGGAATGGGGAGGAGTCTGTGTGAGAGAGCAGAGAATGGGGAGCAGTCTGTGTGAGAGTGCTGGGAATGGGGAGCAGTCTGTGTGAGAGAGCAGGGAATGGGGAGCAGTCTGTGTGAGAGAGCAGGGAATGAGGAGCAGTCTGTGTGAGAGTGCTGGGAATGGGGAGCAGTCTGTGTGAGAGAGCAGGGAATGGGGAGCAGTCTGTGTGAGAGTGCTGGGAATGGGGAGCAGTCTGTGTGAGAGAGCAGGGAATGGGGAGCAGTCTGTGTGAGAGAGCAGGGAATGAGGAGCAGTCTGTGTGAGAGAGCAGGGAATGGGGAGCAGTCTGTGTGAGAGAGCTGGGAATGGGGAATAGTCTGTGTGAGAGAGCAGGGAATGGGGAGCAGTCTGTGTGAGAGAGCAGGGAATGGGGAGCAGTCTGTGTGAGAGAGCAGGGAATGGGGAGCAGTCTGTGTGAGAGAGCAGTGAATGGGGAATAGTCTGTGTGAGAGAGCAGGGAATGGGGAGCAGTCTGTGTGAGAGAGCAGGGAATGGGGAGCAGTCTGTGTGAGAGAGCTGGGAATGGGGAGCAGTCTGTGTGAGAGAGCAGGGAATGGGGAGCAGTCTGTGTGAGAGAGCTGGGAATGGGGAGCAGTCTGTGTGAGAGAGCTGGGAATGGGGAGCAGTCTGTGTGAGAGCAGGGAGTGGGGAGCAGTCTGTGTGAGAGAGCAGGGAATGGGGAGCAGTCTGTGTGAGAGTGCTGGGAATGGGGAGCAGTCTGTGTGAGAGAGCAGGGAATGGGGAGCAGTCTGTGTGAGAGAGCAGGGAATGGGGAGCAGTCTGTGTGAGAGAGCTGGGAATGGGGAGCAGTATGTGTGAGAGTGCTGGGAATGGGGAGCAGTCTGTGTGAGAGAGCTGGGAATGGGGAGCAGTCTGTGTGAGAGAGCAGGGAATGGGGAGTAGTCTGTGTGAGAGAGCTGGGAATGGGGAGCAGTCTGTGTGAGAGAGCTGGGAATGGGGAGCAGTCTGTGTGAGAGAGCAGGGAATGGGGAGCAGTCTGTGTGAGAGAGCAGGGAATGGGGAGCAGTCTGTGTGAGAGAGCAGGGAATGGGGAGCAGTCTGTGTGAGAGAGCTGGGAATGGGGAGCAGTCTGTGTGAGAGAGCTGGGAATGGGGAGCAGTCTGTGTGAGAGAGCAGGGAATGGGGAGCAGTCTGTGTGAGAGAGCTGGGAATGGGGAGTAGTCTGTGTGAGAGAGCAGGGAATGGGGAGCAGTCTGTGTGAGAGAGCTGGGAATGGGGAGCAGTCTGTGTGAGAGAGCAGGGAATGGGGAGCAGTCTGTGTGAGAGAGCAGGGAATGGGGAGCAGTCTGTGTGACAGAGCTGGGAATGGTGAGTAGTCTGTGTGAGAGAACTGGGAATGGGGAGCAGTCTGTGTGAGAGAGCAGGGAATGGGGAGCAGTCTGTGTGAGAGTGCTGGGAATGGGGAGCAGTCTGTGTGAGAGAGCTGGGAATGGGGAGCAGTCTGTGTGAGAGAGCAGGGAATGGGGAGTAGTCTGTGTGAGAGAGCTGGGAATGGGGAGCAGTCTGTGTGAGAGAGCAGGGAATGGGGAGCAGTCTGTGAGAGAGCAGGGAATGGGGAGCAGTCTGTGTGAGAGAGCAGGGAATGGGGAGCAGTCTGTGCGAGAGAGCTGGGAATGGGGAGCAGTCTGTGTGACAGCTGGGAATGGGGAGCAGTCTGTGTGAGAGAGCAGGGAATGGGGAGCAGTCTGTATGAGAGAGCAGAGAATGGGGAGCAGTCTGTGTGAGAGAGCAGGGAATGGGGAGCAGTCTGTGTGAGAGAGCTGGGAATGGGGAGCAGTCTGTGTGAGAGAGCAGGGAATGGGGAGCAGTCTGTGTGAGAGAGCAGGGAATGGGGAGCAGTCTGTGTGAGAAAGCAGGGAATGGGGAGCAGTCTATGTGAGAGAGCAGGGAATGGGGAGCAGTCTGTGTCAGAAAGCAGGGAATGGGGAGCAGTCTGTGTGAGAGAGCAGGGAATGGGGAGCAGTCTGTGTGAGAAAGCAGGGAATGGGGAGCAGTCTGTGTGAGAGAGCAGGGAATGGGGAGCAGTCTGTGTGAGAGAGCTGGGAATGGGGAGCAGTCTGTGTGAGATAGATGGGAATGGGGAGCAGTATGTGTGAGAGTGCTGGGAATGGGGAGCAGTCTGTGTGAGAGAGCTGGGAATGGGGAGCAGTCTGTGTGAGAGAGCAGGGAATGGGGAGTAGTCTGTGTGAGAGAGCTGGGAATGGGGAGCAGTCTGTGTGAGAGAGCTGGGAATGGGGAGCAGTCTGTGTGAGAGAGCAGGGAATGGGGAGCAGTCTGTGTGAGAGAGCTAGGAATGGGGAGCAGTCTGTGTGAGAGAGCTGGGAATGGGGAGCAGTCTGTGTGAGAGAGAGCTGGGAATGGGGAGCAGTCTGTGTGAGAGCAGGGAATGGGGAGCAGTCTGTGTGAGAGAGCAGGGAATGGGGAGCAGTCTGTATGAGAGAGCTGGGAATGGGGAGCAGTCTGGTGAGAGAGCAGGGAATGGGGAGCAGTCTGTGTGAGAGAGCAGGGAATGGGGAGCAGTCTGTGTGAGAGAGCTGGGAATGGGGAGCAGTCTATGTGAGAGAGCAGGGAATGGGAAGCAGTCTGTGTGAGAGAGCAGGGAATGGGGAGCAGTCTGTGTGAGAATGCTGGGAATGGGGAGCAGTCTGTGTGAGAGAGCTGGGAATGGGGAGCAGTCTGTGTGAGAGAGCAGGGAATGGGGAGCAGTCTGTGTGAGAGAGCAGGGAATGGGGAGCAGTCTGTGTGACAGAGCTGGGAATGGTGAGTAGTCTGTGTGAGAGAACTGGGAATGGGGAGCAGTCTGTGTGAGAGAGCTGGGAATGGAGAGCAGTCTGTGTGAGAGAGCTGGGAATGGGGAGCAGTCTGTGTGAGAGAGCTGGGAATGGGGAGCAGTCTGTGTGAGAGCAGGGAATTGGGAGCAGTCTGTGTGAGAGAGCAGGGAATGGGGAGCAGTCTGTGTGAGAGAGCAGGGAATGGGGAGCAGTCTGTGTGAGAGAGCAGGGAATGGGGAGCAGTCTGTGTGAGAGAGCTGGGAATGGGGAGTAGTCTGTGTGAGAGAGCAGGGAATGGGGCGCAGTCTGTGTGAGAGAGCAGGGAATGGGGAGCAGTCTGTGTGAGAGAGCAGGGAATGGGGAGCAGTCTGTGTGAGAGAGCAGGGAATGGGGAGCAGTCTGTGTGAGAGAGCTGGGAATGGGGAGTAGTCTGTGTGAGAGAGCAGGGAATGGGGAGCAGTCTGTGTGAGAGAGCTGGGAATGGGGAGCAGTCTGTGTGAGAGAGCAGGGAATGGGGAGCAGTCTGTGTGAGAGAGCAGGGAATGGGGAGCAGTCTGTGTGACAGAGCTGGGAATGGTGAGTAGTCTGTGTGAGAGAACAGGGAATGGGGAGCAGTCTGTGTGAGAGAGCAGGGAATGGGGAGCAGTCTGTGTGAGAGTGCTGGGAATGGGGAGCAGTCTGTGTGAGAGAGCTGGGAATGGGGAGCAGTCTGTGTGAGAGAGCTGGGAATGGGGAGCAGTCTGTGAGAGAGCAGGGAATGGGGAGCAGTCTGTGTGAGAGAGCAGGGAATGGGGAGCAGTCTGTGCGAGAGAGCTGGGAATGGGGAGCTGTCTGTGTGACAGCTGGGAATGGGGAGCAGTCTGTGTGAGAGAGCAGGGAATGGGGAGCAGTCTGTATGAGAGAGCAGAGAATGGGGAGCAGTCTGTGTGAGAGAGCAGGGAATGGGCAGCAGTCTTTGTGAGAGAGCTGGGAATGGGGAGCAGTCTGTGTGAGAGAGCAGGGAATGGGGAGCAGTCTGTGTGAGAGAAAAGGGAATGGGGAGCAGTCTGTGTGAGAAAGCAGGGAATGGGGAGCAGTCTATGTGAGAGCAGGGAATGGGGAGCAGTCTGTGTCAGAAAGCAGGGAATGGGGAGCAGTCTGTGTGAGAGAGCAGGGAATGGGGAGCAGTCTGTGTGAGAAAGCAGGGAATGGGGAGCAGTCTGTGTGAGAGAGCAGGGAATGGGGAGCAGTCTGTGTAAGAGAGCAGGGAATGGGGAGCAGTCTGTGTGAGAGAGATGGGAATGGGGAGCAGTCTGTGTGAGAGAGCAGGGAATGGGGAGCAGTCTGTGTGAGAGCAGGGAATGGGGAGCAGTCTGTGTGAGAGAGCAGGGAATGGGGAGCAGTCTGTGTGAGAGAGCAGGGAATGGGGAGCAGTCTATGTGAGAGAGCAGGGAATGGGGAGCAGTCTGTGTGAGAGAGCTGGGAATGGGGAGCAGTCTGTGTAAGAGAGCAGGGAATGGGGAGCAGTCTGTGTGAGAGAGATGGGAATGGGGAGCAGTCTGTGTGAGAGAGCAGGGAATGGGGAGCAGTCTGTGTGAGAGCAAGGAATGGGGAGCAGTCTGTGTGAGAGAGCAGGGAATGGGGAGCAGTCTGTGTGAGAGAGCAGGGAATGGGGAGCAGTCTGTGTGAGAGAGCAGGGAATGGGGAGCAGTCTTTGTGAGAGAGCTGGGAATGGGGAGCAGTCTGTGTGAGAGAGCAGGGAATGGGGAGCAGTCTGTGTGAGAGAGCAGGGAATGGGGAGCAGTCTGTGCGAGAGAGCTGGGAATGGGGAGCTGTCTGTGTGACAGCTGGGAATGGGGAGCAGTCTGTGTGAGAGAGCAGGGAATGGGGAGCAGTCTGTATGAGAGAGCAGAGAATGGGGAGCAGTCTGTGTGAGAGAGCAGGGAATGGGGAGCAGTCTTTGTGAGAGAGCTGGGAATGGGGAGCAGTCTGTGTGAGAGAGCAGGGAATGGGGAGCAGTCTGTGTGAGAGAGCAGGGAATGGGGAGCAGTCTGTGTGAGAAAGCAGGGAATGGGGAGCAGTCTATGTGAGAGCAGGGAATGGGGAGCAGTCTGTGTCAGAAAGCAGGGAATGGGGAGCAGTCTGTGTGAGAGAGCAGGGAATGGGGAGCAGTCTGTGTGAGAAAGCAGGGAATGGGGAGCAGTCTGTGTGAGAGAGCAGGGAATGGGGAGCAGTCTGTGTAAGAGAGCAGGGAATGGGGAGCAGTCTGTGTGAGAGAGATGGGAATGGGGAGCAGTCTGTGTGAGAGAGCAGGGAATGGGGAGCAGTCTGTGTGAGAGCAGGGAATGGGGAGCAGTCTGTGTGAGAGAGCAGGGAATGGGGAGCAGTCTGTGTGAGAGAGCAGGGAATGGGGAGCAGTCTATGTGAGAGAGCAGGGAATGGGGAGCAGTCTGTGTGAGAGAGCTGGGAATGGGGAGCAGTCTGTGTAAGAGAGCAGGGAATGGGGAGCAGTCTGTGTGAGAGAGATGGGAATGGGGAGCAGTCTGTGTGAGAGAGCAGGGAATGGGGAGCAGTCTGTGTGAGAGCAGGGAATGGGGAGCAGTCTGTGTGAGAGAGCAGGGAATGGGGAGCAGTCTGTGTGAGAGAGCAGGGAATGGGGAGCAGTCTGTGTGAGAGAGCAGGGAATGGGGAGCAGTCTATGTGAGAGAGCAGGGAATGGGGGGGAGCATCTGTGTGAGAGAGCTGGGAATGGGGAGCAGTCTGTGTGAGAGAGCAGTGAATGGGGAGCAGTCTGTGTGAGAGAGCTGGGAATGGGGAGCAGTCTGTGTGAGAAAGCAGGGAATGGGGAGCAGTCTGTGTGAGAGAGCAGGGAATGGGGAGCAGTCTGTGTGAGAGAGCTGGGAATGGGGAGCAGTCTGTGTGAGAGAGCAGGGAATGGGGAGCAGTCTGTGTGAGAGAGATGGGAATGGGGAGCAGTCTGTGTGAGAGAGCAGGGAATGGGGAGCAGTCTGTGTGAGAGCAGGGAATGGGAAGCAGTCTGTGTGAGAGAGCAGGGAATGGGGAGCAGTCTGTGTGAGAGAGCAGGGAATGGGGAGCAGTCTGTGTGAGAGAGGAGGGAATGGGGAGCAGTCTGTGTGGGAGAGCAGGGAATGGGGAGCAGTCTGTGTGAGAGAGCAAGGAATGGGGAGCAGTCTGTGTGAGAGAGCAGGGAATGGGGAGCAGTCTGTGTGAGAGAGCAGGGAATGGGGAGCAGTCTGTGTGAGAGAGCAGGGAATGGGGAGCAGTCTATGTGAGAGAGCAGGGAATGGGGAATGGGGAGCAGTCTGTGTGAGAGAGCTGGGAATGGGGAGCAGTCTGTGTGAGAGAGCAGGGAATGGGGAGCAGTCTGTGTGAGAAAGCAGGGAATGGGGAGCAGTCTGTGTGAGAGAGCAGGGAATGGGGAGCAGTCTGTGTGAGAGAGCTGGGAATGGGGAGCAGTCTGTGTGAGAGCAGGGAATGGGGAGCAGTCTGTGTGAGAGAGCAGGGAATGGGGAGCAGTCTGTGTGGGAGAGCAGGGAATGGGGAGCAGTCTGTGTGAGAGAGCAGGGAATGGTAAGTAGTCTGTGTGAGAGAGCAGGGAATGGGGAGCAGTCTGTGTGAGAGCAGGGAATGGGGAGCAGTCTGTGTGAGAGAGCAGGGAATGGGGAGCAGTCTGTGTGAGAGAGCAGGGAATGGGGAGCAGTCTGTGTGAGAGAGCAGGGAATGGGGAGCAGTCTGTGTGAGAGCAGGGAATGGGGAGCAGTCTGTGTGAGAGAGCAGGGAATGGGGAGCAGTCTGTGTGGGAGAGCAGGGAATGGGGAGCAGTCTGTGTGAGAGAGCAGGGAATGGTAAGTAGTCTGTGTGAGAGAGCAGGGAATGGGGAGCAGTCTGTGTGAGAGAGCTGGGAATGGGGAGCAGTCTGTGTGAGAGAGCAGGGAATGGGGAGTAGTCTGTGTGAGAGAGCAGGGAATGGGGAGCAGTCTGTGTGAGAGAGCAGGGAATGGGGAGCAGTCTGTGTGAGAGAGCAGGGAATGGGGAATAGTCTGTGTGAGAGAGCTGGGAATGGGGAGCAGTCTGTGTGAGAGAGCAGGGAATGGGGAGCAGTCTGTGTGAGAGAGCAGGGAATGGGGAGCAGTCTGTGTGAGAGAGCAGGGAATGGGGAGTAGTCTGTGTGAGAGAGCAGGGAATGGGGAGTAGTCTGTGTGAGAGAGCTGGGAATGGGGAGCAGTCTCTGTGAGAGAGCAGGGAATGGGGAGCAGTCTGTGTGAGAGAGCTGGGAATGGGGAGCAGTCTGTGTGAGAGAGCAGGGAATGGAGAGCAGTCTGTGTGACAGAGCTGGGGGATGGGGAGCAGTCTGTGTGACAGAGCTGGGAATGGGGAGCAGTCTGTGTGAGAGAGCAGGGAATGGGGACCAGTCTGGTGAGAGAGCAGGGAATGGGGAGCAGTCTGTGTGAGAGAGCTGGGAATGGGGAGCAGTCTGTGTGAGAGAGCAGGGAATGGGGAGCAGTCTGTGTGACAGAGCTGGGGGATGGGGAGCAGTCTGTGTGAGAGAGCTGGGAATGGGGAGCAGTCTGTGTGAGAGAGCAGGGAATGGGGAGCAGTCTGTGTGAGAGAGCTGGGAATGGGGAGCAGTCTGTGTGAGAGAGCAGGGAATGGGGAGCAGTCTGGTGAGAGAGCTGGGGGATGGGGAGCAGTCTGTGTGAGAGAGCTGGGAATGGGGAGCAGTCTGTGTGAGAGAGCAGTGAATGAGGAGCAGTCTGTGTGAGAGAGCAGGGAATGAGGAGCAGTCTGTGTGAGAGAGCAGGGAATGGGGAGCAGTCTGTGTGAGAGAGCAGGGAATGGGGAGCAGTCTGTGTGACAGAGCTGTGGGATGGGGAGCAGTCTGTGTGAGAGAGCTGGGAATGGGGAGCAGTCTGTGTGAGAGAGCAGGGAATAGGGAGCAGTCTGTGTGAGAGAGCTGGGAATGGGGAGCAGTCTGTGTGAGAGAGCAGGGAATGGGGAGCAGTCTGTGTGACAGAGCTGGGGGATGGGGAGCAGTCTGTGTGACAGAGCTGGGAATGGGGAGCAGTCTGTGTGAGAGAGCAGGGAATGGGGAGCAGTCTGTGTGAGAGAGCTGGGAATGGGGAGCAGTCAGTGTGAGAGAGCAGGGAATGGGGAGCAGTCTGTGTGTGAGAGTGTGTCGCCCTGGGCAAGCCAGGGGACACAGGTCACACACCACCACACCCTACATCCCAGTTAGGAACACCAAAGCTAACCAAAAATCCTTGTTGCCTTCCTCCAGAGGCTGATGATTCACACCAGGGGGTGGGCCAGGCGGTTGGCTCCGCCCACCGAGGAGTTCACAGCTCTGGAGGCGGGAGAAACCAGGCAGATAAGCTAGGGGAGTGAAGGAGTAAACAGCTAAGATGAGTTAAGGAAGTGAAAGTAGAAGGAAGTAAAGTGGTAAAGGAGGAAAGCAAGAGTGGTGACAGAGAGAAAGCCTGAAGTAGTCCAGCTGTGTGCAGGACAGGTCAGCAAGGTCAGCAACGGCGGTGACTGTCTAGAGGGGGACCGTTTGGAAGTTCCTGGAAGGACCGCGGACGGGTAGTGGCCCGGCGGTCTGGAGCAGTGTTCCGAAGGACAGTCAGCACCAGGGCAGGGGCCTCTCGGACCCCGGCAAGGCTAGGAGTCGCCAGAATTTGCCGAATCCGTCAGTGAAGGGGACATAGATCCCCCAACAACCAAGTCCCGATTGAAGGCAACAGCCCAACCAGAGTAGGAGAGACACCGCCACCGCCAAGGCACCAGTTTCTCAGGGCCAGCGCCTGCGGGCAAAGAGTAGAGCTCCCCCGGTCCAGCTTGAAGCCGGGGAGCAGGTTACCGGTGGGGACCCATCGCAACCAACAAGTAAACAAAGGTGCAAGGAAGAGGGACATCCCCGTCACCTACTGGGAGAGCAAGTGCAGCCGTCCGTGGGACCGTCTTACCAGCCGTTTGGTTTACCGTAAAAACTGTGTCAACGTCTCAGGCTGAGTGAGTACCACAGTGCCGCAAGGCACAGCGCTGCCCCCGCGTCCCTGCACCCACCAGGCCCTGCACCTCCCAAGCCATCACCGGGCCCCGGGATCACCAACCCCTACCCACGGAGGGGCAACACAACACCTGGCTGCTCCGCATCACCATCCCCGGGATCCCCATATTGAGCAGCGGTGGTGAAATCACCACAACCGTGGGTGGCGTCACGGACAATAAACAATCCCCATACCCAACAACCCCCTTTCACTCACGGGCGAGGAGTGCCGCTCGAGAACCCCCGGGATCCGGCCCACGGCTCGAGCCACCACTGAGCAGCAACCGCCGGACCCGAGCAGAAGGGGTGAGCGTAGTGTGCTGACACCCTCCTCCCTGCCCGCGACAAGAGAGCAGGGAATGGGGAGCAGTCTGGTGAGAGAGCAGGGAATGGGGAGCAGTCTGTGTGAGAGAGCAGGGAATGGGGAGCAGTCTGTGTGAGAGAGCAGGGAATGGGGAGCAGTCTGTGTGAGAGAGCAGGGAATGGGGAGCAGTCTGTGTGAGAGAGCAGGGAATGGGGAGCAGTCTGTGTGAGAGAGCAGGGAATGGGGAGCAGTCTGGTGAGAGAGCAGGGAATGGGGAGCAGTCTGTGTGAGAGAGCAGGGAATGGGGAGCAGTCTGTGTGAGAGAGCAGGGAATGGGGAGCAGTCTGTGTGAGAGAGCAGGGAATGGGGATCAGTCTGTGTGAGAGAGCTGGGAATGGGGAGCAGTCTGGTGAGAGAGCAGGGAATGGGGAGCAGTCTGTGTGAGAGAGCAGGGAATGGGGAGCAGTCTGGTGAGAGAGCAGGGAATGGGGAGCAGTCTGTGTGAGAGAGCAGGGAATGGGGAGCAGTCTGTGTGAGAGAGCTGGGAATGGGGAGCAGTCTGTGTGAGAGAGCAGGGAATGGGGAGCAGTCTGTGTGAGAGAGCAGGGAATGGGGAGCAGTCTGTGTGAGAGAGCAGGGAATGGGGAGCAGTCTGTGTGAGAGAGCAGGGAATGGGGAGCAGTCTGGTGAGAGAGCAGGGAATGGGGAGCAGTCTGTGTGAGAGAGCAGGGAATGGGGAGCAGTCTGGTGAGAGAGCAGGGAATGGGGAGCAGTCTGTGTGAGAGAGCAGGGAATGGGGAGCAGTCTGTGTGAGAGAGCAGGGAATGGGGAGCAGTCTGGTGAGAGAGCAGGGAATGGGGAGCAGTCTGTGTGAGAGAGCAGGGAATGGGGAGCAGTCTGTGTGAGAGAGCTGGGAATGGGGAGCAGTCTGTGTGAGAGAGCAGGGAATGGGGAGCAGTCTGTGTGAGAGAGCAGGGAATGGGGAGCAGTCTGTGTGAGAGAGCAGGGAATGGGGAGCAGTCTGTGTGAGAGAGCTGGGAATGGGGAGCAGTCTGTGTGAGAGAGCAGGGAATGGGGAGCAGTCTGTGTGAGAGAGCTGGGAATGGGGAGCAGTCTGTGTGAGAGAGCAGGGATTGGGGAGCAGTCTGGTGAGAGAGCAGGGAATGGGGAGCAGTCTGTGTGAGAGAGCAGGGAATGGGGAGCAGTCTGGTGAGAGAGCAGGGAATGGGGAGCAGTCTGTGTGAGAGAGCAGGGAATGGGGAGCAGTCTGTGTGAGAGAGCAGGGAATGGGGAGCAGTCTGTGTGAGAGAGCAGGGAATGGGGAGCAGTCTGGTGAGAGAGCAGGGAATGGGGAGCAGTCTGTGTGAGAGAGCAGGGAATGGGGAGCAGTCTGGTGAGAGAGCAGGGAATGGGGAGCAGTCTGTGTGAGAGAGCAGGGAATGGGGAGCAGTCTGTGTGAGAGAGCAGGGAATGGGGAGCAGTCTGTGTGAGAGAGCAGGGAATGGGGAGCAGTCTGTGTGAGAGAGCAGGGAATGGGGAGCAGTCTGGTGAGAGAGCAGGGAATGGGGAGCAGTCTGGTGAGAGAGCAGGGAATGGGGAGCAGTCTGGTGAGAGAGCAGGGAATGGGGAGCAGTCTGTGTGAGAGAGCAGGGAATGGGGAGCAGTCTGGTGAGAGAGCAGGGAATGGGGAGCAGTCTGGTGAGAGAGCAGGGAATGGGGAGCAGTCTGTGTGAGAGAGCAGGGAATGGGGAGCAGTCTGGTGAGAGAGCAGGGAATGGGGAGCAGTCTGTGTGACAGAGCTGGGAATGGGGAGCAGTCTGTGTGAGAGAGCAGGGAATGGGGAGCAGTCTGGTGAGAGAGCAGGGAATGGGGAGCAGTCTGTGTGAGAGAGCAGGGAATGGGGAGCAGTCTGTGTGAGAGAGCAGGGAATGGGGAGCAGTCTGTGTGAGAGAGCAGGGAATGGGGAGCAGTCTGTGTGAGAGAGCAGGGAATGGGGAGCAGTCTGGTGAGAGAGCAGGGAATGGGGAGCAGTCTGGTGAGAGAGCAGGGAATGGGGAGCAGTCTGGTGAGAGAGCAGGGAATGGGGAGCAGTCTGTGTGAGAGAGCAGGGAATGGGGAGCAGTCTGGTGAGAGAGCAGGGAATGGGGAGCAGTCTGGTGAGAGAGCAGGGAATGGGGAGCAGTCTGGTGAGAGAGCAGGGAATGGGGAGCAGTCTGTGTGAGAGAGCAGGGAATGGGGAGCAGTCTGGTGAGAGAGCAGGGAATGGGGAGCAGTCTGTGTGAGAGAGCAGGGAATGGGGAGCAGTCTGTGTGAGAGAGCAGGGAATGGGGAGCAGTCTGTGTGAGAGAGCAGGGAATGGGGAGCAGTCTGTGTGTGAGAGAGCAGGGAATGGGGAGCAGTCTGGTGAGAGAGCAGGGAATGGGGAGCAGTCTGTGTGAGAGAGCAGGGAATGGGGAGCAGTCTGTGTGAGAGAGCAGGGAATGGGGAGCAGTCTGTGTGAGAGAGCAGGGAATGGGGAGCAGTCTGGTGAGAGAGCAGGGAATGGGGAGCAGTCTGTGTGAGAGAGCAGGGAATGGGGAGCAGTCTGGTGAGAGAGCAGGGAATGGGGAGCAGTCTGTGTGAGAGAGCAGGGAATGGGGAGCAGTCTGTGTGAGAGAGCAGGGAATGGGGAGCAGTCTGGTGAGAGAGCAGGGAATGGGGAGCAGTCTGTGTGAGAGAGCAGGGAATGGGGAGCAGTCTGTGTGAGAGAGCTGGGAATGGGGAGCAGTCTGTGTGAGAGAGCAGGGAATGGGGAGCAGTCTGTGTGAGAGAGCAGGGAATGGGGAGCAGTCTGTGTGAGAGAGCAGGGAATGGGGAGCAGTCTGTGTGAGAGAGCTGGGAATGGGGAGCAGTCTGTGTGAGAGAGCAGGGAATGGGGAGCAGTCTGTGTGAGAGAGCTGGGAATGGGGAGCAGTCTGTGTGAGAGAGCAGGGATTGGGGAGCAGTCTGGTGAGAGAGCAGGGAATGGGGAGCAGTCTGTGTGAGAGAGCAGGGAATGGGGAGCAGTCTGTGTGAGAGAGCAGGGAATGGGGAGCAGTCTGTGTGAGAGAGCAGGGAATGGGG
Organism: Anomaloglossus baeobatrachus; assembly: GCF_048569485.1. Taxonomy (NCBI): domain Eukaryota; kingdom Metazoa; phylum Chordata; class Amphibia; order Anura; family Aromobatidae; genus Anomaloglossus; species Anomaloglossus baeobatrachus. The sequence continues at coordinate 96,573 of NW_027441930.1, read as the reverse complement.
AGCAGTCTGTGTGAGAGAGCAGGGAATGGGGAGCAGTCTGTGTGAGAGAGCAGGGAATGGGGAGCAGTCTGGTGAGAGAGCAGGGAATGGGGAGCAGTCTGTGTGAGAGAGCAGGGAATGGGGAGCAGTCTGGTGAGAGAGCAGGGAATGGGGAGCAGTCTGTGTGAGAGAGCAGGGAATGGGGAGCAGTCTGTGTGAGAGAGCAGGGAATGGGGAGCAGTCTGTGTGAGAGAGCAGGGAATGGGGAGCAGTCTGTGTGAGAGAGCAGGGAATGGGGAGCAGTCTGGTGAGAGAGCAGGGAATGGGGAGCAGTCTGGTGAGAGAGCAGGGAATGGGGAGCAGTCTGGTGAGAGAGCAGGGAATGGGGAGCAGTCTGTGTGAGAGAGCAGGGAATGGGGAGCAGTCTGGTGAGAGAGCAGGGAATGGGGAGCAGTCTGGTGAGAGAGCAGGGAATGGGGAGCAGTCTGTGTGAGAGAGCAGGGAATGGGGAGCAGTCTGGTGAGAGAGCAGGGAATGGGGAGCAGTCTGTGTGACAGAGCTGGGAATGGGGAGCAGTCTGTGTGAGAGAGCAGGGAATGGGGAGCAGTCTGGTGAGAGAGCAGGGAATGGGGAGCAGTCTGTGTGAGAGAGCAGGGAATGGGGAGCAGTCTGTGTGAGAGAGCAGGGAATGGGGAGCAGTCTGTGTGAGAGAGCAGGGAATGGGGAGCAGTCTGTGTGAGAGAGCAGGGAATGGGGAGCAGTCTGGTGAGAGAGCAGGGAATGGGGAGCAGTCTGGTGAGAGAGCAGGGAATGGGGAGCAGTCTGGTGAGAGAGCAGGGAATGGGGAGCAGTCTGTGTGAGAGAGCAGGGAATGGGGAGCAGTCTGGTGAGAGAGCAGGGAATGGGGAGCAGTCTGGTGAGAGAGCAGGGAATGGGGAGCAGTCTGGTGAGAGAGCAGGGAATGGGGAGCAGTCTGTGTGAGAGAGCAGGGAATGGGGAGCAGTCTGGTGAGAGAGCAGGGAATGGGGAGCAGTCTGTGTGAGAGAGCAGGGAATGGGGAGCAGTCTGTGTGAGAGAGCAGGGAATGGGGAGCAGTCTGTGTGAGAGAGCAGGGAATGGGGAGCAGTCTGTGTGTGAGAGAGCAGGGAATGGGGAGCAGTCTGGTGAGAGAGCAGGGAATGGGGAGCAGTCTGTGTGAGAGAGCTGGGAATGGGGAGCAGTCTGTGTGAGAGAGCAGGGAATGGGGAGCAGTCTGTGTGTGAGAGAGCAGGGAATGGGGAGCAGTCTGTGTGTGGGAGAGCAGGGAATGGGGAGCAGTCTGTGTGAGAGAGCAGGGAATGGGGAGCAGTCTGTGTGTGAGAGAGCAGGGAATGGGGAGCAGTCTGTGTGTGGGAGAGCAGGGAATGGGGAGCAGTCTGTGTGAGAGAGCAGGGAATGGGGAGCAGTCTGTGTGAGAGAGCAGGGAATGGGGAGCAGTCTGTGTGAGAGAGCAGGGAATGGGGAGCAGTCTGTGTGAGAGAGCTGGGAATGGGGAGCAGTCTGTGTGAGAGAGCAGGGAATGGGGAGCAGTCTGTGTGTGAGAGAGCAGGGAATGGGGAGCAGTCTGGTGAGAGAGCAGGGAATGGGGAGCAGTCTGTGTGAGAGAGCAGGGAATGGGGAGCAGTCTGTGTGAGAGAGCAGGGAATGGGGAGCAGTCTGTGTGTGAGAGAGCAGGGAATGGGGAGCAGTCTGTGTGAGAGCAGGGAATGGGGAGCAGTCTGTGTGAGAGAGCAGGGAATGGGGAGCAGTCTGTGTGTGAGAGAGCAGGGAATGGGGAGCAGTCTGTGTGAGAGAGCAGGGAATGGGGAGCAGTCTGTGTGAGAGAGCAGGGAATGGGGAGCAGTCTGTGTGTGAGAGCTGCTCACTGTGGGAAAATCACTCAGGTTCCTCGTTCCCACTCAATAGCTGCAAACGCTGTAATCTACTATGAAGCCGATAATGGATGATGGTATTTTAGAGTAGGGCGTTTTACCCCTGAATGGCGCAGTTACTTCTCACAGCTGCAGTTTGCTTCTTTGTTCCAGTCTCCACGGTTCTTTGATGATGCAGGAATCTGCGCGTCTTTCATCAGACGGATCCGAGTAACTTTCAGCTTTTGCGTCTTAGGAGCGAGTGATACGTGAATACCGGGCATTGTGAATGGTCACTCAGTGAGACCGGCAGGTGCCGGAGGGGACACATGGGGTCAGTGCTGAGCCCCCTGATTACAGCTCTGGACTGCGTCCTATCAACACCTCCTGTCTTCCCGGAGTAATCTCAGTACCTGGGGGGGAGAAGTCCTTTGTTTACAGGAAAACACAAATGAAAGTGCACAGAAGCCAGGACATCTACAAAGTCAGAGGCGATGAGATATATTGACCGGGAACAAATTTACATTTCAAGTGGATTTCTTTAGATTCGGGAACATTTATCCAAAATGGCAAATGAATTCAGCTGGACCGGTCACGACAACGCTAGAATCCATCTTATATCTTCATCTGAGGCCACACGTAGGGGAAGGTCACCAAACATTGTCCTCTCCTGGAAATGGAAGTGGCCTCTAAATGGTGTGGCATATACAAATGGGCGTGACCTTTCGAGGGTATGGCATATACAAATGGGCGTGACCTTTCAAGGGTATGGTATATACAAATGGGCATGGATATCCTACAGCGAGGCATAAAGACGTGTAAGTCATGACACCATAACTTGAGTTTGCAGGAGAGATTCATCTCGGGTAGCAAATGCTTCATCCACGTAGTCCTTAAAAAATAGACTTTAGGCTTCCGGTGAGATTGTGGCGTCATGGATTAGCTTCCTCTCCGCATCTCCTGAAGCATCACAGAATTATTAAAATAATAATCTTTCTGGAGCACCCATGTGGTCTTGGGAATACTCGTCACCAGGCCGGTGAGGGTCAGGGGATGTCACGATTGGCCCTGCCCGGTTTTGTGAACCCGAGGTGTCCACAAAAGGGGGATGGATGATGGGATGAGTAGTAGTTGTCTCCTGATACCACCTGCGTTATGCATCCAGGGATTAGCCGCCGCTGCGGTCGCTGTCCTCTAGGGCAGATGGTGTCGCAGCTAGGATAGTTCAGCTTCCCACAGGTGAAGCTAGGCCCCATGAAGGATGATAGAGGTAGAAGTGGCCGTTGGCGCCGAAGCGCGGGGTGGCGGCGCCGGCAATCATGGGCTGACACAGTGGTTGCCGTTCAAGGTCTTTACTCACTGTCTGTGGGTTGCCTGGAGGTGCCAGCCTCCGCGGTGATGGGCCTCAGCCAATCCCGGTGAGGTTAGAGGTAGCCACCGGTGTTTGAATGTGTCCTTTCCTAAGGGATGCCCCTTCAGAAGTGAGGAACCCGTCTTGAGCTTCCTGCTCCAAGCCTCAGGCTCCGAGAAGAAAGAAAGTGGTGTCATGTTGCCAGAGCTATAGTCCCAACTTGACTGAAGATTGTGTGAAGGTTGCTCCTACTTCTACCCCAAGTGGTACACGCCCCCAGGTGGTTGTCCTAGTGACCGGGAAAGTCCCATGCCTCGTGATGGCCATCCTCTAGCCTACCATAGTCCAGTCCCAAGTGAGAAGGCACCTAAGCTGTATTTATAGTGAAATGTGGAAACACCGGTGATTAACCCCCTCTTTACCCAAGATGAATACTGCCCCTTAAGTGAGGGGCAGTACCCTGTGGCGACTGAAGCGTCAGGGGCGCAACATTCCCCCACAGCAAATCGCAGAACTCCAGGGCTGCAATAAAATAACAATAGTATACCGCATTTTGTTATGCATTTAAACAGTTAAACAGTCTTCCCTTTGTGGGAGGCATTATCAATCAACAGTTTCAAATAGTAAACAGTTACTATTCATCAGTGTGATCAAATCCAACGAAACATCAATATTTGCATAAGAAAACATTTACTCTTTTTGGCTGCTGGTGGTACCAGAGGACTGGTCCTAGCCCCTGGCTCTGGGCACTCAAGGGACAACCCAGGGCAAAGTGTCCAACCTTGTCACAGCGGCAGCAGATCGGCTGCCAGTCGGCATCGTACCGTTCGGGGATCCGAGGCAGCGAGTTTCCTCCACGTCACCACCAAGGGAGGTCATCGGCACTAGAAGCCAGTTCAATGGTTATAGGTTGCTGAGCCCTTGCCCTAGTTTGCACCGCCTTAGTCAAAGTAGCCATACCTTTGATCAATTCCAGGATCTGAAGCCGCAGTTCATTGATGGAGTCTTTACCCAAAGTTTGTTCCTTAGCTTCCACCATCACCGGTGTAGCTGGTACCACCTCCGGTTGCTGAAGCATGGCACTGCAGGGATCCGGTTGACTCAATGCCCGGATGGCCCGATCTTTAAACTCTGCAAAGCTGAGGTTAGGGTTTTGCATGGACACAATACGCAGCTGTGTCCGGCATCGGACAGGAGCCCCTCAATAAACTGGTCGATCAGCAGGCGGTTCTCGTCTGTCACTCCCTCCGGTTCCACATGCCGAACAGCTCTCATCGCCTCCTGAAGGTTCAAAGCATAATCCCGAATACTGTCTTGCACCTTTTGCTTGCATCCATAGATTCACATCTTTATCTCGGCTGCTGTACGGGTGTCGAAAGTTTCATTTAGTTTAGTCAAAATGTCCTTTGCCACTTTTTTATTGGTCTCCGGCCAGGACTTGACTTCTTGCCAAACTGCCCCGGTAAGTTGGCCAATAAGGATGCTGGCTTTCTGGTCCTCTGTCATAGTGTACACCCAGAATAAACTGTGTAGTCTCTCCTTGAAGTCAGCCAGGGTATATGCCTCCCCGAAATTCTTGGGTAGTCATGTTGCTCCTGAGAGGTATGGCATGGTAAAGGATATCACTGGAGCTGTTGCTACCGCTATGGGAACAGACTCTGCTTCCTCCTAAGTGGACATGTCCTCGCAGGCACTGGGTTTCCTGTTGGTTTCTGATAGCGGGGCTCTTTTTCGCCCTCTTTCTGGGCTCCACCCACACTTTTGCGCTCTTTTTGGGTTCCGCCCACGATGGCACGCCCCTTCTTTTCTCGCGTGCAATAGTCAATGGTGACTTTCCTTTTAGGAAATCAAATTTAAAACAGTTCTATAAGGCACACAGTACCCGTTGTTGCGGGCATGTAATCCTGTTCGTGGCGCAAAATTGTAGCACCCACGGGGCAGGGGTGAAATAATCGTCACCGGGTCGGTGATGTCAGGTCTGAGATGTCACGGGTGGCCCTGCTCGGCTTCAGGGCCCTGAGGTTTACACCAAAGGGGAATGGAGGATGGGATGAGTAGTAGTTGTCTCGTGACGCCACCTGCGGTATGCAGCCAGGGATTAGCTACCACTGCGGTCGCTGTCCTCTGGGACGGATGGTGTTGCAGCTAGGATAGTTCAGCTTTCCGCAGGTGAAGCTAGGCCCTAGGGATGATGATGGAGGTAGTAGTGGCTATTGGCGCCGAAGCGCGGGGCGCCGGCAATGATTGGCTGATACAGTGGTTGAGGTCCAAGGTCTTTACTCACTGTCTCTGGTTGCCCGGAGGTGCCAGTCTCCACCGTGATGGGCTTCAGCCGATTCCAGATTAATTAGAGGTAGCCACCGGTGTTTCAAAGTGTCCTTTCCTAAGGGATGTCCCTTCAGAAGTGAGGAACCCGGGCTGAGCTTCCAGCTCAAAGCCTTAGGCTCCGCGAACAAAGAGGAAAGAAAGTGGTGTCATGTTGCCAGAACTGTAGTCCCGATTTGACTGAAGATTGTGTGAAGGTTGCTCCTACTTCTACCCCAAGTGGTACACGCCCCCCCCAGGTGGTTGTCCTAGTGACCGGGAAAGTCCCATGTCTTGTGATGGCCACTCTCCAGCCTACCCTAGTCCTGTCCCCAGTGAGAAGGTCCCTAAGTTGTATGTAAAGTGAAATGTGGAAACACCAGTCATTAACCCCCTCCTTACCCAAGATAAATACTGCACCTTAAGTGAAGGGCAGTACCCTGTGGCGACTGATGCCTCAGGGGTGTCACATTTCCACCAGAAGTGGTCAGACTCAAAGAAGGTACAGAGGAGGTTGGACTCATAGAATGTTGGGACATTAGCTTGCTAACAAGTGGGGGTGAGTAAGCAATTATTATTAAGATGCCCTATATAATAGGGTTTAGAAAGGGCCGAAAAGCAGCAATGAAATCTTAAATCTAAAGTGTAACATGTCAGGTTTGTCCTTGGTATAGACCAGCCCAGCTGTGCAGCAGAAGCCGCCATTAGAAAAGTGAGGATTGCCCCTGCTGAGGAAAGGCTGACACATTGTCGCAAGTCAACTTATTGTCGGTGTTGCTTTCTGTAAGACTGACTTCATACCAAACTCAAGATCAGCGCCACACACCCTAACCCCAGACGTGCACCACACTCACCCTAAACCCAGACGTGCACCACACTCACCCTAAACCCAGACGTGCACCACACTCACCCTAAACCCAGATGTGCACCACACTCACCCTTACCCCAGATGTGCTCTATACACACCCTAATCTCAGATGTGCACCACAAACACTCTAACCCCAGGCATGCACCACACACACTGTAACCTGAAACCCGCACCACACACTTAACCTCAGACGAGCACCACACACGCCTTAATCACAGATGTACACCACACTCACCTTTACAGTAGACAAGCACCACACACCCCCTAACCCCAGATGTGCACCACACACCCTAATCCCAGACATTCACCCATTCACCCTAACCTTAGTTGTGCATCACACTTACCCTAACCCCAGACGTGCACCACACACACCCTAACCCCAGACGTGCACCACACACACCCTAACCCCAGATATGCACCACACACAGACCCTAACCCCACATGCACCACACACACCCGAACCCGAAACTTGCACCACACACACCCTAACCCCAGACGTGCACCACACACAGACCCTAACCCCAGACGTGCACCACACACACCCTAACCCCAGACGTGCACCACACACACCCTAACCCCAGATATGCACCACACACAGACCCTAACCCCACATGCACCACACACACCCGAACCCGAAACTTGCACCACACTTTCCTTAACCTCAGACGTGCACCACACACACGCTAACCGTAGACGTACACCACACTCAGCTTATCCCCAGATGTGCACCACTCACACTCACCCTAACTTCTCATCTGTACCACATTAACATTAACAATAATATAATTAACCCCAGATCTGGAACCAGTAAATTTATAATATAGCCATCTGTATCCATTTTATGTACAGTGCCTTCAAAAAGTATTTATAACCTGTGCATACTTTCTTATGTTATGCCCACAAAAATATTTTATTGAGATTTTTTGTGCCACACCAACACAAAATAGAAAATATTTGTAATGCTTCATATTTTAAAATTAAAATTTAAAAATTGTGCCGTGCATTTGTATTCAGCCCTTTTTAGTCTGATACTCCTAAATAATATCATGAGTGACCAATTGACCCCAGAAGTCACCTAATTAGTACATTGTGTCCACCTGTGGGTAATTTCTTCTCAGTATAACTACAGCTGTTCTGTGAAGACCTCAGAGGTTTGTGTGAGAACAAGACACCAAAATGTATCATGAAAACCAAGGAACACACCAGACAGGTCAGTGATACAGATGTAAAAAGTAAAGCAAAGTTAGGTTGTTAAAAAAAATAGTATCCTAACCTCTGAACATTTTACTGTTCAATCCATCATCCAAAAATGGAAGGAGTACGGCACAACTGCAAACCTACAAGACACGGCGGTCTACCTATACTGACATTCTAAGAAGGAGAGCACTAATGAGAGAAGCAGCCATGAGGCTTATGGTTACTTTGAAGGCACTGCAAAGATCACAGCTCAGGGGGGAGAATCTGTCCACAGCACAACTATTAGCCATATGCTACAAACCCATCCTTAATGTAAGGGTAGCAAGAAAAAAAGCCATTTTTGAAAGCAGGAAGCCAGAAGAAGTCCTGTTTGTAGTTTGCAAAAGCCATGTATGGAACACAGCGAGCATGTGGAAGATGGTGATCTGGTCAGATGAGACCAAACTGGAACTTTATGGCTAAATGCAAAACACTATGTGTGGCTTAAAACTAACACTGCACATCACTCTGAAAACACCCTCCCCACTGTCACACATGGTGGAGGCCGCATCCTGCTGTGGGGGAGTTTCTCTTCAGCAGGTGCAGGGAAGCTGGTCAGAGATGAGAAGATGGATGGAGATAAATACCAGACAATCCTGGAGGAAAACCTGTTAGAGGATGCCGAAGACCGGGGTGTAGGTTCACCTACCAGCAGGACAACGACCCTAAATATCCTGCCAGAGCTACAATGGAGGGATCAGATCAGAGTACATTAATGTGTGTGTGAACAGCCCAGTCACAGTCCAGACAGAATCCACCGAGAATCTGTGACAAAAAGCAAAATTTCTGATCCCAAACGTCTCAATCCAATCTCATTGAGCGGGAGTGAGTGTGCAAAGAAGAAGGGGAAAGGTCACCTCTAGAAGGGCAAAGCTGGAAGAAATATCCCCCCAAAAAACACAGAAAGGTGGTCCCACATAGTGCTGACTCCGGGGGCTAAATACAAATGCATGTTATAATTTTCAGATTTATATTGTTAAAATATTTAGAGAACCAGGAAAGATTTCCTTTTATATTTCCCAAATACTTGCTACTTAGTGCTGGTATCACAGAAAATCCCAATAAAATACATTTAAGTTTGTGATTAAAAAAAAAATGTGGAGAAGTTCACAGGGTATGAATACTTTTTCAAGGCAACTGCAGTCTGTTACATACAGTCATGGCCAAAAGTGTTGGCACTGTTGAAATTGTGCCAGAAAATGAAAATAATTTATCCAAGAAATGTATTGAAATGATGCACGTTTTGTTATACAAATGTTTATTTCCTTTTGTGTGTATTGGAACAACAAAAAAAAAACAAACAAAAAAAAAAAAAACAGAAAAAAAGGCACATTAGACAGAAAACCCCCAAATTATTGGCACTTTCCAAAATTGTGGGTAAACAACTCTATTTTAAGCATGTGATGCTCGATCAAACTCCCCTGTGGCAAGTAGCAGATGTGGGCAATATGGAAATCACACCTGAAACCAGATAAAAAAGGGAGAAGTTGGCTCCATCTTTGCATTATGTCTGTGTGTGCCACACTAAACATGGAGAACAGAAAGAGGAGAAGAGAACTGTCTGAGGACTGGAGAACCAAAATTATTTAAAAAAAAAATCAACAATCTCAAGGGTACAAGTTCATCTCCAGAGATATTGATGTTCCTTTGTTCTCAGTGCGCAACATAATGAAGAAGTTTACAACCCATGGCACTGTAGCTAATCTCCTTCGACATGAAGAGAAAAGTAGATGAAAGGTTGTAACACAGGATAGTCCGGATGGTGGATATGCCCCAATCAAGTTCCAAAGAAAATCCAGCTGTCCTGCAGGCTCAGGGGGCATCAGTGTCAGTGCAAACTATCCATCCACATGTGAACGAAATGAAATGGCATGGAGGAGACCCAGGAGGACCCCACATGTGAATGAAATGAAATGCCATGGAGGAGACCCAGGGGGACCCCACTTCTGACATAGACATAAAAAAGCTAAAATGTATGTGAGTAACCAAAATCCTTCTGGGAAAGCATATTGTGGATAGATGAGACCAAGATAGAGCTTTTTGGTAAAGCCATCAGTCTACTGTTTACCAAAAACTGAATGAAGGCTACAAAGAAAAGAACACAGCACCTACAGTCAGGTATGTGTCATGGTGTTGAGACTAGTGACAGCCTTAGGAGTCAGACTGAAGCCTTCCATCTCCATCTTGACGCCTTATTTAAATGAGGTTTCCTTTCCATTGGCATCTCATGAGTTAATTTCAGTTTAGTTACCAGCATCTCTGTTCAGGGAAAGTCAGCTGTTGCTGCTTTGGGTCTACACCCATTTAGGTTAAATACTGGAGCTTTCCCAGCAGTCCTTGCTGCTGTTAGAATAATTTCTACTCTGGCCAGCCTGGTGGAAGGAACTGCTGAGTTTTTCTCCTGTGCCCATCCACCTGCTAGTTTAGAGTCCGTCTGCTACGGTGAAGTTTGGTGTTTTGTATCCTTCTGTTTATACCCCCGTCTGTCTTTCCTTTCCCTCCGTGTTTATTAGTGTAGTGGTGAGTCTAGTGTACTCGTCAGCCTACTCACTAGGCAGGGTGAGTTTAGGGCCAGTTGAGGGACCCAGGTATCCTGCTCGCCGAAAGGTTGAAAAAACCTGTATAGGGACACTAAGGAGCTTAGAAGTCGATTTGAGGTGAGTTCAGAAGGTTCCCCTTCACACCTCTCCCTAGCGGCGGGGACCTACATTGTATCATGACTTTGGTGTTCCCCCCTTTTTGTGGTGTTTTTTGTAGTGCGTCAGATGCCCGTTCGTGTGATCGCGTGTGTCACGTATTACATACGGACATCTTCTACTCCATGTGTGACAGTATGGTGGAGGGCAGAGATGTTTTGGTTGTTTTGCTGCCTCTGGCACTGGGGGCCTTGACTGTGTGCAAGACATCATGAAATCTGAAGATTACCAAAGGACCCTGGGTGGCAATGTAGAGCCCAGTGTCAGAAAGCTGGGTATAGTCCTAGGTCAGGGGTCTTCCAGAAGGACAATGACCCCAACCAATTCAAGAAGCCCCAGAAATGGATGGAAACAAAGCGCTGGAGAGTCTTGAAGTGTCGGCAATGAGTCCAGATATAAACCCCATTGACACCTGTGGAGAAATCTGAAAATTGGGAGAAGAGAAGACGCCTTCAGATAGGAGAGACCTGGAGACGTTTATAAAGAAGAGTCCAAGATTCCAGGTGAGAGGAGGAAGAAGCTTGTGGACGGGTATAGGGGGCGACTGATGGAAGTGATTTATTCAAGTGGGAGTGCAACCAAATATTAAGTTGAGGGGGACAACAATATGGTCAAGACCATGTTTGGAGATTCGTGTGAAATTTTGTCCAATTTGCTTTTTTACTCAGTTTTCTTTGTTGTTGTTCCAATACACACAGGGAATAAAACTGTGTATAACAAAAGGTGTGGGGTTAAAATAATTTCTGGGGGAAATACTTGACTTTCTGGAATGATTTTAAAAGGTGTAAACACCTTCGGCCATGTCTGTATATGGGTACAGCTCAGTGACTGTACTCTTGATGAGGCGATGTGCTTGATGGTTACACAGCTTTATTGGTAGACTTATGTGAAGAGAGGTAGAGAGTCATGAAAACTTGCTGACACCCTCTACTGTCTTCTGGCATTTTCCTCGGCAGTGTACACACTGGTCGCGGCAGTGTTGGGGCTTGTGTGGCACTTTCCGCTCACTTACTAGACCAACCCTTCCTCTTTGAGTGGTGCCCCTTATCAAGTGCTCAGTCACTGCTCTCTACAGTGGACCGGTGTTTGTCCATCTGTGTGTCTCTTGTTGGAGGAGAATGTTTTGGCACTGATCCTATTATCCTCTTGTGACCATAAAGACAATCGCAGACTCTCCCATTTTTGCATTGTCCCCGGCAGTGTGTGTCCCCTCTGCCATTATTTCGGCTCCTCACGCCTATGTCTTGCACGTCTCCTTCTCTGGCAGGAGAAGAGGCGCTGTGCCTTCGGCAGTTGTCTCAATGAGATGTCTGGTCGCTCTCAGACCTCCTTCTTATGTTGTTCGGCTCCTCACACCTACGTCTTGCATGGCTCCTTCCCTGGCAGGAGAAGAGGCACTGGGCCTTCGGCAGTTGTCTCGGTGAGATGTCTGGTTGCACTCAGACCTCCTTCTTATATTGTTCGGCTCCTTACACCTACGTCTTGCATGGTTCCTTCCCTGGCAGGAGAAGAGGCACTGTGCCTTCGGCAGTTGTCTCAATGAGATGTCTGGTCGCTCTCAGACCTCCTTCTTATGTTGTTCGGCTCCTCACACCTACGTCTTGCATGGCTCCTTCCCTGGCAGGAGAAGAGGCGCTGTGCCTTCGGAAGTTGTCTCAATGAGATGTCTGGTCGCTCTCAGACCTCCTTCTTATGATGTTGTTCTCCTCACACCTACGTCTTGCATGGTTCCCTCTCTGGCAGGAGAAGAGGCACTGTGCCTTCGGCAGTTGTCTCGGTGAGATGTCTTTTTGCTCTCAGACCTCCTTCTTATGTTGTTCGGCTCCTCACACCTACGTCTTGCATGGTTCCTTCCCTGGTAGGAGAAGAGGCGCTGTGCATTTGGCAGTTGTCTCGGTGAGATGTCTGGTCGCTCTCAGACATCCTTCTTATGTTGTTCGGCTCCTCACACCTAAGTCTTGTACGGTTCCTTCCCTGGCAGGAGAAGAGGCGCTGTGCCTTCGGCAGTTATCTCGGTGAGATGTCTGGTCGCTCTCCGACCTCCTTCTTATGTTGTTCGGCTCCGCACACCTAAGTCTTGCACGGTTCCTTCCCTGGAAGGAGAAGAGGCGCTGTGCCTTCGGCAGTTATCTCGGTGAGATGTCTTTTTGCTCTCAGACCTCCTTCTTATGTTGTTCGGCTCCTCACACCTACGTCTTGCATGGTTCCTTCCCTGGTAGGAGAAGAGGCGCTGTGCCTTCGGCAGTTATCTCGGTGAGATGTCTGGTCGCTCTCCGACCTCCTTCTTATGTTGTTCGGCTCCGCAGACCTAAGTCTTGCACGGTTCCTTCCCTGGAAGGAGAAGAGGCGCTGTGCCTTCGGCAGTTATCTCGGTGAGATGTCTGGTCGCTCTCCGACCTCCTTCTTATGTTGTTCTGCTCCGCACACCTAAGTCTTGCACGGTTCCTTCCCTGGAAGGAGAAGAGGCGCTGTGCCTTCGGCAGTTGTCTTGGTGAGATGTCTGGTTGCTCTCAGACCTGTTTCTTATGTTGTTCGGCTCCTCTATGTGGTAGAGAGCGCTCCTTGTCTTGTGCCGAGTTTTCCAGGTTCATGTTTCCGCACTGAGCCTCGGTATCGGCGAGTTCATGAATAGTGCCTCATTTCCATTACACCCAGGCCTGGACAATGGCCCCAGATACACATCTTCTCCCCTGCCATTATTACTGTATAGACCAAGAGCAGGTCACAAGGACAAAGATCTCTGATGGCAGCGAGGACACTGCGGCTCGCCTTCCCACCGCAATATTACCGGAGCATCTTGGACCCTTAACAAGGATGGTAATTCCCCCCAGAGACGGCGGATAAAGCTCGAGCCTTCTCTCCGCTCAGCATTTAGACAGCAATGTGAGATAAGGAACTGTCTGAATTGAGGATTGAAGATGTTTTTTTTCGTTTTTTCTTTCTTTGTAGGGGAGGGAAATGTCAGCTTAGAAAGAGGGGGCTGAAAGCGAAGACGTAGCGCGCAGGAGGAGAACATGACTCCTGGCCGAGAATGGAAGCAAAAAAAGGGGGTCAGCCGAAGCGGACAAGGCTGGATGTTTACATAACACGCCATTTAATGGCGATATTGATTGCAATCAGATCCCGGTAATCACCTTCATTATGACAATTGCCTCTGTGGAGGGAGCGCAGAGAATCCGCCGCCCAGCAGACAGGAAAATCCATTGTGTATTCTCCAGACACAAAATGCCTCTTGTTCCAGTCTCACTATGGTCACAAAGCCGAGCATGTTTGCCAGGGAGGGAGACCGGGACGGGGCTCGCTTTCTTTTGTGGAGGTCTCTGCTGCCTCTAAAAGCTCAGGAGTCATGTGCATTCTCTATGGAGGGTGCGATCTCCGGCAACGAGGTGAGGAAAGGAGACAAAAACATTTCTGCAAAATTCATAAAAAAAGTCAAATAGTAAAAAAGTCAACTAGTGCCAAATCCAAAAATTTAGGAGGCTTAAGCCAAGCATCAGCACTAGATAACATTTGTGTCCTCTCTTCACTTATGCAAAAAGTCTGTTGACTTGATGGGATCGGAGCTGCTGAGATCATTGATTGGCTGCAGCTCTATCAGCATGACTTTAGCACTGCAGACAATCAGACAGAATCTGAGGAGGGTGACCAAAGGGCACGTAATTTTTATGTTTTTTTTAAGATAAACTGGAGCCGAGGACGAGTTTTCCAAAACGGGGGATTCAGGAGAGAAAGCTGCTGACGAACAATCGTTTAGCCGAAATATGTCTGACAGTAATAGTACAATGCGACAGGACAACAAAATGTTTCCCACCTCCTGAGTCGGGGAGCACTTGTGCCAGCGAAATTAAAGAAAAAAAGACAACAACATAAACTTCCAACGTGATCTGCGAAATCATCCGGAGCCCGTGCACCATTATTGTGGATCCTCGAGAAGACCCATGAACTAAGAGACACTGGATCAGAAGACAAAATGTACGAGACGTCTGACTCCTAAATTAATAGCGACTCAATGCCAAACCTTAAATTAATGAGGCGACAGACCACCCCTAAATTAACTGAGACCCCTAACCCCCCCATCTAGTGACATGGCTTTGTGCATCGGTGTTTGAAGATATCAGTGTGGCATTGGGGCACGTGGGCTCCAGGCTGTGGTCTCTGCTCACCCTCTGGCACTGGCTGGAGCCAGAGACCCCTCTATGAGAAGCCGGATCTGCTTGAGGGGGACGTAGGGTGGGGGGGTCATTGGGGTCAAATGAGATGCTGGGTATAGAGTTGGTATAGAAGCCACTCTGCCACCGCGGGGTATGATCAGCTCAGGGACTCGGGCAGAGGAAAGTCACCCTGATTGAAGGAGACTCCGGATTACTCTGGGGTCACACAATTCCAAGACCCCCGCAAAGCACCATCTGGTGGGAATAACTCCTGACCACCACTCAAATGTAAGACATTATTTTCTCTGTGGTCTCACTTGCCGCAGTCTGGTAGACATCATTAAAGGTAAAAAAATGCACCTAAGAATGTCTAATAATAAAGTGACTAATAATAATAAAGTGTCTAAAAATAAAGTGACTAAAAATAAAGCGTCTAATAAAGTGAGTAATAATAAAGTGTCTAAAAATAAAAAATAAAGTGTCTAATAATAAAGTGTCTAATAATAAAGTGTCCAATAATAAAGTGTCCTATAATAAAGTGTCTAATAATAAAGGGTCCTATAATAAAGTGTCTAATAATAAAGTGTCTAATAATAAAGTGTCCAATAATAAAGTGTCCAATAATAAAGTGTCTAATAATAAAGTGTCCAATAATAAAGTGTCTAATAATAGTGTCTAAAAATAAAGTGACTAAAACTAAAGCGTCTAAAAATAAAGTGACTAAAAATAAAGTGTCTAATAAAGTGAGTAATAAAGTGTCTAAAAATAAAAAATAAAGTGTCTAATAATAAAGTGTCTAATAATAAAGTGTCTAATAATAAAGTGTCCAATAATAAAGTGTCTAATAATAAAGTGTCTAATAATAAACTGTCCAATAATAAAGTGTCTAATAATAAAGTGTCCAATAATAAAGTGTCCAATAATAAAGTGTCTAATAATAAAGTGTGCAATAATAAAGTGTCTAATAATAAAGTGTCTAATAATAAAGTGTCCAATAATAAAGTGTCTAATAATAGTGTCTAAAAATAAAGTGACTAAAACTAAAGCGTCTAAAAATAAAGTGACTAAAAATAAAGTGTCTAATAAAGTGAGTAATAAAGTGTCTAAAAATAAAAAATAAAGTGTCTAATAATAAACTGTCCAATAATAAAGTGTCCAATAATAAAGTGTCTAATAATAAAGTGTCCAATAATAAAGTGTCTAATAATAAAGTGTCTAATAATAAAGTGTCCAATAATAAAGTGTCTAATAATAAAGTGTCCAATAATAAAGTGTCCAATAATAAAGTGTCTAATAATAAAGTGTCCAATAATAAAGTGTCCAATTATAAAGTGTCTAAAAATAAAGTGTCCAATAATAAAGTGTCTAATAATAAAGTGTCCAATAATAAAGTGTCCAATAATAAAGTGTCTAATAATAAAGTGTCCAATAATAAAGTGTCCAATTATAAAGTGTCTAAAAATAAAGTGTCTAATAATAAAGTGGCTAATAATAAAAAATAAAGTGTCTAATAATAAAGTGTCCAATAATAAAGTGTCCAATAATAGTGTCCAATAATAAAGTGTCTAATAATAAAGTGTCTAATAATAAAGTGTCCAATAATAAAGGTGACTAATAATAAAGTGACTAATAATAAATTGACTAACAATAACTGATTATGGTAGTTCTAAGGTAAAGGATTCTCACTCTGCCGGGGGGAAGAAACATCTCCATATCTCGGGGGTCAGGATGGGACCACAGCTGATTCTTTTTGTGAGGTAAAACATTTCCGTGCCTGTTTCTAAAAAAATGGTTTACAATACAGAAACAATAATTTGCGATCCCATGCTGTAATGTGTATATACTTTCTTATGTCCTCCCTGGCCCAGGAGATGTGGTGTGATCAGACCATGTCCCTGTACAGTCAGACACGGCCATTACACAGTACACAGCAGGGACACATATATAGGATTATCTCAGCACAGGGACAATTTTTTTAAACACATCCAATTGTGGAAATTATTATTATCCCAAGATCTATTGATTAAAATAAAAAAACACTTTTCAAATCTTTAATGGGATACTAACTAATTCCTGCAATTTTTTTGGGAAGGCCACTTGTATTACAGCCAGGTCTGATCTGACAGGTGGGAGGGGGAGGGGGACAATGGCTGATTTACTGGGGAATAAAAAGGAATATGTTATTTATTTTCCAAGGTTTGGATTATAATATAAGAAAGGAATAATATAGAGGAGGAAATTGCTGCGCTCATTGATTGCTAAGTGTCTCTAATGCTTTCATTTATATTACACAGCTTCAATGACAAGGGTGTGTAACGAAAAATATTGGTCAAAATGAAATATATTAAAATGATTTTAAAAACATAATGATAAAATATTCATTTAAGTGATAAAAATATTTCTTACTCATCAACTTAATTTATTTTCTTTTTACAAATTATTATTAAGAGTATTAATGGTAATTTTCCTATCATATGTTTAGTCTTTTGCAGAACTCAACAGGCTTTTTTTTCTCTCTAATCCAAGAAAATGTCAGACTAAATTATTTTTAAAGAAAAAATGTAAATTATCAATGTTTATTACATGTATGATAGGAAAATTACCATGACAACTCATAATAATAATAATAATAATAATAATAATAATTTGTAAATAAAAACAAACAAATTGAGTTCATGCTAAGGGAATATTTTTAGCACTTAAATGAATATTTTATTGTTCTGCTTTAAAATAATTGTAATACATTTCATTTTTACCAATAATTACACAGTAGCATTATTGATACTACTACTACTACTACTACTACTACTACTACTACTACTACTAATAATAATAATAATAATTTATTAATAATATTATTATTAATAATAATAATAAGATAAAAAATGCAATAATAATATGATGAAACACAATAATATAATAATAAAAAAATAATACTATTAATCATAATGTGCTAAAACTCATAATATGGAAATATTATAATAATATGATAAAACACAATAATAATTATAATAAAAGAATTAAAATATATGACAACACAATAAAAATAATATACTAAAACAATACTAAACACCATATGATAAAATTCAATAATAATTAATAAATAATATAATAATAGTAATATGATAAAACACAATAATAATAATAATATAAAACATAATACTAATAATCATATTGTGATAAAACTCAATAATAAAAATATTAACATAATAATAATAATAATAATATGATAAGACATAATAATGATAATAGTAAAATTATAAAAATGTAATAAGATAAAACACAATAATAATAATATAATAGAACACAATTATAATTATAATAAAATAATGAAAATATAATATGATAAAACACAATAATAATAGAATAATAAATATAAAACATACGAACAATCATAATTTGATAAAACATAATAATAAAAATAATAATAATATAAAACTCAATAATAATAATATGTGAAAAATACATTCTAACAGTCTGAAAATAAATGAAAAAGATGATATATTATTTTATACTGATTACTATAAAACGTGAAGACAATGTAAGGGAACAAAAATGATGCACATTAATAAAATTTTATTAATGTATTGTCATAAAAAGGGATTATCTTGAAAATGTAATAATAAAAATAATAACAGTAATAATAATACTAATAATAATAAAATGTACGAATTTAATTGTGAAAATCAACATTACAAACAAACATCTTAAAAAACTTATCTTATGGAACACAATGTTCCCATAGAAAATAATTGTTTCAAATTCTTTGTAACCCACCAACAAAAGTATAATTTCTCTCTGTACGTGTTTATATGTTTTGTTCTTAAGTTTTGATTAAGTTTGTTTTATTTATTCATTTATTTTACAGGAAATTATAATTTTCCTTCCCAGATTCCAAACATAAAAATGGTTTTCTTGTAAAAATACAAAATCTGTGTTTTATTGTGCACTTTTTTTTTTGTTTTTGTTACAAACCACTTGTATATTTTGTCTTTGATTTTTCTTTTCTTTCCCTCCTTTTTATTATTATTTTTATTCATTGTTATTAAAGAAGGCAAAGCAAAGCTGTGTGCTCCTTCTGATGTTGCGGGAGGACGAGCAGCGCTGCGGGGATAGAGAGGACGGGATATTTGCATGTCTTTATTGCAGGTTGCCGGTGTGTTCCGTGTTCCGTATTCCGGCGGATCTTGTTTTTAACCCCTGAGTTGCCGGCGCTATGTGATAATGGACTCCATGTATTATTGTGCATTGAGTGATCTTTGGATTTCGGGCAATCTCCCGTCCGTCAGCGATATCTCGTCAAACGTCTTCCATATTCCTCGCTGAGTGTTTTGTGCACCCAATAAATGAAAATCCGGATCAGCTGGGGGGATTAGGGAAAATTGCCATTTGTTACAATTCTGGGGAGAAGAAAGGAGCCGGATATGTTTGGGTCAGGGAGTAATCCCCATTACAATGGCCGAGGGCAGAGTTTATCGCCAAATGTTCCACAGCTGCCGGCGGGTCAATAATATTCACCAAAAAAGCTGGATTTTCGATCTGCGTCCCCCCAAAGAAATACAACTTGACTTGTAGGTAGATGACATTATTTTACAGCCCAGCTGCGGACAAGATGGGAAATTTCATAAAAGGATATGAACGACACATGGGCTGCGTACCAAGAACGGGGAAGCAGGGCTGATCCAGCATCGTTTTCTTGGGTGATTTCGCTTTAAGGAATTATCATGGATTTAGAAGAAATATATTTTTCCAGTTTATAAATATTTGTCTAAAAAAAAAAAAAAATAAATGAAAAAAAATAAAAATTCTTTGTAAGGCAAGCAATCATTTCTGGAAGTTTTTGAGGCCTTTGAACCTCAGGAAAAGTTTCCTGAAGACGTTTATTGGGTGGGACGGGCAGACGGTTTAGGACTTTTTTCCACATCTTGGATGGATTGAGTTGCGAAATAGACTAAAAAGAAAAGAGAGAATAAAAAAATCCCCAAAATATTTATAGAATTTTTAAGTTGAGCAGAAAACCCAAATCTTGGCCAAAACGGACGGCAGAAGAATTACCCGGAAAATAAATGTGGATAATTATTACAACTTGTTACATCCCCACACGAGGGGCCGCGGAGATCTGCTCATTGTTACTCACAAATGTTCCAAACAACAACGGGAGACATTCCTCTGCGGCTGGCGGGGCGGACGGAAAATGGGCAACGGTAGCCAGGACTCAAATCAAAGGGAAAGCGGCATCACGAGCACAACAAATATATGGAGAAAAGTGTGTGCACCCTCACATCCTCCATTCTACACCCATAGATGCCAATATGGAGTCAGCCCCTCTGTAGATATAACGGCTCCCACGATTCTGGGAAGGATGTCTACAAGATTTGGGGAATTTTTGCTCCTTCATCCAGAAGAGCATTTGTGAGGTGACCCTGATGTTGGGGAGAGGCCGAGGTCACAGTCATGTTCTCCCCTCCATATCTGTATGGGCCTCGGGAACTGCGCACAGTCATAGGGAGCAATAAAGGGCCAAACTGTTCCCACAAAGCTGAAGATACAATTGTCCATAATGTCCTAAAATTCACTGGAGCTAAGAGGCTGCGGCCGCCCCACGATATCATCCCTGAGCATCCTCCTCCTCTACCATCTGTACAGGGGCACAATGCAGTCAGGAGGTAACAATCTCCATTCACCAAATCCCAGACTCCTCCATCAGACGCAGATAGAGAAGTGCGATCCATCCCTGCCCAGAACACGTCTCCTCCAGAGTCTAGTGGTGGCGACTTTACACCGCTCTATTCAATGCTCTGCATTATGCTTGTTGTTGTACGGCTCGGCATTGTGCTTGGTGATGTACGGCTCACCATTGTGCTTGGTGATGTACGGCTCGGCATTGTGCTTGGTGATTTATGGCTCAGCATTGTGCTTGGTGATGTATGGCTCAGCATTGTGCTTGGTGATGTACGGCTCGGCATTATGCTTGTTGTTGTACGGCTCGGCATTGTGCTTGTTGTTGTACGGCTCAGCATTGTGCTTGGTGATGTACGGCTCGGCAGTGTGCTTGGTGATGTACAGCTCAGCATTGTGCTTGGTGATGTACGGCTCGGCATTGTGCTTGGTGATGTACGGCTCGGCATTGTGCTTGGTGATGTACGGCTCGGCATTGTGCTTGGTGATGTATGGCTCGGCATTGTGCTTGGTGATTTATGGCTCAGCATTGTGCTTGGTGATGTACGGCTCGGCATTGTGCTTGGTGATGTATGGCTCGGCATTGTGCTTGGTGATTTATGGCTCAGCATTGTGCTTGGTGATGTACGGCTCGGCATTGTGCTTGGTGATGTATGGCTCGGCATTGTGCTTGGTGATGTGCAGCTCGGCATTGTGCTCGGTGATGTACGGCTCAGCATTGTGCTTGGTGATGTACGGCTCGGCATTGTGCTTGGTGATTTATGGCTCAGCATTGTGCTTGGTGATGTACGGCTCGGCATTGTGCTTGGTGATGTATGGCTCGGCATTGTGCTTGGTGATTTATGGCTCAGCATTGTGCTTGGTGATGTACGGCTCGGCAGTGTGCTTGGTGATGTATGGCTCGGCATTGTGCTTGGTGATGTGCAGCTCAGCATTGTGCTTGGTGATGTACGGCTCGGCATTGTGCTTGGTGATGTACGGCTCAGCATTGTGCTTGGTGGTGTATGGCTCGGCATTGTGCTTGGTGATGTACGGCTCGGCATTGTGCTTGGTGATGTACGGCTCAGCATTGTGCTTGGTGATGTACGGCTCAGCATTGTGCTCGGTGATGTACGGCTCGGCATTGTGCTTGGTGATGTATGGCTCAGCATTGTGCTCGGTGATGTATGACTCGGCATTGTGCTTGGTGATGTATGGCTCAGCATTGTGCTTGGTGATGTACGGCTCGGCATTGTGCTCGGTGATGTATGGCTCTGCATTGTGCTTGGTGATGTATGGCTCGGTATTGTGCTTGGTGATGTATGGCTCGGTATTGTGCTTGGTGATGTATGGCTCAGCATTGTGCTCGGTGATGTAAGACTCAGCATTGTGCTTGGTAATGTACGGCTCAGCATTGTGCTTGGTGATGTACGGCTCGGCATTGTGCTTGGTGATGTATGGCTCAGCATTGTGCTCGGTGATGTATGGCTCAGCATTGTGCTTGGTGATGTATGGCTCAGCATTGTGCTTGGTGATGTACGGCTCGGCATTGTGCTTGGTGATGTATGGCTCAGCATTGTGCTCGGTGATGTATGGCTCAGCATTGTGTTTGGTGATGTATGGCTCAGCATTGTGCTTGGTGATGTACGGCTCGGCATTGTGCTTGGTGATGTACGGCTCGGCATTGTGCTTGGTGATATATGGCTCAGCATTGTGCTTGGTGATGTATGGCTCAGCATTGTGCTTGGTGATGTATGGCTCAGCATTGTGCTTGGTGGTCTATGGCTTGGCATTGTAGTTGGTGATGTGTAACGGGGTGCCAGGGGCGCCTCTGGGCTTGTAGTCGTGGCCCCTTCTGTCAGGCTTACCCCTGGCTCCGCCGTCACTATCGGGACGGGAGATGTCTTGGTGGGGCAGAGTGTGGTGGTGCAGATGTCGTCCGACGTATAAACACTCTCCAGGCATGGTTCGATGCAAATAAAAGACCTTCTTTATTTCACAACTCTTTCCAAAAACCGGCAGTTACAGATGACTTCACGTTCTTTTCTTAGCTGGGGAAAGCCTGCCCTGACGTCTCCTCCAGTGGGGATGTGCCCGGCTACTCTACTTCACCTGGCTCCCACTTATGGCTACCCACAGCCCGGACCCACACCGGGACTGCTTCGCACTATGAGGTTCCGCCCGCTCCTTTTCTCTCCGGCTTCCCTGTTCTTCCAGCTCCCTTCTTTCTTTCTTTCTTTCTGCCCACTCAGCTCCACACTCTGCCCCTGGCTGTTTCTTCTCTCCTGTCCCGGACACAACTGCCTTCAGCACACACTTCCTTTCCCCCTAAGCTGCCGGCTCCTCCTCCCTCCTCTACAGTTTCTATGGGGACAGCATTAACCACTTCAGAGAAAACCTGTGCTTCCTTGTAAGGGGTCTGCCCACCCCTTACATACCTCCCCTCTTTAAGCCTAAGCCTCCCGGCAAGGCACAAATCTAAAATCACATTTTAAAACTAAACAAAGTCATTTTAATGAAACTGCGAACATGTTCACCTGAGGGCACCCGCAAGGGCACACCAGTCCAGCGCCCGGAGTTCCTCCTGGAAGCTCCCGGTCTTAGTGGAGTTTCTGCCCGGAGGCTTTTGCAGCACTCCCGGTCTTAGACGTTAGCTGGCAGGAACACAACTCGGCAAAAATCTTCTTAACGACGCGGAGGGAGCCCCTGGCTCAGTCCAGCATCAGGCTCTCTTCCGGGCTCAGCAACTTGAACGGTTACAAACAACACACCTTCTTCCAGCTCAAAACAACGCCGGTGTTGAACAAAAACAGGCCCGCCATCTTCCGGTCTTGAAAAGTCACTCCGGATGATATGCACGTTGCCATTCGGCTCGTTGGGCCTGCACGTACTCCGACAGGGACTGTCCGGGCAACCGGCGCAGCCTCCGGAAGGGCTCGTAGTTGGCGAGTTGCTCCAACGTCTCGGGTGGGAGAGTTCAGCTAGCACCGGTCTTTGCTGCGACCGCCGCCGGTATTGGCATTCCTCCCACTCGATTTCCTGTTGCCACTGTAAGGCCTCTTGTGTAGTGGGCCGCTCCAGTCCTCCTGGCACAGCCGGTAGGTTAAGGGTGGGTCCTTCCACAGCCGCAGTCTGCTTCGGGCGTCCTCTGCCCAGGCTAGTCGCTACTAGTGCGGCTACCGCAGCTTGCTGTCTTCCTGGAGTCTCCATCTTGCTCAGAGTCAGCGTTTCTGGTAATGGCGTCGGGGACAGTGGAGATGCTGGGGAAGGTGGAGGCGGGCCTTCTTTTCCCGCTCTTGGGTAGACTCCACCCCCAGTCTCGCACATCACGTCGACCCGGCCAAGGCGGTTCTTCTTTTTTCCTGGAACACCGCCCACTTCACATGTCTTCTTCATTATCCTGGGGCCAGCACCTCCCCTCTTTGAGCGGCGCACTCCGCACTTCTTTTTCTTCACCGACCAGCCCCAGGCTCTTCTTTTGGCGCCAATTCTTCGCGCTCTCACTGTGTTCATGAAGACGGCGGCCATCTTGCCACCATCTTGTGCCCGGTCCAACGCCTTAGGCACCACTTCTTCCCACCATGGGATCGGGACCCTTCGCCAATAATCCGGATCCTGGGCCCTAGGCACCACTTGCTCTCCATCTTCTTGAATCGGGACCCCTTGCATATAATCCGGATCCTGCCGACTACGCCACATGTAACGGGGTGCCAGGGGCGCCTCTGGGCTTGTAGTCGTGGCCCCTTCTGTCAGGCTTACCCCTGGCTCCGCCGTCACTATCGGGACGGGAGATGTCTTGGTGGGGCAGAGTGTGGTGGTGCAGATGTCGTCCGATGTATAAACACTCTCCAGGCATGGTTCGATGCAAATAAAAGACATTCTTTATTTCACAACTCTTTCCAAAAACCGGCAGTTACAGATGACTTCACGTTCTTTTCTTAGCTGGGGAAAGCCTGCCCTGACGTCTCCTCCAGTGGGGATGTGCCCGGCTACTCTACTTCACCTGGCTCCCACTTATGGCTACCCACAGCCCGGACCCACACCGGGACTGCTTCGCACTATGAGGTTCCGCCCGCTCCTTTTCTCTCCGGCTTCCCTGTTCTTCCAGCTCCCTTCTTTCTTTCTTTCTTTCTTTCTTTCTGCCCACTCAGCTCCACACTCTGCCCCTGGCTGTTTCTTCTCTCCCGTCCCGGACACAACTGCCTTCAGCACACACTTCCTTTCCCCCTAAGCTGCCGGCTCCTCCTCCCTCCTCTACAGTTTATATGGGGACAGCATTAACCACTTCAGAGAAAACCTGTGCTTCCTTGTAAGGGGTCTGCCCACCCCTTACAGATGTACGGCTCGACAGAGGTCGGACATTTCCAGTAGTTCTTCACCAGGTTTACAAACACTGCAGCAGGGATTTCGGTGACTCCTTCATACAGATATTCTCCAGTTCTCTCTGGTCACGCCTCCTTCTAGATCTTCTCCAGATCTTTTCTGGTCACTCCTCCTTCTAGATCGTCTCCATATCTTTCAGGTCACTCCTCCATACTGATTTTCTCCAGATCCCTCCTCCAAACAGATCGTCTCCAGATCTTTCAGGTCACTCCTCCGTACAGATCGTCTGCAGATCTTTCAGGTCACTCCTCCATACAGATCTTCTCCAGATCTTTCAGGTCACTCCTCCATACAGATCTTCTCCAGATCTTTCAGGTCACTCCTCCATACAGATCTTCTCCAGATCTTTCAGGTCACTCCTCCATACTGATTTTCTCCAGATCCCTCCTCCAAACAGATTGTCTCCAGATCTTTCAGGTCACTCCTCCGTACAGATCTTCTCCAGATCTTTCAGGTCACTCCTCCATACAGATCTTCTCCAGATCTTTCAGGTCACTCCTCCATACAGATCTTCTCCAGATCTTTCAGGTCACTCCTCCATACAGATCTTCTCCAGATCTTTCAGGTCACTCCTCCATACAGATCTTCTCCAGATCTTTCAGGTCACTCCTCCATACTGATTTTCTCCAGATCCCTCCTCCAAACAGATCGTCTCCAGATCTTTCAGGTCACTCCTCCGTACAGATCGTCTCCAGATCTTTCAGGTCACTCCTCCATACAGATCTTCTCCAGATCTTTCAGTTCACTCCTCCATACAGATCTTCTCCAGATCTTTCAGGTCACTCCTCCATACTGATTTTCTCTAGATCCCTCCTCCAAACAGATCGTCTCCAGATCTTTCAGGTCACTCCTCCGTACAGATCTTCTCCAGATCTTTCAGGTCACTCCTCCATACAGATCTTCTTCAGATCTTTCAGGTCACTCCTCCATACAGATCTTCTCCAGATCTTTCAGGTCACTCCTCCATACAGATCTTCTCCAGATCTTTCAGGTCACTCCTCCATACAGATCTTCTCCAGATCTTTCAGGTCACTCCTCCATACTGATTTTCTCCAGATCCCTCCTCCAAACAGATCGTCTCCAGATCTTTCAGGTCACTCCTCCGTACAGATCTTCTCCAGATCTTTCAGGTCACTCCTCCATACAGATCTTCTTCAGATCTTTCAGGTCACTCCTCCATACAGATCTTCTCCAGATCTTTCAGGTCACTCCTCCATACAGATCTTCTCCAGATCTTTCAGGTCACTCCTCCATACAGATCTTCTCCAGATCTTTCAGGTCACTCCTCCATACAGATCTTCTCCAGATCTTTCAGGTCACTCCTCCATACTGATTTTCTCCAGATCCCTCCTCCAAACAGATCGTCTCCAGATCTTTCAGGTCACTCCTCCGTACAGATCGTCTCCAGATCTTTCAGGTCACTCCTCCATACAGATCTTCTCCAGATCTTTCAGTTCACTCCTCCATACAGATCTTCTCCAGATCTTTCAGGTCACTCCTCCATACTGATTTTCTCCAGATCCCTCCTCCAAACAGATCGTCTCCAGATCTTTCAGGTCACTCCTCCGTACAGATCTTCTCCAGATCTTTCAGGTCACTCCTCCATACAGATCTTCTTCAGATCTTTCAGGTCACTCCTCCATACAGATCTTCTCCAGATCTTTCAGGTCACTCCTCCATACAGATCTTCTCCAGATCTTTCAGGTCACTCCTCCATACAGATCTTCTCCAGATCTTTCAGGTCACTCCTCCATACTGATTTTCTCCAGATCCCTCCTCCAAACAGATCGTCTCCAGATCTTTCAGGTCACTCCTCCGTACAGATCATCTCCAGATCTTTCAGGTCACTCCTCCATACAGATCTTCTCCAGATCTTTCAGGTCACTCCTCCATACAGGTCTTCTCCAGATCTTTCAGGTCACTCCTCCATACAGATCTTCTCCAGATCTTTCAGGTCACTCCTCCATACTGATTTTCTACAGATCTTTCACGTCCTCCCTCCACACAGATCTTCTCCAGATCAAGGCTGTCGCTGGGCCACAATGAGTTTCTGCTCCTCTAAAGATTTCCTCTTGGGTTCAGGTCTGTAGACTGACTAGGCGTCTCCAGGACCTTGAAATTCTTTTTATGGAGCCACTCCTTAGTTGCCCTAGCTGTGTGTTTCGGGAAAACCCAGCCATGACCCATCTTCAATGCTCTTACTGAGGGAAGGAGGTTGTTGGCCAATATCTCACGATGCATGACCCCATCCATCCTTCCTTCAATATGGTGCAGTCGTTCTGTCCCCTTTGCAGAAAAGCACCCCCATGCTTCATGGTTGGGACGGTGTTCTTCAGGTTGTACTCCTTCTTCTTCCTGCAAACACGACGAGTGGAGTTGATACCAAAAAGTTATATTTTGGTCTCATCTGACCACATGACCTTCTTCCATGCCTCCTCTGAATCATCCAGATGGTCATTGGTGACCTTCAACTGGGCCTGGACATGTGCTGGCGTGAGCAGGGGGACCTGCAGGATTGTAATCCATGACGGTGTAGTGTGTTAATAACTGTAATCTTTGAGATTGTGGTCCCAGCTCTCTTCAGGTCATTGATCAGGTCCTCCCGTGTAGTTCTGGGCTGATGCCTGACCTTTCTCAAAATTATCCATTATCTACAGTTAGGTCCAGAAATATTTGGACAGTGACACAAGTTTTGTTATTTTAGCTGTTTACAAAAACATGTTCAGAAATAAAATTATATATATAATATGGGCTGAAAGTGCACACTCCCAGCTGCAATATGAGAGTTTTCACATCCAAATCGGAGAAAGGGTTTAGGAATCATAGCTCTGTAATGCATAGCCTCCTCTTTTTTAAGGGACCAAAAGTAATTGGACAAGGGACTCTAAGGGCTGCAATTAACTCTGAAGGCGTCTCCCTCGTTAACCTGTAATCAATGAAGTAGTTAAAAGGTCTGGGGTTGATTACAGGTGTGTGGTTTTGCATTTGGAAGCTGTTGCTGTGACCAGACAACATGCGGTCTAAGGAACTCTCAATTGAGGTGAAGCAGAACATCCTGGGGCTGAAAAAAAAAGAAAAAATCCATCAGAGAGATAGCAGACATGCTTGGAGTAGCAAAATCAACAGTCGGGTACATTCTGAGAAAAAAGGAATTGACTGGTGAGCTTGGGAACTCAAAAAGGCCTGGGCGTCCACGGATGACAACAGTGGTGGATGATCGCCGCATACTTTCTTTGGTGAAGAAGAACCCGTTCACAACATCAACTGAAGTCCAGAACACTCTCAGTGAAGTAGGTGTATCTGTCTCTAAGTCACCAGTAAAGAGAAGACTCCATGAAAGTAAATACAAAGGGTTCACATCTAGATGCAAACCATTCATCAATTCCAAAAATAGACAGGCCAGAGTTACATTTGCTGAAAAACACCTCATGAAGCCAGCTCAGTTCTGGAAAAGTATTCTATGGACAGATGAGACCAAGATCAACCTGTACCAGAATGATGGGAAGAAAAAAGTTTGGAGAAGAAAGGGAACGGCACATGATCCAAGGCACACCACATCCTCTGTAAAACATGGTGGAGGCAACGTGATGGCATGGGCATGCATGACTTTCAATGGCACTGGGTCACTTGTGTTTATTGATGACATAACAGCAGACAAGAGTAGCCGGATGAATTCTGAAGTGTACCGGGATATACTTTCAGCCCAGATTCAGCCAAATGCCGCAAAGTTGATCGGACGGCGCTTCATAGTACAGATGGACAATGTCCCCAAGCATACAGCCAAAGCTACCCAGGAGTTCATGAGTGCAAAAAAGTGGAACATTCTGCAATGGCCAAGTCAATCACCAGATCTTAACCCAATTGAGCATGCATTTCACTTGCTCAAATCCAGACTTAAGACGGAAAGACCCACAAACAAGCAAGACCTGAAGGCTGCGGCTGTAAAGGCCTGGCAAAGCATTAAGAAGGAGGAAACCCAGCGTTTGGTGATGTCCATGGGTTCCAGACTTAAGGCAGTGATTGCCTCCAAAGGATTCGCAACAAAATATTGAAAATAAAAATATTTTGTTTGGGTTTGGTTTATTTGTCCAATTACTTTTGACCTCCTAAAATGTGGAGTGTTTGTAAAGAAATGTGACAATTCCTACAATTTCTATCAGATATTTTTGTTCAAACCTTCAAATTAAACGTTACAATCTGCACTTGAATTCTGTTGTAGAGGTTTCATTTCAAATCCAATGTGGTGGCATGCAGAGCCCAACTCGCCAAAATTGTGTCACTGGCCAAAGATTTCTGGACCTAACTGTATCTATCTATCCATCCTTTTCTATTTATCTATTTATCTATCTATCTATCTCTCTATTATTTATCTATCTATCTATCTATCCATCCTTTTCTATCTATCTATCTATCTATCTATCTATCCCTCTATCTATCTATCCTTTTCTATCTATCTATCTATCGCTCTATATATCGCGCTATCTATCTATCCCTCTGTCTATCTATCTATCTATCTATCTATCTATCCCTCTATCTATCTATCTATCTATCTATCTATCTATCTATCTATCTATCTATCTATCTATCCTTTTCTATCTATTATCTATCCCTCTATCTATCTATCCCTCTATCTATCCATCCTTTTCTTTCTTTCTATCTATCTATCTATCTATCTATCTATCTATCCCTCTGTCTATCTATTATCTATCTATTATCTATCTATTATCTATCTATTATCTATCCTTTTCTATCTATCTATCTATTATCTATCCATCCTTTTCTATCTAGACACATTTTCGCAGCAGAACGTTCATATATAATGTAGAGAAAACATATTTCTCCTATTAAACTTTTTACAATAAGTTGCTCTTCCATTTATATTGTTATATTTTATTTCTAGAACATTCTTGTGCTGGTCTATAAAGTGTATGATCTCACACATGTAATAAGCGCAGGTTTAATGGGGCTTACATTAGTGTATATATAGTGTGTGGATACAGGGGAATATTGGGCCGGGGGAGGGGATCTCATCACTAATATGTTACAGACTTGCGAGAAGTTTGGAAAGTGTTTAATTACAGCGCGGATGATTTGTGATTTTCTCCTTACATTGCAGGAGCTGCTCTAAACTTTTCTTTTCTTAATTCTATGACTTTAAAGAATTTATCAAAAAGGGGTAAAAAAACCCTCTTTTCTCAAAAGTAACACCGGCAGTTTTTATATTGAGGACATCCCAAAATCCCGGCGATGAGGACCAGTAATGGCAGAATATGAGCTGGGGTGGACGGAAAAGTGATTTGCTCCGGTCAGCCATAATCCATATTACCTCTTATACTCGATCCCACATTTTTGCCTAATTTAGAGATCAGTGGTAGTATTCTGATATTATACCTAATGGTCCAAAGTGGATTATTAATATTTATTATCCCTGGTGGTCTAGGGTAGACTAATAGCTAATATCTTGTATTTCTGGTGGTCTAGAGGGAATTAATATCTAGTATCTGAAATGGTCTAGAATAGAATAATTTATAGTATCCCTGGTGGTTTGGAGTGAATTAATGGTTAATATCTAGTATCCCTGGTGGGCTAGAGTGGATTAATAGTTAATATATAGTATTCTTGGTGGGCTACAGTGGATTAATAGTTAATATATAGCATACCTGATGATCTAGAGTGATTTAATAGTTAATATATAGCATACCTGGTGGGTCAGAGTGGATTAATAGTTAATATATAGCATACCTGGTGGGCTAGAGTGGATTAATACTTAATATAGTATACCTGGTGGGCTAGAGTGGATTAATAGTTAGTATATAGTATACCTGGTGGGCTAGAGTGGATTAATAGTTAGTATATAGTATACCTGGTGGGCTAGAGTGGATTAATAGTTAATATATAGTATTCCTGGTGGGCTAGAGTGGATTAATAGTTAATATATAGTATACCTGGTGGGCTAGAGGGGATTAATAGTTAATATATAGTATACCCGGTGGGCTAGAGGGGATTAATAGTTAATATATAGTATACCTGGTGGGCTAGAGTGGATTAATAGTTAATATATAGTATACCTGGTGGGCTAGAGGGGATTAATAGTTAATATATAGTATACCTGGTGGGCTAGAGGGGATTAATAATTAATATATAGTATACCTGGTGGGCTAGAGGGGATTAATAGTTAATATATAGCATACCTGATGGTCTAGAGTGATTTAATAGTTAATATATAGCATACCTGGTGGCCTAGAGTGGATTAATAGTTAATATATAGTATACCTGGTGGGCTACAGTGGATTAATAGTTAATATATAGTATACCTGGTGGTCTAGAGTGGATTAATAGTTAATATATAGTATTCCTGGTGGGCTACAGTGGATTAATAGTTAATATATAGTATACCTGGTGGTCTAGAGTGGATTAATAGTTAATATATAGTATACCTGGTGGGCTACAGTGGATTAATAGTTAATATATAGTATACCTGGTGGGCTAGAGTGGATTAATAGTTAATATATAGTATTCCTGGTGGTCTAGAGTGGGTTAATAATTAATACTTGATATCTCTGGTGGTCTATCATGATGAGAGTGCTGTTATTATGGTTTGGGATAGCTACAGTGTAATATTTAATATACCTGTTAGTCCAGGCTGAATTAATAGTTAATTTCCAGTATTCCTGTTGGCCAAGCGTGGATTAATAGTTAATATCTAGCATTCCCAATAGTCTAGAGCAGGGGTCTCAAACTCGACTGGGTGTATGGGCCGCACATAAAAAAAAATAATTTGGGGGGCCGCATTTTTTTCAGGACTAAGTGACATTTTTATTCGTACCCTATTTTTTTGGATCACTGCTTTTAAACTTTTTTTAATTATTGTATCCCCTTTTTGTAAGTAATACAGTTTTACAGTTTACACCATATAGTAATTTTGGCCAACATCTTGTAGTAATTTTCCCATCCAGATCCTCATCTTTTAGTAATGTCCCCCATCCTGTTCCCCTTTTTGTAGCAATGGCCTCATCCTGCTCCCCATTCTATAGTAATGTGCCAAACCTTGTCCCCTTATAGTAATGTGCTCATCCTTATTTCCATCATGTAGTAATGTGCCCATCCTTGTCCCCATCCTTTAGTAATGTCCCCATCCTGGTCCTCATCTTGTAGTAATGTGCCCCATCCTTGTCCCCATCCTGTAGTAATGTCCCCATCCTTGTCCTCATC
This sequence comes from Anomaloglossus baeobatrachus, assembly GCF_048569485.1. NCBI lineage: Eukaryota > Metazoa > Chordata > Amphibia > Anura > Aromobatidae > Anomaloglossus > Anomaloglossus baeobatrachus. The sequence continues at coordinate 64,846 of NW_027441930.1, read as the reverse complement.
CTGTAGTAATGTCCCCATCCTGGTCCTCATCCTGTAGTAATGTCCCCATCCTGGTCCTCATCCTGTAGTAATGTGTCAATACTTGTCCCCATCCTGTAGTAATGTCCCCATCCTGACTCTCATCATGTAGTAATGTGCCCATCTTTATCTTCATCCTGTAGTAATGTTCCCTATTCTTGTCCCCATCTTGTAGTAATGTACCCATCCTGGTCCTCATCCTTTAGTAATGTACCCATCCTAGTCCCCCATACTGTAGTAATGTGCCCATCTTGTAGTAGTGTGCTTCATGCGGTCCGCAGGCACTTGGACCTGATGATGATCGCAGCCACTATCAGCGCTTCATTTTGCCACCGCTGCGCAGAGTCAAGTTCTCTATAGCAGCCACTGACCAATCAGAGGCAAGCAACTAAGGTCATTAGTGTCAGTTTCTTGCCTTTGATTGGCTGTAGGGATAGTTAATACTCAGTATCTTTTAATATTGTGGTTTAAGATAGTTACAAACTATTTTATATCCCTAATGGTCTAGAGTGGGTTAGTCGTTAGTATCTAATACACCGTGGAGTTTAAAGTGGTTAAGAGTTTAATATTGATATCCGTTATGCATTGTAGTCCATGAAGTTCATACATTAATATTTACTTTCCCTGGTGGTCTAGGGTGGGATAATTATTAAAATATATTATAATTAAATGCTTTAGCTGCTAAGAAAGGAGTTATCAGATGCTAAAAAAGTCCTACATCTGGTAAAACCTTTCTTATATTGAAACATAATTTAATAACACCTCTACACCTCCCCTATACACAGTATAATGCCCCCACAGCTCCCCTATACACAATATAATGCCCCCACAGCTCCCCTATACACAGTATAATGCCCCCACAGCTCCCCTATACACAGTATAATGCCCCCACAGCTCCCCTATACACAGTATGATGTCCCCACAGCTCCCCTATACACAGTATGATGTCCCCACAGCTCCCCTATACACAGTATGATGTCCCCACAGCTCCCTATACACAATATAATGCCCCCACAGCTCCCCTATACACAGTATAATGCCCCCACAGCTCCCCTATACACAATATAATGCCCCCACAGCTCCCCTATACACAGTATAATGCCCCCACAGCTCCCCTATACACAGTATAATGCCCCCACAGCTCCCCTATACACAGTATGATGTCCCCACAGCTCCCCTATACACAGTATGATGTCCCCACAGCTCCCCTATACACAGTATGATGTCCCCACAGCTCCCCTATACACAGTATGATGGGCACACAGCTCCCCTATATGATGTCCCCACACCTCCCCTATACACAGTATAATGCCCCCACAGCTCCCCTATACACAGTATGATGGGCCCACAGCTCCCCTATACACAGTATGATGGGCCTACACCTCCCCTATACACAGTATAATGCCCCCACAGCTCCCCTATACACAGTATGATGCCCCCACAGCTCCCCTATACACAGTATGATGGGCCCACACCTCCCCTATACACAGTATAATGCCCCCACAGCTCCCCTATACACAGTATAATGCCCCCACAGCTCCCCTATACACAGTATAATGCCCCCCCAGCTCCCCTATACACAGTATGATACCTCTACACCTCCCCTATACATAGTATGATGGGCTTACAACTCCCTATATACAATATGGTGGGCACACAGCTCCCCTATACACTGTATAACATCCCCACAGCTCTCTATGCACAGTATGATGGGCCCACAGTCTCCTTATACACAGTATGATGAGCCCACTGCTCCCCTATACACAGTATGATGTCCCCACAGCTCCCCTATACACAGTATGATGTCCCCACAGCTCCCCTATACACAGTATGATGTCCCCACAGCTCCCCTATACACAGTATGATGAGCCCACAGCTCTGTATACACAGTATGATGGACCCACAGCTCCCTCCCTATACACAGTATGATGGGCCCACTGCTCCCCTATACACAGTATGATGTCCCCACAGCTCCCCTATACACAGTATGATGTCCCCACAGCTCCCCTATACACAGTATGATGTCCCCACAGCTCCCCTATACACAGTATAATGTCCCCACAGCTCCCCTATACACAGTATGATGTCCCCACAGCTCCCCTATACAGAGTATGATGGGCCCACAGCTCCCTATACACAGTATGATGGGCCCACAGTCTCCTTATACACAGTATGATGGGCCCACTGCTCCCCTATACACAGTATGATGTCCCCACAGCTCCCCTATACACAGTATGATGTCCCCACAGCTCCCCTATACACAGTATGATGTCCCCACAGCTCCCCTATACACAGTATGATGTCCCCACAGCTCCCCTATACACAGTATGATGTCCCCACAGCTCCCCTATACACAGTATGATGAGCCCACAGCTCCCCTATACACAGTATGATGGGCTCACAGCTCCCCTATATACAGTATGATGGGCCCACAGCTCCCCTATATACAGTATGATGGGCCCACAGCTCCCTATACACAGTATGATGACCCCACAGCTCCCCTATACACAGTATGATGTCCCCACAGCTCCCTATACACAGTATGATGGGCCCACAGCTCCCCTATACACAGTATAATGCCCCTACACCTCCCCTTTACATAGCATGATGGGCCCACAGCTCCGCCAAAACAATGCTCCACAACTGTTTAATGACCACCACAGTAGCCGACACACTGATTAATTGTCCCGACAGTAGCCCCACATTGTATAATGGCTTCAGTACTAGGCCCCACAATGTATGAGGGCCCCCACCTCAAAGCTGGCGGTATATAACAGACCCCCACATTAGCTCCCAAACTGTATAAGGGCCCCCCACACTGTATAAGTGCCCTCATTAACAGTAGCATAGCTAGAGTCCGATGGACCCTAATGCAAGATTTGGGTCTGGCCTCCACATTCCTACCCCTCTGCATGTTGATGTCAGATGTATGGGCCCTTATCGGTTTCTAAATCCTATAAATATATATATATGTGTTGCTCCCCTTTCATTACGTAGTAATTGCTCCCATCCTGGTAAATGTTTCCCATCCTGAGCCCTTCCTGGTATATATGTCTCCCATCCTGGCATATATGTCTAACAGCATGGTATATATATCTCACAACCTGGTATATATGTCTTATATCCTTGCATATACGTCTCCCAGCCTGGGCCCCATCCTGGTATATATGTCCTCCAGCATGGGCCCCAGCTTGGTATGTGTTTCCCAGCCTGGGCCCCATCCTGGTATAAATGTCTCCCAGCCTGGTATATATGTCTCCCATCCTGGACCCCATCTTGGTATGTGTCTCCCAGCTTGGACCCCCATCCTGGTATAAGTGTCCCCCAGCCTGGTATATATGTCTCCCATCCTGGACCCCATCTTGGTATATATGTCCCCCAGCCTAAGCTCCATGCTGGTATATATGTCTCTGAGCCTGGGTTCCAGCCTGAGCACCATCCTCGTATATATGTCCCCCAGCCTGGGCCCATTGTGATATATATATGCCCCCTGGACTGGGCCACATCCAGATATATATGCCCCCAGCCGGGACCCCATCCTGGTATATATGTCCCCCAGCCTGGGCCCCATTCTGATATATATGCCCCCTGGACTGGGCCCCATCCTGGTATATATGCCCCCAGCCTGGGCCCCATCTTGGTATATATGTCCCCCATCCTGATATATGTGTTCCATGTTCTGCATTAAAAAACACCAAACCATCATATACTCAACTAATCCATCAGGTCTTGATGGGTGTAGCGTGGGCAGGTCATCGCGTGCACAAAACATCAGAGATCACCACGCTGAGACTTTGATGTCCTGTGCGTGGGTTGTCATCAGCGGCAATGCAGGGAGAGATCGTGCAAGGGGAGATCGGCCGCACCCTCTGCCCCCCGATAGCTACGCTACTGCCAAAAGGGATACAGACACTATACCTTTACTGCCCTTGACCACCAGGGATACAGATGGTGTGTACTGGTGTAGACTAGTGTGTACCGGTGCTGGTATTACTCCATGTTTGGACCTTCATGGGCTCGTTACCATCTGCCACCTCTTAGACTTTTTGAAGGTTCTACAAATCCTTCTACGGTTCCCAACAGGAGAAAGCTCGGAGTTGGTGAATGAAAGCTCGGGCTTCCCATCCGCCATCGGCTGCTCCCTCGCACTGTTCTGTAGATAAAAGGTGTTAATTTGTCGCAGGTGTCACATGACGGCGAGCTGCCTGTGATCCGCCGGCCCCGGCTCGCTGACTCGCTCCCAGAAGCCTCAAGGTTCAACTTTACTCAGAGACTTTTTGGGCTTTTGCCACGGTAAACTATTATTTTTTTTTTTTTCAAGAGTTAATGTTTTTTTTTCTGCCAGAATTGAAATGTGAAGCACGAGAACACATCTGCTTTGATATTTCGGTAAGTAAATTCTTTTTTTTTTTTTTCCTGTTCATTAAAAGAAAAAGGATTAAAAAAAAAAACCAAAACACAACAATAGTCATAAAGTGAAAAAGGAAACCACAGAATGGAAGAAGTAAATTAATCACACAAGAGCGGAGAGGAGCAGAACAAAGAATATTAAGGAATAAATAACAAGAACTAAGAAATATTTTCCTCTCTTCATTTCAATGAGAAAAAAAATGGAACAAAATAGAACTAAAAATGGGATCCAGATTGTGGAGGCAATATCCGTGTGTGGAGAGGTCACAGCCACTAAATCCGGAGAGATCAGAGTGCGGGAAACGGCAGGTCTGAGGGGAGGATGGAGGTCTGCAGAGAGCCGCCAATAATGGACAGAGGTCTGCAGAGAGCCGCCAATAATGGACAGAGGTCTGCGGAGAGGCGCCAATAATGGACAGAGGTCTGCAGAGAGCCGCCAATAATGGACAGAGGTCTGCGGAGAGGCGCCAATAATGGACAGAGGTCTGCAGAGAGCCGCCAATAATGGACAGAGGTCTGCGGAGAGGCGCCAATAATGGACAGAGGTCTGCGGAGAGGCGCCAATAATGGACAGAGGTCTGCAGAGAGCCGCCAATAATGGACAGAGGTCTGCGGAGAGCCGCCAATAATGGACAGAGGTCTGCGGAGAGCCGCCAATAATGGACAGAGGTCTGCAGAGAGCCGCCAATAATGGACAGAGGTCTGCGGAGAGCCGCCAATAATGGACAGAGGTCTGCGGAGAGGCGCCAATAATGGACAGAGGTCTGCGGAGAGCCGCCAATAATGGATAGAGGTCTGCGGAGAGGCGCCAATAATGGACGGAGGTCTGCGGAGAGGCGCCAATAATGGATAGAGGTCTGCGGAGAGGCGCCAATAATGGACGGAGGTCTGCGGAGAGGCGCCAATAATGGACAGATGTCTGCGGAGAGGTGCCAATAATGGACGGAGGACTGCGGAGAGGCGCCAATAATGGACGGAGGACTGCGGAGATGCGCCAATAATGGACAGAGGTCTGCGGAGAGGCGCCAATAATGGACGGAGGACTGCGGAGAGGCGCCAATAATGGACGGAGGTCTGCGGAGAGGCGCCAATAATGGACAGAGGTCTGCGGAGAGGCGCCAATAATGGACGGAGGTCTGCAGAGAGCCGCCAATAATGGACAGAGGTCTGCTGAGAGGCGGAGAGGCGCCAATAATGGACGGAGGACTGCGGAGATGCGCCAATAATGGACAGAGGTCTGCGGAGAGGCGCCAATAATGGACGGAGGACTGCGGAGAGGCGCCAATAATGGACGGAGGTCTGCGGAGAGGCGCCAATAATGGACAGAGGTCTGCGGAGAGGCGCCAATAATGGACGGAGGTCTGCAGAGAGCCGCCAATAATGGACAGAGGTCTGCAGAGAGCCGCCAATAATGGACAGAGGTCTGCGGAGAGGCGCCAATAATGGACAGAGGTCTGCAGAGAGCCGCCAATAATGGACAGAGGTCTGCGGAGAGGCGCCAATAATGGACAGAGGTCTGCGGAGAGGCGCCAATAATGGACGGAGGTCTGCAGAGAGCCGCCAATAATGGACAGAGGTCTGCGGAGAGGTGCCAATAATGGACAGAGGTCTGCGGAGAGGCGCCAATAATGCACAGAGGTCTGCAGAGAGCCGCCAATAATGGACAGAGGTCTGCGGAGAGCCGCCAATAATGGACAGAGGTCTGCGGAGAGGCGCCAATAATGGACAGATGTCTGCAGAGAGCCGCCAATAATGGACAGAGGTCTGCGGAGAGGCGCCAATAATGGACAGATGTCTGCAGAGAGCCGCCAATAATGGACAGAGGTCTGCAGAGAGCCGCCAATAATGGACAGATGTCTGCAGAGAGCCGCCAATAATGGACAGAGGTCTGCAGAGAGGCGCCAATAATGGACAGAGGTCTGCGGAGAGCCGCCAATAATGGACAGAGGTCTGCGGAGAGCCGCCAATAATGGACAGAGGTCTGCGGAGAGCCGCCAATAATGGACAGAGGTCTGCGGAGAGCCGCCAATAATGGACAGAGGTCTGCAGAGAGCCGCCAATAATGGACAGAGGTCTGCGGAGAGCCGCCAATAATGGACAGAGGTCTGCAGAGAGCCGCCAATAATGGACAGAGGTCTGCGGAGAGGCGCCAATAATGGACAGATGTCTGCAGAGAGCCGCCAATAATGGACAGAGGTCTGCAGAGAGCCGCCAATAATGGACAGATGTCTGCAGAGTGCCGCCAATAATGGACAGAGGTCTGCGGAGAGCCGCCAATAATGGACAGAGGTCTGCGGAGAGCCGCCAATAATGGACAGAGGTCTGCAGAGAGCCGCCAATAATGGACAGAGGTCTGCGGAGAGGCGCCAATAATGGACAGAGGTCTGCGGAGAGGCGCCAATAATGGACAGAGGTCTGCGGAGAGCCGCCAATAATGGACGGAGGTCTGCGGAGAGGCACCAATAATGGACGGAAGTCTGCGGAGAGGCGCCAATAATGGACAGAGGTCTGCGGAGAGGCGCCAATAATGGACAGAGGTCTGCGGAGAGGTGCCAATAATGGACGGAGGTCTGCGGAGAGGTGCCAATAATGGACAGAGGTCTGCGGAGAGGCACCAATAATGGACAGAGGTCTGTAGAGAGGCGCCAATAATGGACAGAGGTCTGCGGAGTGGCGCCAATAATGGACAGAGGCCTGCAGAGAGGTGTCAATAATGGACGCAGGTCTGCGGAGAGGCGCCAATAATGGACAGAGGTCTGCGGAGAGGTGCCAATAATGGACAGAGGTCTGCGGAGAGGCGCCAATAATGGACAGAGGCCTGCAGAGAGGTGCCAATAATGGACGGAAGTCTGCGGAGAGCCGCCAATAATGGACAGAGGTCTGCGGAGAGGTGCCAATAATGGACGGAGGTCTGCGGAGAGGTGCCAATAATGGACGGAGGTCTGCAGGGAAGCGCCTACAATGAACGGAGGTCTGCAGAGAGGTGCCTACTATGGATGGAGGTCTGCAGAGAGGCATCTACAATGGGTGGAAGACTGCAGAAAGGCGCCTGCAATGGACAGAGGTCTGCAGAGAGGCATCTACAATGGACGGAGGTCTGCAGAGAGGCATCTACAATGGACGGAGGTCTGCAGAGAGGCATCTACAATGGACGGAGGTCTGCAGAGAGGCATCTACAATGGACAGAGATCTGAAGAGAGGCACCTACAATGGAAGAAGGTCTGCACAGAAGCACCTACTATGGATGGAGGTCTGCAGGGAGGCATCAACCATAGATGGAGGTCTGAAGAGAGGAGCATACTCTGGATGGAGGTCTGCAGAGAGGCGCCTACTATGGATGGAGGTCTGCAGAGAGGCGCCTATAATGAAAGGAGGTCTGTGGAGAGGCTTCTACAATGAATGGAGGTCTTCAGAGAGGCATCTACAACAGTCGGAGGTCTGCACAGAGGTGCCTACAATGGACGAAGGTCACAGTACAGGACAGTCACAATACCCTGAGTGCCCCCTAAAAAAACATTAAGTACCAACATTTAACAAGTGAGTCATCTTTGTACAGCTCCTCCATACACAGTATGCTGCCCCCAAAGCTCCACTATACACAGTATGCTGCTGCCCCAACAGCTCCACTATACACAGTATGATGGACCCACAGCTCCGCTATACACAGTATGATGGGCCCACAGCTCCCCTATACACTGTGTGCAGAATTATTAGGCAAATAAGTATTTTGATCACATGATACTTTTTATACATGTCGTCCTACTCCAAGCTGTATAGGCTGAGAGCCAACTACCAATTAAGTAAATCCGGTGATGTGCATCTCTGTAATGAGGAGGGTGCGGTGTAATGACATCAACACCCTATATAAGGGGTGCTTCATTATTAGGCAACTTCCTTTCCATTGGCAAAATGGGTCAGAAGAGAGATTTGACGGGCTCTGAAAAGTCCAAAATTGTGACATGTCTTGCAAATGGATGCAGCAGCTTGAAATTGCCAAACTTTTGAAGCGTGATCACCGAACAATCAAGCGTTTCATGGCAAATAGCCAACAGGGTCGCAAGAAGCGTGCTGGGAAAAAAAGGCGCAAAATAACTGCCCATGATTTGAGGAAAATCAAGCGTGAAGCTGCCAAGATGCCATTTGCCACCAGTTTGGCCATATTTCAGAGCTGCAACGTTACTGGAGTATCAAAAAGCACAAGGTGTGCCATACTCAGGGACATGGCCAAGGTAAGGAAGGCTGAAAAACCACCACCTCTGAACAAGAAACATAAGATAAAACGTCGAGACTGGGCCAAGAAATAACTTAAGACTGATTTTTCAAAGGTTTTATGGACTGATGAAATGAGAGTGACTCTTGATGGGCCAGATGGATGGGCCAGAGGCTGGATCAGTAAAGGGCAGAGAGCTCCACTCCGACTCACACGCCAGCAAGGTGGAGATGGGGGACTGGTATGGGCTGGGATCAGCAAAGATCAACTTGTGGGAGCTTTTCGGGTTGAGGATGGAGTGAAGCTCAACTCCCAGACCTACTGCCAGTTTCTGGAAGACAACTTCTTCAAGCAGTGGCACAGGAAGAAGTCGGTGTCATTCAAGAAAAACATGATTTTCATGCAGGACAATGCTCCATCACATGCATCCAACCCCAAAAAATTAGTGACCAATATAGCCACCTTTCTTTATGATGACACTCAGCAGCCTACCATACATAGATTCTGTCAGTTGCTTGATCTGTTTACGATCAATATTGCGTGCAGCAGCCAATACAGCCTCCCAGACACTGTTCCCAGAGGTGACTGTTCTCCCTCCCTGTAGATCTCACATTTTATGAGGGACCACAGGTTCTCTATGGGGTTCAGATCAGGTGAACAAGGGGGCCATGTTATTATTTTTTCATCTTTTAGTACTTTACTGGCCAGCCACGGTGTAGAGTAGTTGGATGCATGTGATGCATGTGAAGCCTCACTCAGGCTCTAGCTTTCTTCTGGAGTAGCACCCGCTGTTTTTCCTTCCAGACGTGGCAGTAACAGTTCAGCTGTGGCCTCCCTAATGACTTCAGGTGGAGCACTCTGAGCTGTGCTTTGGGCGATTCACCAGTCTTTGTCGTCAACACAGAGAGGTGACATGGTCTTGGGAGAGGGGGCTGATTCCTTGAGCTCCAGCATGGGTGCGGGGGATTCAGAGTGACAGGGCCGCAACACATTTCTGTGCAGGAGATGGGGCCAGGCGTCCTGTCCTCAACTTGAACCTTATAGACAGGATCATCGGTATATACTCGTTACACAATTGTGTAAGGTTGGACTTCCCATCTCTCACTCAGCTTGCCCTTAGGGCGTTTCTCTCGCACCAGAACTCTGAAGAGGGATCTCTTGCACGGGACTACGACCATTGTACACTTTCTTCTGCAATTGTTGTCCAGCTAGCTGCTGAATAGCCTGTAACCACTGGCGATGTTCCCTTACCCATGAGGTGGCAGCTCATTCAGTCACATCTTTGGGTTGATCTAGGTTCAGTTCACAGACTTCTCATCCACTTCTCCTGAACAACAGCAGATAGGGGCTATACTCAGTGGCTGAATGGACCTGATTATAATAAGCCCACACCACTTCCGACAAGTAATCTGGCCAGCGTAACTTCTTATCTTCTTCTAGGGTCCTTAATATTTGTAATAGTGTTCGGTTAAAACTCTCACAAGCGCCATTCCCTAGAGGATGGTAGGAGGTGGTCCTAGATCGCTCAATGCCATACAGACAGGCACCTTGCCTTGGAAACATGTACTTTAATCAGAATGAATCCATTTCGGACACCGGTACACTTGGATGAAATCCTGGCAGATAGCTTGTGTGGCTGAAGCTGCGGTCTGATCTCTAGTGGGCATGACCACGGCAAACTTGGAGAAGTGGTCCATCATGACCTGACAGTATTGTGTCCCCTGAACAGAGTAACCCACAAGGAGTAGCCAATCATCAATACCTCCAATGGTTCTTTTGTCTGAATGGATTGGACAGGTGCTCTCTGCTTGGAGCGCTTGACAAGCTCACATACTCGGCATTCCCGACATCCTTCTACAGCGGACTATAATCGGGGGTAGTACACATATTGCTGTAACCACTGATAAGTCTGCACCACCGAAGTGGGCTCCAAACTCATGGGCTTCTTTGACAACTTTTTTCACCAAGTTCTTCAGGAGGGCCACTTGCCACCTGACTTTGGTCTCTTTGGGGTGTTGCTTCCTGTGATAGAATACGGCATTCCGGAGCTCCAATTGCTGCCATTGTTGTAGTATACTCTTCATATCAGCATCAAGGCCATCTCTCTCTTCTTTGTTTGGAATTTGTTTTTGGCTCTGGCTCTCTTGCACCATCCCTGACTCCAATCTGCTTGAGCAAAGTCTTTACTTCTTTGTAGAGCTTGGGAGATATCGTTCGACATCGTTCACGGAACAGGTGTGCATCTCCCGTCAGTATCTCCTGGGTGATGGCCTCTGTACAGCCAAAATCTTCGGCATGGTGAGCAAACGCAGACCTGATTCTTCCACAGAATCTCTTCTATGTCCCGTGTGCTCTCAGGACCAAAGGATTTATTATCTTCTACCCCCATCTGGTCCAGAATAACTTGCCCACTCAATTCCGGGGACGGCTCATGTTCAGTGTCTTCTGCAACTTCTAAAGTCCAGCCTGTGTCTTCCACTGGAGACAGGAACATCTCCTTTTTGCTTACCATCTCATCTTGATGTGGATACACGTGAGAAAATTCCACCCCCACACGTAGAGAGACTTCTCGTGGGCCCATGTTCATGTCTCGCAGAGGGACCTGCCCTTGGTGGACCACCATCAGGGACCGGGCTATCATCACATCTTGCTCAGCTTTCCCTGCATTAACCAGCTCAACCAGAACTTCTATTCCTTCAAGATTTCTTTGAGTTCCTACCGGCAGATACACTATACTTTCCTTCCCAGGGGACAACATCACAGGTCCCTTTGTGGGGCTTTTAACGACTCCCACTGGTCGATGCACTAGTTCACTCTTCTGGGTTTCGCAAACGCGAATCAGGTGCTGGAAAGCTACTGGGTGGCTTTGTGTGGGGTTGTGTGTTTCCAGTAGTTGGGGTCTTGAACAAGATCTGATCAAGTTCCCGCAGAACATTCATGCACAGTACTACAGGCACATCTTCTTTGATGGGTGCCGGGTCCAGCAGGATTCCTTTGGTCCCCACTTCCTGCCCGCAGATGCGCACTCTCATCCAGATGACTCCACTAACTGGTATCGCCTTATGTTTGGCAACAGTCACGCGAATCACGGTCTCTCGTTCAGGTCTTGCCCAGTCCCGGAAGTGCTGATTGAAAAAGGCTTCTGGCAGAGGTGTCACGTGGGACCCTAGGTCGATCAAGCAGTCTACGGGGATGCTTTTAAAGTCAGCACGCAGGATGTTGCTTCCTGCTACAAGATGTTCGTTTTCATAAGAGGCGGTCTCTCTCCGTGCTTCCCCCACTGAGCGCCGCACTACTGTGGGGATTGGTAGTATACCTGCGGCTCTCGCTTGGCTGGGGGGTCCCTACCTGCAGTAGCGTGCCCAGTGACCCCATCTTCCACATCGCTGACAGACTTCATCTTCTCTTTTCCAGCCCCTATTCTGATTTTGGGAAACTGGTTCCACGGGTGGTCAGTCAGGTGTATACGCCCAATAAGGGCCCAGTTGGTAAGGCCCCATGGCGGTGGGTAAGTCTGATATATGGGTAATGTAGTACCAGGTAAGGGACTTCAGAGACAGGACGATTTTTCATTTCCAGCTCCATCTGAGTCAATTTCTCTTGCATGTTAGTCAGAGAGTCCTGCTAAGTTTGCACTACTTGCAGAAGAACCGCTTCCTGCGTACCACCTTCACCATGTCCCGTGGAGTGATAGCGTACTACCTCGGAAGCATAGGTCTCTTTCTTACTTCGGATAACCGCATTGGCCAGAATCTTCCTAAATGACAGAGTCGGATCCACTCAGACTCGTTCTGACAGATCTCTTCTGAAAGAGGCAATGTAAAGCCCCAATACGAACTGTTCCCGGAGTATCCAGTTGACAAAGTCCAGGCCTGTAGCCTCATCACCATCCTTCTTCTGTATTTCGGCCATGACATATTGTAGTGCCATCGCATACTGGGGAATACCTTATCCTTCCCGCTGAAACCTAGAGAAAAACTTTGCGTGAAGATGCCCTGGACTTGCGGTTTCCTCGTACATTTCTTCCAGGAAAGTCACTAACTCTTTCAGTGTGTTTTGTGTATTCTCCGGCTGGAAGCAGAGACCTCTGCAGGCTTCCCCTTCCAGAACAGTAAACGCGGTTTCCGCTTCTAGTTCGGGGTCAATACCATACTTTCAATATACCTTGAATATTAAACAAATCAGTACACAATTGGATATCATCATGCTAATTACTATAATCTACACCCCAACCAACATAGCATTAAAAAACAAGAGAACCAAGGGGATTTTTAGTAGATTTAGCTACAAAGTAGCCCGATAATTAATCAAGTCAAGTCAAGTGGATTAGAGTATCACTCACTCGGCTACCTTGTAACCATAAGTAAATATAATCAGGAGGGTAAACCCCTAAGTCGCCAAGTGATTGGTATTAAGACTCACCCATGTCAGGCTGTGATATCACGGCTCCCCGAGGAAGAAACACGAAACGTGCACGTTGAGGCACGTTTACACGTTATGTACAGCCTGACATGGGTGACTCTTAATACCAATTACTTGGTGATTTAGGGGTTTTACCCTCTTGATTATATTTACTTATGCGAAAGGCACTGTCACCTCAATTATCACAATGCTTGGCAATATGCAACAAGTTAACAAACAATAATAGCACAGTACTGTCCGTAGGACCGGTACTCAACTCATACAACTGGTAAGGGGATCCTCACAGTATGATGCCCCCACAGCTCCCTATACACAGTATGATGAGCTCACAGCTCCCTTTACACAGTATGATGGGCCCACAGCTCCCCTATACACAGTATGATGCCCCCACAGCTCCCTATACACAGTATGATGAGCTCCTAGCTCCCTATACACAGTATGATGAGCTCACAGCTCCCCTTTACACAGTATGATGGGCCCACAGCTCCCCTATACACAGTATGATGGATTAACAGCTCCCCTATACACAGTATGATGGGCCCACAGCTCCCCTATACACAGTATAATGTCCACACAGCTCCTTTATACACAATATGATGTCCCCACAGCTCCCTATACACAGTATGATGTCCCCACAGCTACTGTGTACACTCAAACACGCGGCCCGGGGGTCACATGCGACCCCTGAGGCTGCTTCTTGTGGCTCGCGGTCCCCTTGATGATCGCGGCCGGTGGAGAGGCTGCAGCTGTCAGCACTTTATTTCAGATGATTTGTCAAGCTCTGTGCACAGCTATCGCAGCCGCCAATTAATCAAGAGGCTAGTAGCCGAAGGGTATGACGTCACCTGCTGCCTCTGATCGGCCGGCGGCTGCCCGTACTTGTGCACGGAGCTTGACTCTGCACAGCGCGTCTGAAGTAAAGTGCTGAGTGACTGCTGCACCAGAGACACGATCATCAAGGGGGCTGCAAGGCTGCAAGAAAAGGACACAAGGGAATGGAGGACAGCCATATGAGAAGGGCGGTGATGTATCCTGTGGCCCCGGGGCCGAGATCCGGGGACCGCAGTGCTTGGGCTGGCAGCCGCACTTCCTGGCTGCCGGCAGTTAAATCCACACCTGCACATAGCGTTCTCTGCTGAGCGCTGCGTCCGGGGGCAAGTTCATCTGTGGGCAGAGCTAGCGCGACGTGTGCAGAGCTCCCGTCCCACAGATGAAGAGAAGAGCTGAAGCACCAACATCTCGCCGAGCTGTATGTTCCCCCAACCCCAGGGATACCTGTATACCCCACAGAACTGTCTGTACCCCCCAACCTCAGTACTGCCTCTATACCCCACAGAACTGATTGTACCCCCCAACACCAGCACTGCCTGTATACCCCACAGAACTGTCTGTACCCCCCAAGCCCAGCACTGCCTGTATACCCAACAGAACTGTCTGTACCCCCAAATCCCAGTGCTGCCTGTATACCCCTCCAGGACTGTCTGTCCACCCAAACCCCAGTTCTGCCTGTATACCCCCAGGACTATCTGTACCCCACAACCCCAGTGCTGTCTGTATACCCCCCAGTACTGTCTGTCCACCCAAACCCCAGTGCTGGCTGTATACTACCCAGAACTGTCTGTCCACCCAAACCCTTATGTTGCCTGTATACTCCCCAAGAACTGTGGGTCATCCCCAATCCCAGTGCTGCCTGAAAACCCCCCAGAACTGTCTGTCCACCCAAACCCTAGTGATGCCTGTATACCCCCAAGAACTGTCTGTCCCTCCAACCCCAGTGCTGACTGTATACCTCCCCAGAGCTGTCTGTCCCCCCCAACCCCAGTGCTGCCTGTATACCCCCAGAACTGTCTGTCCCCTCCAACCCCAGCGCTGCCTGTATACCCCCAGAACTGTCTGTCCCCCCCAACCCCAGTGCCTGTATACCTCTCCAGAACTGCCTCTCTGCACAACCCCAGTGCTACCTGTATTCCCCCAGAACTGTATACCCCCCAGAACTGTCTGGTCCTCCAACCCCAGGGCTACCTGTGTACCCCAAGAACTGTCTGCTCGCTAACCCCAGTGCTACCTGTACACCCCACAAGAACTTCTGTCCCCCTCAAGCCCAGCCCTGCCTATATACCCTTAGAACTGTGTGTTCTCTGACCCCAGTGTTGTATACGGCCCCAGAACTGTCTGTCCCTCAACCCCAGTGCTGTATACCTTCCCAGAACTCTGTTGCCTGACTTCAGTGCTGTATACCCCTCCAGAACTGTCTGTCATCCCCCCACCCCAGTACTGTATACTCCCAGAGCTGAATCTCCCCCACCCCAGTTCTGTATATCCCCCAGGGCTGTATATCCTCCCCCCCCCACCCCAATGCTGTAAACTCCCTGACAGAAGTTCTGTTGCTTATCCATATTATGTAAATGAAAGCTTATAACCTGACTTTAAATTCATCCATTGGTTTTATAAATTACTCTTTTGAAAGCTGAAACCCTCCCAAATTTGGTTTAGGTTATGAAATCAAAGTTCCTGCAAAGGTGAAATATTGATCATTTAATGAACACAGAAAGGTCAGATTTTGGCAAGACAAAGGTTTTCTCACCTTGTCATATAATGCACCCAATCCTAGTTTACATCCTCACCTGTGCTGACTCAATGATCTGTTAATTAGTGGGTGTGTATAAAAATAAACCCAGCACCCCAGACCTTCACTTGAACTGCAACTTGACCTATGACAACATGCAAAAAAATCCACTGTGTGACCAAAGCCTTGATTATCAAGAGGCTGAAGACCAGATCCACTGCGGAGGTGGCTGGCACCTTTAATGTGTCTCAGCGTCAAGTACAAATAATTAAAATAAGATTTGACTAGACTGGAGATGTTTTTGACAAGCCCAGGTCTGGCAGACCCCGCAAGACAACTGCTCAGGAGGAACGTTTGTTGGTTAGAAAATCCAAAGCCAGCTCCTCTTCCATTGCAGCAGAGCTCCAAAAGGCCTGGTCACCTCAAGTCCCTGTGTCAACTAGAACAGTTTGTAGGATTCTGTCTCGAAATGGCCTCCATGGTCGAATCAGTGCCCAGAAGCCAGCACTAAACAAAAGGCAATTAAAAAACCGTGTGGCATTTGCCAAGTCCCACAGCCGCCTAAACAGATGGACGCTGGAAAAGTGTCAGAAGGTGGATTTCTCTAATGAATCTTCAGTTGAATTACACCACAGCCTCCGCAAACACTGCAGGAGACCTACTGGAGCCCGAATGGATCCAAAATACATCCAGAAAACAGTTAAGTTTGGTGGTGGAAAGATCATGGTCTGGGGTTACATTCAGTATGGGGGTGTGCAAAACATTTGCAAGGTGGAAGGCAATATCAATAGCTTAAAATATCAAGAAGTATTAGCTACCTCTTACATTCCCAATCATAAAAGGGGTCATATTCTGCAGCAGGATGGTGCTTCATCTCATACATCCATCTCTACAACAAAGTTCCTCCTGGCAAAGAAGATCAAAGTGCTCAAGGACTGGCCAGCCCAGTCACCAGACATGAACATCATTGAGCGTGTTTGGGGTAGGATGAAAGAGGAAGCTTGGAAGACAAAACCAAAGAATCTAGATGAACTCTGGGAGGCATGTAAGATGCATTCTCTGCTATTCCTGATGACTTCAATAAATTGTATGAATCATTGTTTAACCGCATGGATGCAGTCCTTCAAGCTCATGGAAGTCACACAGAATATTAAATATGGCTCTAACAGCACCACGACTTCATGCACCGATGTTATGCAACATATCTTTGTATTAGAAGTTAATTATTTGTTTGAATTTCACATTACTTTCTGTGGGCAACAAAACGTTTGTCTTGCCAAAATCTGACCTTTCTGTGTTCATTAAATGATCAATATTTCAGCTTTGCAGCAACTTTATTTTCATAACCTAAACCAAATTTGGGAGGGTTTCAGCTTTCAAAAGAGTAATTTATAAAACCGATGGATGAATTTAAAGTCCAGTTATAAGCTTTTATTTACATAATATGGATAAGCGACAGAACTTTTGTTAGGGAGTGTATACCCCCAGAGCTGTATGAGTGGCGTGTGTGTGTGTGTGTGTGTGTGTGTGTGTGTGTGTGTGTGTGTGAAGAATGGCATAATAGGTGAGACTACTACAGGATATTGCTACAAGAAGAGGACCAGGAAAGGAGACATTACTATAAGAAGGGCACCAGCGTTGGAATCTTTGTGAAAGGGGACAATGATGGGCACATTACTACAAGGAGACCAGGAAGGGCACATTACTACCAGGGGACAATGATGGGCACATTACTACGGGATGGGGACAAAGATGGGGCACATTACTACCAGGGGACAATGATGGGCACATTACTACAGGATGGGGACAAGGATGGGGCACATTACTACCAGGGGACAATGATGGGCACATTACTACAGGATGGGGACAAGGATGGGGCACATTACTACCAGGGGACAATGATGGGCACATTACTACAGGATGGGGACAAGGATGGGGCACATTACTACCAGGGGACAATGATGGGCACATTACTACAGGATGGGGACAAGGATGGCGCACATTACTACCAGGGGACAATGATGGGAACATTACTACAGGATGGGGACAAGGATGGGGCACATTACTACAGGACAGGGACAAGGATGGGCACATTACTACAGGATGGGGACAAGGATGGCGCACATTACTATCAGGGGACAATGATGGGCACTTTACAACAGGATGGGACACATTACTACAGAATGGAGATCAGGATGGGACACATTACTACAGGATGGAGATCAGGATGGGGCACATTACTACAGGATGGGGATCAGGATGGGGCACATTACTACAGGATGGGGATCAGGATGGGGCACATTACTATAGGATCGGCACATTACTACAGGATGGGTCACTTTTCAACAAGAAGGGGAACAGGATGGGGTACAATACAAAAAGATGAGGACCAGGATAGAAAAATTACTACAAGATGTTGGCCAAAATTACTACATGGTGCTAATTGTAATATTACTTACAAGAAGGGAACAAAATGTAAACAGAAAAATAAAAAAAAGCATGATTCTTTTTTCACCATTAAAAATGCTTTTTATATATAAACAAAAAAAGTGCATGTTTGTTATAATAGACAAGCAGAATCTGTCCAAAAACAGTGATCAAAGTTGTAAAGAGAAATAAATGGTACCACTGAAAACGTCACTTGGCCCTGCAAACAATGCGGCCCACCAAATTATTTTTTTTCTATATGCGGCCCAAATACCCAGCTGAGTTTGAGACCCTTGGTGTACACAGTATAATGTCCACACACCTCCCCTATACACAGTATAATATGCCCACAGTTCCCCTATACACAGTATGATGGGTCCACACCTCCCCTATACACAGTATAATATGCCCACAGTTCCCCTATACATAGTATGATGGGCCCACAGCTCCCCTATACACAGTATGATGGGCCCACAGCTCCCCTATACACAGTATGATGGGCTCACAGCTCCCCTATACACAGTATGATGGGCACACAGCTCCCTATACACAGTATGATATCCCCACAGTTCCCCTATACACAGTATGATTTCCCCACAGCTCCCCTATACACAGTATGATGGGCCCACAGCTCCCTATACACAGTATGATGTCCCCACAGCTCCCTATACACAGTATGATGTCCCCACAGCTCCCCTATACACAGTATGATGGGCACACAGCTCCCCTATGCACAGTATGATGTCTCTACAGCTCCCTATACACAGTATGATGGGCTCACAGCTCCCCTATACACAATATAATGTGCTCACAGCTCCCTATACACAGTATGATGGGTCCACAGCTCCCTATACACAGTATAATGTGCTCACAGCTCCCCTATACACAGTATGATGGGCCCACAGCTCCCTATACACAGTATAATGTGCTCACAGCTCCCCTATACACAGTATAATGTGCTCACAGCTCCCTATACACAGTATGATGGGCCCACAGCTCCTCTATACACAGTATGATGGGCCCACAGCTCCCCTATACACAGTATAATGTGCCCACAGCTCCCTATACACAGTATGATGGGCCCACAGCTCCCCTATACACAGTATGATGAGCCCACAGCTCCCTATACACAGTATGATGAGCCCACAGCTCCCCTATACACAGTATGATGGGCCCACAGCTCCCCTATACACAGTATGATGGGCCCACAGCTCCCTATACACAGTATGATGGGCCCACAGCTCCCCTATACACAGTATGATGGGCCCACAGCTCCTCTATACACAGTATGATGGGCCCACAGCTCCTCCATACACAGTTTGATGGGCCCACAGCTCCCTATACACAGTATGCTGGGCTCACAGCTCCCTATACACAGTATGATGGGCCCACAGCTCCCTATACACGGTATGATGACCCCACAGCTCCCTATACACGGTATGATGAGCCCACAGCTCCCTATACACGGTATGATGGGCCCACAGCTCCCTATACACAGTATGATGGGCCCACACCTCCCCTATACACGGTATGATGGGCCCACAGCTCCCTATACACGGTATGATGAGCCCACAGCTCCCTATACACAGTATGATGGGCCCACAGCTCCCTATACACGGTATGATGAGCCCACAGCTCCCTATACACAGTATGATGGGCCCACAGCTTCTGTATACACAGTATGATGGGCACACAGCTCCCTATACACAGTATGATGGGCCCACAGCTCCCTATACACAGTATGATAGGCCCACAGCTCCCTATACACAGTATGATGGGCCCACAGCTCCCTATACACGGTATGATGGGCCCACAGCTCCCTATACACGGTATGATGGGCCCACAGCTCCCTATACACGGTATGATGAGCCCACAGCTCCCCTATACACAGTATGATGGGCCCACAGCTCCTGTATACACAGTATGATGGGCACACAGCTCCTGTATACACAGTATGATGGGCCCACAGCTCCCTATACACGGTATGATGGGCCCACAGCTCCCCTATACACAGTATGATGGGCCCACAGCTCCTGTATACACAGTATGATGGGCACACAGCTCCCTATACACGGTATGATGAGCCCACAGCTCCTGTATATGTGACGCCCTGGGCAAGACAGGGGTCACAGGTCACAACAACACACACACCCCACATTCCCTGCAGGTACACCAGCTAACCAGAAATCCTTGTTGCCTTCCTTCAGGGGCTGGTGTCCACCCACCAAGGAGTTCACAGCCCTGGAGGCAGGAAGAAGCAGGCAGATAGAGTGTGGAGTTTGAAGAGAATGGAAGTCTAGCTGAGGGCTAGAGAGGAGTTCAGCCAGGGAGGAGGAAGTGGAAGGAAGTGAAGTGTAGTGGAGCTGAAGAAGAAAGCTGAAGTGACAGAGAAGTGAAAGTGAGAAAGTGCAAAGTGGCAGTTTAGTACAGCCTGAAGTGGTCTGAGGCTGTGTGCCTGGACAGACCCGCTCCGAGCCGAAGGCCCAGCAGCGGAAAGCCCCTATACCCATCCCCCACACCTCGGCTGAGGTAGCGCCGGGTTGTTGCTGCAAGGCAGCGCCCAAGGCCAAGACACCGCGGGACATGCCGCCCAGAGTCCTGACAGTGGGCAACGTCCAGGATGTCCCGCGGGGCCCGACCCGTGCGCCGGCGCTGGCGGCAGCGCCATATTGGGATAGGGAGCCGGTACCGCTGGGCCTGGAGATCGCCGAGAGGGAGCGGAAGAAGGCTGAGCTGGTGGCCCGAGCTATCCGGGAAAAGGAAAATCTCCGCCAGGCCACGTTCCGTGTCCGGGGCCCGTTGTACGTGGGGCAGGTGAGGCGGTTTGATGTCCGCCGGGGCTATGGGTTCATCTACGAACCGGGCCTGGAGGCCGAAGTGTTTATAGCCCGGCGGGATGTGAATGCCCACCTGCCTGAAGAGCATCCCGGCCGCAATCTGATGCCGGGTGACATCGTGCAATACACCCGGTTCTTTGGGGAGCGGGGGTGGTTCGCGCTGGACGCTAAACTAAAGGGCAGTCCAGAGGCCCGAGCGAGCGCCGCGCCCCCTCCCTTGGAAGGAGCACTAGAGCCTGAAGGCCTGGAGTAGGGCAGCGGATGCCCGTTGCACCGTCCCCGTTGGGACCACCAGTCAGCATGTTTACAAGTTTGTTGTTTGAAAAAGTTTTGAAAGAATGATGAAAAATGATGATACCGAAGTTTCACCTGATTAACCGTGATTTGCAACCGGCTGGAGCCGGCACCGTTGTCCCTGAGGGGACCGTAAAAAGTTTTGCATGGGAACTATCCATGGACAGGCCCGTGAACTTGCAGGGCACCCACAAACGTTAAGTGGCTTGTAAATAAGTTGTTTGCCGTTACCGTTTCCGCAGTTGCCGCCTCCGGAGAGGCAGGTTGGAGGGAGGGCCCTCAGCGGAGCAGGCTGGGGCCCAGCCACCAAAGGAACCGGTGGCTACCCTCTGGAGGGAAAGGACAGATCCCGCTCGGGTACCGTGTGCTGGACTGTGGGTCAAGGGGTGCTGCCTGGGCTTTAGGGGCAGCATCAGGGCCAGGTTGCTTGGGTGGGAGAGAGCGGAAACCGTAACCGTAAACCGTTTGCAACGTTTAAGAATGTGCCTCCCGATGTGGGATGATGTTATAATATATATGTGTTTATTCTTTTTACATTTACAGAAAACAAAAGGAAAATAAAACCGGTGTTGGACGGGCAGCCCGAGGACGGTCTGCATTTTGCTAAGGGGGAATGTGACGCCCTGGGCAAGCCAGGGGTCACAGGTCACAACAACACACACACCCCACATTCCCTGCAGGTACACCAGCTAACCAGAAATCCTTGTTGCCTTCCTCCAGGGGCTGGTGTCCACACCAGGGGGTGGAGCCAGGCGGTTAGTGTCCACCCACCAAGGAGTTCATAGCCCTGGAGGCAGGAAGAAGCAGGCAGATAGAGTGTGGAGTTTGAAGAGAATGGAAGTCTAGCTGAGGGCTAGAGAGGAGTTCAGCCAGGGAGGAGGAAGTGGAAGGAAGTGAAGTGTAGTGGAGCTGAAGAAGAAAGCTGAAGTGACAGAGAAGTGAAAGTGAGAAAGTGCAAAGTGGCAGTTTAGTACAGCCTGAAGTGGTCTGAGGCTGTGTGCCTGGACAGAGACAGCAAGGTCAGCAGACGGCGGAGATTGTCTGGAGTGGGACTGTTTGGAGGTTCCTGGAAGGACCGCGGACGGGTGGTGACCCGGCGGTCTGGAGCAGCATGCAAAGGACAGTCAGCACCAGGGCAGGGGCCTCTCGGACCCCGGCAAGGCTAGGAGTCGCCAAATTTGCCGAATCCGTCAGTGAAGGGGACGTAGATCCCCCAACAACCAAGTCCCGATTGAAGGCAACAGCTCAACCATTACAGGGGAGACACCGCCACCGCCAGGGCACCAGTTTCCCCAGGGCCAGCGCCTGCGGGCAAAGTGTGGAGCTCCTCCGGCCCAGATTGTAGTCGGGGAGCGGGTAACCGGTGGGAATCCATCGCTACCAATAGACGTAACATAGGTGCAGGGAAGAATGACCATCACCGCCAACTGCAAGGAACCGCAGCACCGTGAACCGTCCGAGGGACCCGTCCAACCAGCCGTTTGTTTACTGAGAACTGTGTCGTGGTTACTGGCTGAGTGAGTACCTTCGTGCCGCAAGGCACAGCGCTGCCCCCGCGTCCCTGCGCCCACCAGGCCCTGCACCTCCCAAACCATCACCGGGCCCCGGGATCACCAACCCCTACCCACGGAGGGGCAACACAACACCTGGCTGCTCCGCATCACCATCCCCGGGATCCTCATACCGAGCAGCGGTGTTGAAATCACCACAACCGTGGGTGGCGTCACGGACAATAACAATCCCCACACCCAACAAACCCCCTTACACTCACGGGCGAGGAGTGCCGCTCGAGAAACCCCCGGGATCCGGCCCACGGCTCGAGCCACCACTGAGCAGCAACCACCGGACCCGAGCAGAAGGGGTGAGCGTAGTGTGCTGACACCCTCCTCCCCGCCCGCGGCATATACACAGTTATTTTGTCCCTTCAGAGGGCCGCAGTCATGGGCAGAGGTGAGTCCCTGCTTCAGGCAGCGTCTCTCTTCGGCTCTCCTGCCACCTCCACAGTATACCCAGGGACACCGCAGCTTCTGCTCCTCAGGACAAATTCAGACATGAAGTCCAGGATAACGTTTAACCCTTCTTTACTGAATAACTTGCACAGTTTCTGTGGAGCACATCTACTGCGGGCACATATCTGGAACATACATGTTACGGTTTCATGTCACATATTCCGGCACATCTCTCCTACTATAGGACTGTCTGATTCCGCCGGCAACACCACAGGGGCAGCTAGTATATTGATGGAGTCTCACATGGCTCAGGGATGTGAGTCACCAACAGTCGGGGTTCCTTCACCACTGTCTCTGTGACGACCCACTCGCCCAGGTCCATGTTACCTCACACCTAGACCGGTTCTAGTGGAGGCAGTTGCTTCCCGGAAATTCCACTAGAATCAAGGCCATAACTTCGAGGTCGGTCAGGGCCTATTTCTACAACCGGCTACTGAAGAGATTCCTTTGTCCGCTTGATCTGGGTTTTCTGGGGTGACCCTGAGAGTCTGGCCACATTACTCTGGGCTTCTCTAACTAACTATACCTCCCTCAGGTACAGCTTCTTCTCTCCACTCAACAGTGTCCCTATGTGACTGGAACCAGGAGCTATTCCCTGCCTTAACCCCTACCCTGGGCCAGCCTCCTTCCAGTTTAACTCCTTTAGCCCCGTCACACCATTCCAACCCTAAGCTAACAGAACAGGGAGCAGTGATGACAGCTAGTGGTGGGCTGGCAACAGTGTGCCTGAAAAGTGCACACGTAAACATTTTACACATAAATATACATAAATAAGTCATTGTGTCTTCAAGGGGTTGCAGACACGGGTCACCCTCCTACATTATGATGTCCCCACAACTCCTTTATACACAGTGTGATGTCCCTACAGCCACAACTCCCTTATATGTACCGCCCCCGCGTCAGCAGCCTGCCGCTGCTGCTCGGATCCGGATCCGCGGTGGCTCGAGGGGTCTCCGGACCTGGCGGTCGGGGTCGCGTGGCCACTCGGAATAAAGGGGGTTATTTACAGGGGATTGTATGGACAGTTCGTGACGCCACCCGTGGTGCGTGGTAAGATAGAGTACCACCGCTGCAATGGGGAGTACCCGGTGGCGATGGAGTGGGCAGCCAGATGTTTAACCCCTCCACGGGTAGGGGGAATGCCCCGGAACTTGGTGTAGGTGACAGGGAGGTGCCGTTGGGACGGTCAGGGATCACTTAAGTACTCACTCAGTCCAATAACACTGACACCGACAACCGGGGTAAACCAAAGTTCTTGATATCACTGCAGCAGGGATGGATCCCGTGCCTGGTGTTGCTTGTTAGCCTGTGGCCTTTTTCGTGGCACCTTGTGTTTTCTGGTTGGTCCCTTGATTATAAAACTATCGGGTCCAGCTCACCAGTATGGCTAACTGGGTGAGCTTGCTCTCAGGGTTCACGCTTGGGATTTTCTGGACTATGTAGTGGAAAGTCCTATCCCCCTCGTTGCACTAGTACCCCGATTTTGGAGCGGGTGGAGAACGGATCTTGAAGGCTGTGTCCTCGTCGGGTAAATTGCCAGGAACAAGGCCGCCGGCTGTCCTCCTCGGCAGTCCGTGCCCCTTGTCACGATCCCCTTCGACCAGGGTCCAGCTCCTAGCAGGCCCAGACCAACGTCTGCCACCTAGTAGACTCAAGAAGCCCAGCTCCTGACCTCTCCTCTTGAGAGTCACCACTCAACTGTCTGTCTCCTGACACTCCTGACCTCCCCTTAACCAACCCCCCCAAGTGGGTGACCCTATGCCCTTCAGGCTAGCCACTGGTGTGTCTGGTGGGTGTGGTGCAGAGTGTTCCTAGGATTTTGATTAGCTTGTTCTTAGCAACACCAAAGGTCAGGGACCCGTAACCAAGGAGGAGGTGGATATTACTCAGAAGGGAGATTCCACAATACCAGGGCGTCACATATACACAGTGTGATGTCCCCACAGCTCCATTATACACAGTGTGATGTCCCTACAGCTCCCTTATACACAGTGTGATGTCCCCACAGCTCTCCTATACACGGTATAATGGACCCACAGCTCCCTATACACAGTATGATGTCACCACAGTTCCCCTATATGCAGTATGTTTCACGGGTGTATCACAAATGACAAGCAGTCCTGTGGTATCCAATAATAGAAGGTCACAGCGTTTGGCTGCACAAAATGCTCCCTGACTTTCTATTACTCCTGCTGTCAGTATTCAGTGTACTGGGTAGCTCCTCTGAAGAGTTTTCATCCTTTTCCCTTTAGGACCCAGCAGAGCTCCTCTTCCTTTCAGCTGTTAATCATCTGTATTTCCCCTTGGTTTTAAATACTCTCATTTTCCCTGGACTTGTGCTGGTGATTTTCAGTCCTTCACAAGCTTTGGATGCAAGCAGGCAGCTTGCACTCATCAGTAGGATCGTTGCTGCTCTTTACAAAACTTTTTACTTAGTCCACTAGCGATCAGTTGTTTGTTATTTTCTCTTGTTTGTTATCCCCCACTCTATATGAGAGCCCCCTTAGTTTCCCCCACACTGTATCATGGCCCCGTTAGTAGATGTCATGCTGTATAAGGGCTCCATAGTACCCCCCACTCTGTATGTGGGCCCTATTAGTAGAACCCACACTTCATCATGACCCCCTTAGTAGCCCTCACACTCCATGATGACCCCCTTTGCAGCTCTCATTATATATTATGGCCCCCTTAATAGCCCCCACTATGTATGAGGACCCCCTAAGAAGCCACCATTATACATGCAGGACCCCTTAGTAGCCCCAACACCCCCCAACACAGAATGATCATCACACAGTATTAAAATAAAAAAATAAATATCTTATACTTAATTTACACCGACAAATCCAGTGGCAGGTCCCGGGCAGACAGCCACGATGATGTAATTACATCACTCCACTCAGGACCTTTCATGGGGAGTGGTGGTGCAGGAAGACCATTCCTCCCTGCTCTGAAGCAGAAGCTAGCTTCACACCAATACAGTATACAAGAGTAGGGCTAGCTCCAGGTGTGACCAAGCCCTATCCCCCGTCCCCCGATAGCTACTCTACTGGTACTAAGCTTTACTGAGGAAGGCTGTAGGTCTGAGCTCTACTGTGGAAGACTGTAGGTCTGAGCTCTACTGGGGAAGACTGTAGGTGCTTAGCTTCACTGAGGAAGGCTGTAGGTTCTGAGCTGTAATGGGAAGGCTGTAGGTGCTGAGCTGTACCGGGAAGGCTGTAGGTGCTGAGCTGTACTGGGGAAGGATGTAGGTGCTGAGCTGTACCGGGAAGGCTGTAAGTCTGAGCTGTACTGAGAAAGGCTGTAGGTGCTGAACTATACTGAGGAAGGCTGTAGTTGCTGAGCTGTACTGAGGAAGGCTGTAGGTGCTGAGCTGTACTGGGGAAGGCTGTAGGTGCTGAGCTGTACTGGGGAAGGATGTAGTTGCTGAGCTGTACTGAGGAAGGCTGTAGGTCTGAGCTGTACTGAAGAAGGCTGTAGGTCTGAGCTGTACTGAAGAAGGCTGTAGGTCTGAGCTGTACTGAGGAAGGCTGTAGGTGCTGAGCTGTACTGGGGAAGGCTGTAAGTGCTGAGCTGTACTGGGGAAGGCTGTAGGTCTGAGCTGTACTGGGGAAGGCTGTAAGTGCTGAGCTGTACTGGGGAAGGCTGTAGGTCTGAGCTGTACTGGGGAAGGCTGTAGTTGCTGAGCTATACTGAGGAAGGCTGTAGGTGCTGAGCTGTACTGGGGAAGGCTGTAGGTGCTGAGCTTTACTGAGGAAGGCTGTAGGTGCTGAGCTGTACTGAGGAAGGCTGTAGGTGCTGAGCTTTACTGAGGAAGGCTGTAGGTCTGAGCTCTACTGAGGAAGGCTGTAGGTCTGAGCTGTACTGAGGAAGGCAGTAGGTCTGAGCTGTACTGAAGAAGGCTGTAGGTGCTCAGCTGTACTGAGGAAGGCTGTAGGTCTGAGCTTTTACTGAGGAATGCTTTAGGTGCTGAGCTGTACTAAGGAAGGCTGTAGGTCTGAACTCTACTGAGGAAGGCTGTAGGTGCTGAGCTGTACTGAGGAAGGCTGCAGGTCTGTGGTTTACTGAGGAAGGCTGTAGGTCTGAGCTCTACTGAGGACGGCTGTAGGTCTGAGCTTTACTGAGGAAGGCTGTAGGTCTGAGCTTTACTGAGGACGGCTGTAGGTCTGAGCTTTACTGAGGAAGGCTGTAGGTCTGAGCTTTACTGAGGACGGCTGAAGGTCTGAGCTTTACTGAGGACGGCTGTAGGTCTGAGCTTTACTGAGGAAGGCTGTAGGTCTGAGCTCTACTGAGGAAGGCTGTAGGTCTGAGCTCTACTGAGGAAAGCTGTAGATGCTGAGCTGTACTGAGGAAGGCTGTAGGTCTGAGCTTTACTGAGAATGGCTGTAGGTGCTGAACTGTACTGAGGAAGTCTGTAGGTGCTGAGCTGTACTGAGGAAGGCTGTGGGTGCTGAGCTTTACTGAGGAAGGCTGTAGGTCTGAGCTCTACTGAGGAAGGCTGTAGGTCTGAACTCTACTGAGGAAGGCTGTAGGTCTGAGCTGTACTGAGGAAGGCTGTAGGTCTGACCTGTACTGAGGAAGGCTGTAGGTGCTGAGCTGTACTGAGGAAGGCTGTAGGTGCTGAGCTGTACTGGGGAAGGCTATAGGTCTGAGCTCTACTGAGGAAGGCTGTAGGTCTGAGCTGTGCTGAGGAAGGCTGTAGGTCTCAGCTCTACTGAGGAAGGCTGTAGGTGCTGAACATTACTGAGGAAGGCTGTAGGTGCTGAGCTATACTGAGGAAGGCTGTAGGTGCTGATCTGTACTGAGGAAGGCTGTAGGTGCTGCTGAACTGTACTGAGGAAGGCTGTAGGTCTGAGCTTTACTGAGGATGGCTGTAGGTGCTGAACTGTACTGAGGAAGGCTGTAGGTGCTGAGCTGTACTGGGGAAGGCTATAGGTCTGAGCTCTACTGAGGAAGGCTGTAGGTGCTGAACATTACTGAGGAAGGCTGTAGGTGCTGAGCTTACTGAGGAAGGCTGTAGGTGCTGAGCTATACTGAGGAAGGCTGTAGGTGCTGCTGAACTGTACTGAGGAAGGCTGTAGGTGCTGCTGAACATTACTGAGGAAGGCAGTAGGTGCTGAGCTTTACTGAGGATGGCTGTAGGTCTGAGCTTTACTGAGGAAGGCTGTAGGTCTGGGCTTTACTGAGGAAGGCTGTAGGTGCTGAGCTGTACTGAGGAAGGCTGTAGGTGCTGCTGAACTGTACTGAGGATGGCTGTAGATGCTGCTGAACATTACTGAGGAAGGCTGTAGGTGCTGAGCTTTACTGAGGATGGCTGTAGGTCTGAGCTTTACTGAGGAAGGCTGTAGGTCTGAGCTTTACTGAGGAAGGCTGTAGGTCTGAGCTTTACTGAGGAAGGCTGTAGGTCTGAGCTTTACTGAGGATGGCTGTAGGTCTGAGCTCTACTGAGGAAGGCTGTAGGTCTGAGCTTTACTGAGGAAGGCTGTGTGAAGCCCCGCTAGTATGTGTCGGTGCAGTACCTTCAGGGACTCCACGTGGATGGAACAGTCTGGTCACAGGTAGGGAACCTTCTTTTAGGATTGTCGTGACGCCACTCTCAGTATTGCGGTCAGCGGGGACCGCCACTGCAGATTAAGGGATGCCTGGGGCTGATGGTGGGTGCAGTCAGTATATTAGCCCCCTGAGAGTGAGGCAAGCCCCAGGCCCCGGTGTATGTGTGTGGGACCACAGGTCGCAGAATGACTCAAACACAGTCCAAGAAGTCTTTCAACGTGTTTACTCACTGTTTGGAGGTCACGGTGAGATGCCCGGGCGACACTGTGATAACCAGGTTGAACCAGGAATTCCAGGAGGCCGTTCTGAGGGTAGCTGTCCACTCGCCTTCCTTGCACTCTTTCTGTTTTAGGAGGATCCTTTGCTTGAAGCGTGGTAGGACCCCTCCAGGGAAGCTGTTACCACCCTGCTCCTCTCTCTCTGGCTCGTCTGCCGGCAGCGTGGCCTTGGTGGGATGGCTTCTGGCCCTGTCCCCTTATGGGCCTGGTGATTGCTGCTTGGCTCAAGCTCTGTGTAGTCGTGGTGAGGGCATGAAGTACCCCCCCACCTGTAGGTTAAGCAGCTCTGGATGATCTGCTGCTTGTACTGGGGACCTAGTTCCCCTTGTGTGCTCGGATACCGGGATCTCCGTACTCAGCCACCCTTCTCTCTGGATGATTTTCAGGCCGACCCACGGTACTCCTTTCTCCCCCGCTTTCAGCTACTGCACTCCTCAGGACCTGTCTGACACGAGAGCTCCTCTGCTCCCTTCCACACACTTCAACTTCTTCCTCCAGACTCTCCTCCTTCCTCTCTCTCTCTGCCCTGCTTCCTAGCAACTAGCCCCTGAACACACCCCTAGCTGGGAATTGAAAGTTAACCCCTTCTGGCTACCCAAGGGTCCCCTCTGGTGATGTGGGAGGCCTGGTCACTATATGTTTGTGTGTGCACCTCATCCTGGCCTTTGGAGATTACCTGGAAGCATTGTTCCCGCATGGGTGCAATACTCTGTGGTGCCTGACCAGGTCAGGGGCGCCACATTCCCCCTTAGTTATCATCAGCACGTCCTCGGGCTGCAAAGACAAGAGAAAAAGGTAAATACAAACTTTTCCCACACAGGGGCAATTATTTACATTTAAACATGCCAGGTACCATTCCACTACCAACCACCCACATGTCCGAACCCCACCCAAAAACCTCCAGGAGGTAGGTCGCCGGTCCTTTTGGTGACCAGGGCTGGGCCATCACATTCCCCAGACCTTTCCTCCAATCTTCCTCTCCTGAGGGGAGTGGTGTAAGGTAGGCCCCATAAACAGGCGTACCCGCTTCCGAGTGTTGGAGGGCAGGCCCCATAAACAGGCGTGCCCCCTTGTTGGTGCAGAGCCATGCCCCTCAACAGGCAGACTCTGTGGTTGATACCAAGGAGGTAACTTTTTACAATGCAAAGTTTGTGGTTAAAGCCAGTTCATAACCAGTGGTCTAACATTTTAAGGAGGTCTCACAATAGTCCTTGTGGGCACATTTCGCTTAAACGTTACTTAACTGTAAACAGGTTAAACATTACCTTTCATACCGTCACTTTGAACTAAACTGTACTTTCTCTATAGCGTAATGGGAGCTGACCAAAGTTGCTGCGGGTTGACCTACGCAGTACTATACTGTCACCTGTCTGAGGTTGTGTCCTCCCACCCGATGTATGTGTCTCAATGTGAATAATGGGTGTACTGGGTATTGATACCAGTGCATGGTCTTCTGCTTCAGCTACATTTGGCTCTTCCAGGTTCTGAACAGGTTCTTCTGGGTCTCTTACTTCTCTAGATTGAGGGAATGTAATAACCGGAATAACTACTGCTCCATTGTATTGAGGCCAACTTGCTGGAAAATCTCCAAGTACAGTATGGATCATCTTTTCTTTTGGTTCTTGAACTGGCAAAGGGTTGGGAATTTCTTCAGGGATTCTTAGTTGTTCAGGACATTTCTTTAAGCGATCGCTAGAAACGACAGCTGTTGTTTTTCCTCCATCTTTGCTGATAAGGCATGTCTTTTCATTGCTAAGCGTCGATGGTAACACAGTATAGGGTGTTCTTCTTCCCAGTGATTGTCAAGTTTATGACGTCTTCTCTTTCTTTTGAGAACTATATCTCCTGGCATCAAAGGAACAGCAGGTGCTTTTCGATTGTAGGCCTTTTCTTGTTTCTCACGCTGCTGAGTCAGGCTTCGCTCCACACACTCTTGTACTTTCTTGTATTGGGCTTGGCGGTTGGAATCCCAATCAGCACCTTGTAGATGGTCTTCAGGGGTCTCAACTCCCATTTCCATATCTACTGGCAATCTCCCTGGTCTGGCCCTCATCAGGTATGCCGGTGTGCAGTTCGTGGAACTCACAGGGATGTTGTTATACATGTCCACTAGATCGGGCAGCTTTTCCGGCCACTGACTTCGTTCTTCTAGTGGGAGCGTCTTCAGAAGGTCGAGAATGATGTGGTTCATCTTCTCACACATGCCATTGGTCTGGGGATGGTAAGGCGTAGTACGGATCTTCTGGCAGCCGTATAGGTTACAAAACTCCTTAAACACTTCAGCTTCAAAGGCTGGTCCTTGGTCAGTGAGCACTTGATCTGGATAGCCATGTGGTCGACAGAAGTGTGTTTGGAAAGCTTTGGCTGCAGTTTGACCTGTCAAGTCCTTGACTGGTACTACCACCAGGAATCTGGAGTAGTGGTCAACCATAGTGAGAGCGTAGTTGTAGCCTTGTCTGCTGGGTGCCAACTTTACATGGTCCAGGGCCACGATCTCCAGGGGCCGTTTAGTTTGGATTGGCTGGAGTGGTGCTCTCTGGCTGGGCTGGTCTTTTCTTCTAAGATTGCAGGGCCCGCAGTTTCGACACCACTTCTCTAGGGCAGATCTCATACCCACCCAGTAGAATCTTACTTTAAGTAGGGCCTCCAGTTTCTTCCAACCAAAGTGGCCTGCACCATTGTGATAGGCTTCTAGCACCATCCTCGTATCCTTCTGTGGTACAATCACTTGCCACACCTTCTCATGCGTCCTCGGGTCAATGATGCTCCTGTAAAGTTTGTCTTGATAGATGAATAATCGACCCCTCTCCTTCCATAGGTACTGTGCCTCAGGTGGGGCTCCTTTGTCAAGGCTGGCGCCAGGCTGGCTGATCAGTTTCTTTACCAAGCCTACCGCTGGATCATTTTCCTGGGTCTCCTTCCAGTTGTAGTGAGGTAGTGGGTTCAGGGTCACCTCTTGGCGGTTGGCACGCGACTGCCGACACTGTTTTGCTCCATGGCGATGGAACGCTGGCAGCTCAATCTCTTCAAGATCATCTTCATCTTCACCCTCGTCTGCTAGGTGAGGCATCCTGGACAGAGCATCTGCGTTGCCGTTCTTGCGGCCAGCTCGATACTTGACAGTAAAGTCATAATTCGCCAGCCGGGCTACCCAACGCTGCTCCATGGCACCCAATTTAGCAGTATCCAAGTGGGTCAGGGGGTTGTTGTCCGTGAAGACAGTGAATTTGGTGGCTGCCAGGTAGTGCTTGAACCGCTCTGTGATAGCCCATACCATGGCCAGGAACTCTAGCTTAAATGAGCTATAATTCTCTGGGTTTCTTTCAGTAGGCCTGAGCTTCCTGCTGGCGTAAGCAATCACACGCTCTTTGCCTCCCTGCACCTGTGAAAGCACTGCTCCCAGTCCCACATTACTGGCATCGGTGTACAGTACGAATGGCAGACCGTAGTCAGGGTAGGCTAGGATCTCTTCACCCGTCAAGGCCCCTTTCATCTGTCTGTGTTCTTCTGCTTCTCCCCAGTGAAATGGCGGGCCGGAGATCTTTCCTTTCTTCTTTGGGTGGCCTACCAGGAGCTCTTGCAAAGGCGCTGCCATTTTCGTGTAGCCCTTGATGAACCTTCTGTAGTAGCCTACCAAGCCAAGGAACTGACGTACCTCCCGGACGGTAGTAGGTGTGGGCCATTCCTGGATGACTGTGACCTTCTCTGGGTCCGGTGCTACTCCTTCTGCACTGACCACGTGACCCAGGTACTGGACCTTTGGCTTCAGTAAATGGCACTTGGATGGTTTCAGCTTCATTCCATATTGGGATAGTGCTTCAAAGACTTCAGCCAGGTGTTTCAGGTGGTCCTCGTAGGTCTTGGAGTACACGATGACATCATCCAGGTAGAGCAGGACGGTTTCAAAGTTGAGGTGCCCTAGGCAGCATTCCATAAGCCTCTGGAAGGTCCCGGGGGCATTGCAGAGTCCAAATGGCATGCTGTTGAACTCACAGAGGCCCATTGGGGTGGTGAAGGCCGTCTTCTCCCGATCTTCTTCTGCTACAGATACTTGCCAGTAGCCACTAGTAAGATCTAGGGTAGAAAAGTAGTTAGAGGTTTTCAAGGCAGCGAGGGATTCCTCTATCCTTGGCAAAGGGTAGGCATCCTTGTGTGTTATCTGATTTATCCGTCTGTAATCCACACACATCCTCATCGTGCCATCCTTCTTCCTTACCAGGACCAGGGGAGCCGCCCAGGGGCTACAACTGTCCCTTATGACGCCTGCCTCCTTCATGTCCTTCAGCATGTCCTTTGTGCGCTGGTAATGGGCTGGTGGAATAGGCCTATGTCTTTCCTTAATGGGAGGATGCCTGCCTGTGGGTATGTGATGTTGCACCCCTTTGATCCTACCAAAGTCTAGTGGGTTCTTACTAAAGACCTGCTCGTATTCCTGCACGACCCTGTAAACCCCATGTTTCTGGTAGACGGGTGTAGAGTCAGTCCCCACGTGTAGTTTCTGGCACCAGTCCTCTAACTGCTTTTGGGAGGTCTCGCCCTCTTTTGAGTCAGCTTGTGTCAGGGGACCTACAGGTGTTATGGCGTCATCTGAGCATGTAAACAGTTTGGCTATGGTAGCGTACCTTGGTAGTCTGGCTTCCTCCTCCCCACAGTTCAACACTCGTACAGGCACTCGTCCCTTGTGTACGTCAACTACCCCCCTGGCTGTCAGAATCGTGGGCCAGTGGTCTGAATGAGTGGGCTCTAGTACAGCCTGGTAATCCTGTCCTCTGAGACCTACCGCTGCTCTACACCACATCATCATTTCACTCCGTGGGGGTATCACAATGGGGTTAGCATCCATCACCCGTACACTACCAATCTCACCGCCAGTCTGTTTTACCTGTTGCTTCCTCAGAATGATTCGGATCTCCTTTTGCAAGGCTCTTTGCGACCTGCCCTCAGCACCTTCAACAATCTGGTGAAGCAACAACAACACTTCCCCTAGGCAATTTTCTATGACATTAGTGCCTAAAATCATTTGCGGGTTCCTTTCTCTAATATCAGTGTCCACAACAATCAGTCCTTGTCCCTTCATTTCCTGCCTTCCCACCTTTATGGTTACCTCTTTGACCCCGATCTGGTCTATAGGTTGTCCGTTGGCAGCATAGATGGTGAGGGAGGGGTCCGGTGGTCTGAGATCGTCGTCCGTCCAAAACCTACGATAAAGGACATACGGGATTGTGGTGACCTGAGAGCCGGTGTCCAATAATGCCGGGGTAGGGATCCCGTCCAGGACGATGGACAGGACAGGACGTCCACCCACGTACTGATCACAGCAGCGACCTGGGCCTGATCTTCTTAATCCTGAGGACTGGCCCCCGGCCCCAGGTTTGGCTCGTTTAAAGGACAGGCCCTTGCATAGTGACCTGCCTCCTGGCAACGACGACAGATGGGTTGTCCAGATGAGTCATAGCGATCACTGCTCCCGCCTCGGGTTGTAGGACCTCTTCTCCTCCGCATCCAAGGGACGTCCTCTGGGCTGTCAGCTAGCAGGATCCGATGAGGGACTTTGGTTTCTGAGGGCAACTGCATTGCTTTCAGGATTTGTGCGACATCCTTAGTGAGCTGTTGCACCTGGGAGGATAGTGTATTTATAGTCTCTGCTGGCGCGTTGAGTCCTTTTGCAGTTACCAGGGACTGCGAGGAGGATTCCGCTCCTGCAGCCGTGGAACTGGCAGGCCATGCTGGTGCGACGGGGTCTGTGTCCACAGGAGGTTGGAGTGCTTTCACTGCCCTGTCTTTCAGAATGGCAAAGTCCACGTCAGGGTGTTCCAGGGACCACAGCTTCATCTGCTTCCCATCCTCAGGAGAGCGCAGGCCCCGCAAGAATTGTTCCTTCATCATCCGGTTTCCTTCCTGATCACTGACAGGGTCCACCAGCTTGAGAGCCCGTAATGCAGCCTGCAGCCTGAGGGCATAGTCTCTTATACTATCTTGGGGCTTCTGACGGCAGTTATAGAAGTCCGTCCTCAGCTCTCCCTCTGTGCGGTGTTCAAAAGCAGCTGCTAGTTTGGCAAAGATGGTCTCAACAGAGCCCCGGTCATCATTGGTCCAGGACTCAGCCTCCAACTCTGCTGCTTCAGTCAATTGTCCCAGCACCACAGCGGCCCTCTGCTTACCAGTCATCGCGTGCATGTCTAGCAGGGTGTTGATCTTCTTCTTAAACCCGGTTAGCGTGTCTATTTTACCGGCGTATTGGGGCAGCCATTGCGCTCCTGGGACATACAGCAAGGAAACTGGCATTATGGGGGAGATTTCGGCCGGCGCAGCTGCGACCGCGGCACCGGCACCAGGCGCTGCTGCGTCCAGCGCGACGGGGGCTGGCATCGCTTGGGCTGCGTCGCCCTGACCAGGGGCATTACCTCCTGCAGCGTCCATTTTTCTTCAGAAATCTGCGCGCTCCCTTTCCACTTCCTGGGTCAGAACGCTCTCTGAATTGTGGGGATTCTGGGGCGGCCACACCTCTTCGTGGGCGGTGCTCTTCTCCCTCGCGCGGGCTGCAGCGCGCGCTTTTGAAGATGACAATATGGCGGCGGTTCAATTTTTGCGGTCGGACCTCTGAGGCACACGGTCACCTGTCTGAACAGGTCTAGTCCAAATCCTGTTCGTGACGCCAGAAGTTGTGAAGCCCCGCTAGTATGTGTCGGTGCAGTACCTTCAGGGACTCCACGTGGATGGAACAGTCTGGTCACAGGTAGGGAACCTTCTTTTAGGATTGTCGTGACGCCACTCTCAGTATTGCGGTCAGCGGGGACCGCCACTGCAGATTAAGGGATGCCTGGGGCTGATGGTGGGTGCAGTCAGTATATTAGCCCCCTGAGAGTGAGGCAAGCCCCAGGCCCCGGTGTATGTGTGTGGGACCACAGGTCGCAGAATGACTCAAACACAGTCCAAGAAGTCTTTCAACGTGTTTACTCACTGTTTGGAGGTCACGGTGAGATGCCCGGGCGACACTGTGATAACCAGGTTGAACCAGGAATTCCAGGAGGCCGTTCTGAGGGTAGCTGTCCACTCGCCTTCCTTGCACTCTTTCTGTTTTAGGAGGATCCTTTGCTTGAAGCGTGGTAGGACCCCTCCAGGGAAGCTGTTACCACCCTGCTCCCCTCTCTCTGGCTCGTCTGCCGGCAGCGTGGCCTTGGTGGGATGGCTTCTGGCCCTGTCCCCTTATGGGCCTGGTGATTGCTGCTTGGCTCAAGCTCTGTGTAGTCGTGGTGAGGGCATGAAGTACCCCCCCCACCTGTAGGTTAAGCAGCTCTGGATGATCTGCTGCCTGTACTGGGGACCTAGTTCCCCTTGTGTGCTCGGATACCGGGATCTCCGTACTCAGCCACCCTTCTCTCTGGATGATTTTCAGGCCGACCCACGGTACTCCTTTCTCCCCCGCTTTCAGCTACTGCACTCCTCAGGACCTGTCTGACACGAGAGCTCCTCTGCTCCCTTCCACACACTTCAACTTCTTCCTCCAGACTCTCCTCCTTCCTCTCTCTCTCTGCCCTGCTTCCTAGCAACTAGCCCCTGAACACACCCCTAGCTGGGAATTGAAAGTTAACCCCTTCTGGCTACCC
Organism: Anomaloglossus baeobatrachus; assembly: GCF_048569485.1. Classification (NCBI taxonomy): domain Eukaryota; kingdom Metazoa; phylum Chordata; class Amphibia; order Anura; family Aromobatidae; genus Anomaloglossus; species Anomaloglossus baeobatrachus. The sequence continues at coordinate 28,218 of NW_027441930.1, read as the reverse complement.
AAGGGTCCCCTCTGGTGATGTGGGAGGCCTGGTCACTATATGTTTGTGTGTGCACCTCATCCTGGCCTTTGGAGATTACCTGGAAGCATTGTTCCCGCATGGGTGCAATACTCTGTGGTGCCTGACCAGGTCAGGGGCGCCACAGCTGTAGGTCTGAGCTTTACTGAGGATGGCTGTAGGTCTGAGCTCTACTGAGGAAGGCTGTAGGTGCTGAGCTTTACTGAGGAAGGCTGTAGGTCTGAGCTTTACTGAGGAAGGCTGTAGGTCTGAGCTTTACTGAGGAAGGCTGTAGGTCTGAGCTTTACTGAGGATGGCTGTAAGTCTGAGCTCTACTGAGGAAGGCTGTAGGTGCTGAGCTGTACTGAGGATGGCTGTAGGTCTGAGCTTTACTGAGGATGGCTGTAGGTCTGAGCTTTACTGAGGAAGGCTGTAGGTCTGAACTCTACTGAGGAAGGCTGTAGGTCTGAACTCTCCTGAGGAAGGCTGTAGGTCTGAGCTTTACTGAGGACGGCTGTAGGTCTGAACTCTACTGAGGAAGGCTGAAGGTCTGAGCTTTACTGAGGACGGCTGTAGGTCTGAGCTTTACTGAGGAAGGCTGTAGGTCTGAGCTCTACTGAGGAAGGCTGTAGGTCTGAGCTCTACTGAGGAAGGCTGTAGGTCTGAGCTCTACTGAGGAAAGCTGTAGATGCTGAGCTGTACTGAGGAAGGCTGTAGGTCTGAGCTTTACTGAGAATGGCTGTAGGTGCTGAACTGTACTGAGGAAGTCTGTAGGTGCTGAGCTGTACTGAGGAAGGCTGTGGGTGCTGAGCTTTACTGAGGAAGGCTGTAGGTCTGAGCTCTACTGAGGAAGGCTGTAGGTCTGAACTCTACTGAGGAAGGCTGTAGGTCTGACCTGTACTGAGGAAGGCTGTAGGTGCTGAGCTGTACTGAGGAAGGCTGTAGGTGCTGAGCTGTACTGGGGAAGGCTATAGGTCTGAGCTCTACTGAGGAAGGCTGTAGGTCTGAGCTGTGCTGAGGAAGGCTGTAGGTCTCAGCTCTACTGAGGAAGGCTGTAGGTGCTGAACATTACTGAGGAAGGCTGTAGGTGCTGAGCTATACTGAGGAAGGCTGTAGGTGCTGATCTGTACTGAGGAAGGCTGTAGGTGCTGCTGAACTGTACTGAGGAAGGCTGTAGGTCTGAGCTTTACTGAGGATGGCTGTAGGTGCTGAACTGTACTGAGGAAGGCTGTAGGTGCTGAGCTGTACTGGGGAAGGCTATAGGTCTGAGCTCTACTGAGGAAGGCTGTAGGTGCTGAACATTACTGAGGAAGGCTGTAGGTGCTGAGCTTACTGAGGAAGGCTGTAGGTGCTGAGCTGTACTGAGGAAGGCTGTAGGTGCTGCTGAACTGTACTGAGGAAGGCTGTAGGTGCTGCTGAACATTACTGAGGAAGGCAGTAGGTGCTGAGCTTTACTGAGGATGGCTGTAGGTCTGAGCTTTACTGAGGAAGGCTGTAGGTCTGGGCTTTACTGAGGAAGGCTGTAGGTGCTGAGCTGTACTGAGGAAGGCTGTAGGTGCTGCTGAACTGTACTGAGGATGGCTGTAGATGCTGCTGAACATTACTGAGGAAGGCTGTAGGTGCTGAGCTTTACTGAGGATGGCTGTAGGTCTGAGCTTTACTGAGGAAGGCTGTAGGTCTGAGCTTTACTGAGGAAGGCTGTAGGTCTGAGCTTTACTGAGGAAGGCTGTAGGTCTGAGCTTTACTGAGGATGGCTGTAGGTCTGAGCTCTACTGAGGAAGGCTGTAGGTCTGAGCTTTACTGAGGAAGGCTGTAGGTCTGAGCTTTACTGAGGATGGCTGTAGGTCTGAGCTCTACTGAGGAAGGCTGTAGGTGCTGAGCTTTACTGAGGAAGGCTGTAGGTCTGAGCTTTACTGAGGAAGGCTGTAGGTCTGAGCTTTACTGAGGAAGGCTGTAGGTCTGAGCTTTACTGAGGATGGCTGTAAGTCTGAGCTTTACTGAGGAAGGCTGTAGGTGCTGAGCTGTACTGAGGATGGCTGTAGGTCTGAGCTTTACTGAGGATGGCTGTAGGTCTGAGCTTTACTGAGGAAGGCTGTAGGTCTGAACTTTACTGAGGAAGGCTGTAGGTCTGAACTCTCCTGAGGAAGGCTGTAGGTCTGAGCTTTACTGAGGACGGCTGTAGGTCTGAACTCTACTGAGGAAGGCTGAAGGTCTGAGCTTTACTGAGGACGGCTGTAGGTCTGAACTCTACTGAGGAAGGCTGTAGGTCTGAGCTTTACTGAGGAAGGCTGTAGGTCTGAACTCTACTGAGGAAGGCTGTAGGTCTGAGCTATACTGAGGAAGGCTGTAGGTCTGAACGCTACTGAGGAAGGCTGTAGGTCTGAGCTTTACTGAGGAAGGCTGTAGGTGCTGAGCTGTACTGAGGAAGGCTGTAGGTGCTGAGCTGTACTGAGGATGGCTGTAGGTCTGAGCTTTACTGAGGAAGGCTGTAGGTCTGAGCTTTACTGAGGAAGGCTGTAGGTGCTGAGCTGTACTGAGGAAGGCTGTAGGTGCTGCTGAACTGTACTGAGGATGGCTGTAGGTGCTGCTGAACATTACTGAGGAAGGCTGTAGGTGCTGAGCTTTACTGAGGATGGCTGTAGGTCTGAGCTTTACTGAGGAAGGCTGTAGGTCTGAACGCTACTGAGGAAGGCTGTAGGTCTGACCTTTACTGAGGAAGGCTGTAGATCTGAACTCTACTGAGGAAGGCTGTATGTCTGAACTCTACTGAGGAAGGCTGTAGGTCTGAACTCTACTGAGGAAGGCTGTAGGTGCTGAGCTTTACTGAGGACGGCTGTAGGTGCTGAGCTTTACTGAGGAAGGCTGTAGGTCTGAGCTTTACTGAGGAAGGCTGTAGGTGCTGAGCTGTACTGAGGATGGCTGTAGGTCTGAGCTTTACTGAGGATGGCTGTAGGTCTGAGCTTTACTGAGGAAGGCTGTAGGTCTGAACTCTACTGAGGAAGGCTGTAGGTCTGAACTCTACTGAGGAAGGCTGTAGGTCTGAGCTTTACTGAGGATGGCTGTAGGTCTGAACTCTACTGAGGAAGGCTGAAGGTCTGAGCTTTACTGAGGACGGCTGTAGGTCTGAACTCTACTGAGGAAGGCTGTAGGTCTGAGCTTTACTGAGGAAGGCTGTAGGTCTGAACTCTACTGAGGAAGGCTGTAGGTCTGAGCTTTACTGAGGACGGCTGTAGGTCTGAACTCTACTGAGGAAGGCTGTAGGTCTGAGCTTTACTGAGGAAGGCTGTAGGTCTGAACGCTACTGAGGAAGGCTGTAGGTCTGACCTTTACTGAGGAAGGCTGTAGATCTGAACTCTACTGAGGAAGGCTGTATGTCTGAACTCTACTGAGGAAGTCTGTAGGTCTGAACTCTACTGAGGAAGGCTGTAGGTGCTGAGCTTTACTGAGGAAGGCTGTAGGTCTGAGCTTTACTGAGGAAGGCTGTAGGTCTGAACGCTACTGAGGAAGGCTGTAGGTCTGACCTTTACTGAGGAAGGCTGTAGATCTGAACTCTACTGAGGAAGGCTGTAGATCTGAACTCTACTGAGGAAGGCTGTAGGTCTGAACTCTACTGAGGAAGGCTGTAGGTCTGAACTCTACTGAGGAAGGCTGTAGGTGCTGAGCTTTACTGAGGAAGGCTGTAGGTGCTGAACTCTACTGAGGAAGGCTGTAGGTCTGAACTCTACTGAGGAAGGCTGTAGGTCTGAACTCTACTGAGGAAGGCTGTAGGTGCTGAACTCTACTGAGGAAGGCTGTAGGTCTGAACTCTACTGAGGAAGGCTGTAGGTCTGAGCTTTACTGAGGAAGGCTGTAGGTCTGAACTCTACTGAGGAAGGCTGTAGGTCTGAGCTTTACTGAGGACGGCTGTAGGTCTGAACTCTACTGAGGAAGGCTGTAGGTCTGAGCTTTACTGAGGAAGGCTGTAGGTCTGAACGCTACTGAGGAAGGCTGTAGGTCTGACCTTTACTGAGGAAGGCTGTAGATCTGAACTCTACTGAGGAAGGCTGTATGTCTGAACTCTACTGAGGAAGTCTGTAGGTCTGAACTCTACTGAGGAAGGCTGTAGGTGCTGAGGTTTACTGAGGAAGGCTGTAGGTCTGAGCTTTACTGAGGAAGGCTGTAGGTCTGAACGCTACTGAGGAAGGCTGTAGGTCTGACCTTTACTGAGGAAGGCTGTAGATCTGAACTCTACTGAGGAAGGCTGTAGATCTGAACTCTACTGAGGAAGGCTGTAGGTCTGAACTCTACTGAGGAAGGCTGTAGATCTGAACTCTACTGAGGAAGGCTGTATGTCTGAACTCTACTGAGGAAGGCTGTAGGTGCTGAGCTTTACTGAGGAAGGCTGTAGGTGCTGAACTCTACTGAGGAAGGCTGTAGGTCTGAGCTTTACTGAGGACGGCTGTAGGTCTGAACTCTACTGAGGAAGGCTGAAGGTCTGAGCTTTACTGAGGACGGCTGTAGGTCTGAACTCTACTGAGGAAGGCTGTAGGTCTGAGCTTTACTGAGGAAGGCTGTAGGTCTGAACTCTACTGAGGAAGGCTGTAGGTCTGAGCTATACTGAGGAAGGCTGTAGGTCTGAACGCTACTGAGGAAGGCTGTAGGTCTGAGCTTTACTGAGGAAGGCTGTAGGTGCTGAGCTGTACTGAGGAAGGCTGTAGGTGCTGAGCTGTACTGAGGATGGCTGTAGGTCTGAGCTTTACTGAGGAAGGCTGTAGGTCTGAGCTTTACTGAGGAAGGCTGTAGGTGCTGAGCTGTACTGAGGAAGGCTGTAGGTGCTGCTGAACTGTACTGAGGATGGCTGTAGGTGCTGCTGAACATTACTGAGGAAGGCTGTAGGTGCTGAGCTTTACTGAGGATGGCTGTAGGTCTGAGCTTTACTGAGGAAGGCTGTAGGTCTGAACGCTACTGAGGAAGGCTGTAGGTCTGACCTTTACTGAGGAAGGCTGTAGATCTGAACTCTACTGAGGAAGGCTGTATGTCTGAACTCTACTGAGGAAGGCTGTAGGTCTGAACTCTACTGAGGAAGGCTGTAGGTGCTGAGCTTTACTGAGGACGGCTGTAGGTGCTGAGCTTTACTGAGGAAGGCTGTAGGTCTGAGCTTTACTGAGGAAGGCTGTAGGTGCTGAGCTGTACTGAGGATGGCTGTAGGTCTGAGCTTTACTGAGGATGGCTGTAGGTCTGAGCTTTACTGAGGAAGGCTGTAGGTCTGAACTCTACTGAGGAAGGCTGTAGGTCTGAACTCTACTGAGAAAGGCTGTAGGTCTGAGCTTTACTGAGGATGGCTGTAGGTCTGAACTCTACTGAGGAAGGCTGAAGGTCTGAGCTTTACTGAGGACGGCTGTAGGTCTGAACTCTACTGAGGAAGGCTGTAGGTCTGAGCTTTACTGAGGAAGGCTGTAGGTCTGAACTCTACTGAGGAAGGCTGTAGGTCTGAGCTTTACTGAGGACGGCTGTAGGTCTGAACTCTACTGAGGAAGGCTGTAGGTCTGAGCTTTACTGAGGAAGGCTGTAGGTCTGAACGCTACTGAGGAAGGCTGTAGGTCTGACCTTTACTGAGGAAGGCTGTAGATCTGAACTCTACTGAGGAAGGCTGTATGTCTGAACTCTACTGAGGAAGTCTGTAGGTCTGAACTCTACTGAGGAAGGCTGTAGGTGCTGAGCTTTACTGAGGAAAGCTGTAGGTCTGAGCTTTACTGAGGAAGGCTGTAGGTCTGAACGCTACTGAGGAAGGCTGTAGGTCTGACCTTTACTGAGGAAGGCTGTAGATCTGAACTCTACTGAGGAAGGCTGTAGATCTGAACTCTACTGAGGAAGGCTGTAGGTCTGAACTCTACTGAGGAAGGCTGTAGGTCTGAACTCTACTGAGGAAGGCTGTAGGTGCTGAGCTTTACTGAGGAAGGCTGTAGGTGCTGAACTCTACTGAGGAAGGCTGTAGGTCTGAACTCTACTGAGGAAGGCTGTAGGTCTGAACTCTACTGAGGAAGGCTGTAGGTGCTGAACTCTACTGAGGAAGGCTGTAGGTCTGAACTCTACTGAGGAAGGCTGTAGGTCTGAGCTTTACTGAGGAAGGCTGTAGGTCTGAACTCTACTGAGGAAGGCTGTAGGTCTGAGCTTTACTGAGGACGGCTGTAGGTCTGAACTCTACTGAGGAAGGCTGTAGGTCTGAACTCTACTGAGGAAGGCTGTAGGTGCTGAACTCTACTGAGGAAGGCTGTAGGTCTGAACTCTACTGAGGAAGGCTGTAGGTCTGAACTCTACTGAGGAAGGCTGTAGGTCTGAACTCTACTGAGGAAGGCTGTAGATCTGAACGCTACTGAGGAAGGCTGTAGGTTTGACCTTTACTGAGGAAGGCTGTAGATCTGAACTCTACTGAGGAAGGCTGTATGTCTGAACTCTACTGAGGAAGTCTGTAGGTCTGAACTCTACTGAGGAAGGCTGTAGGTGCTGAGGTTTACTGAGGAAGGCTGTAGGTCTGAGCTTTACTGAGGAAGGCTGTAGGTCTGAACGCTACTGAGGAAGGCTGTAGGTCTGACCTTTACTGAGGAAGGCTGTAGATCTGAACTCTACTGAGGAAGGCTGTAGGTCTGAACTCTACTGAGGAAGGCTGTAGATCTGAACTCTACTGAGGAAGGCTGTATGTCTGAACTCTACTGAGGAAGGCTGTAGGTGCTGAGCTTTACTGAGGAAGGCTGTAGGTGCTGAACTCTACTGAGGAAGGCTGTAGGTCTGAACTCTACTGAGGAAGGCTGTAGGTGCTGAACTCTACTGAGGAAGGCTGTAGATCTGAACGCTACTGAGGAAGGCTGTAGGTGCTGAACTCTACTGAAGAAGGCTGTAGGTGCTGAGCTTTACTGAGCAAGGCTGTAGGTGCTGAGCTTTACTGAGGAAGGCTGTAGGTGCTGAGCTTTACTGAGGACGGCTGTAGGTCTGAGCTTTACTGAGGACGGCTGTAGGTCTGACCTTTACTGAGCATGGCTGTAGGTCCTGAGATTTTCTGGTGATCACTTTTTGGGCAAACTATATATGTCCTTATTTAGAGAGGTCTATTCCAATGTACAGAAGCAGCCCTCACTACTATGGACATCCCACCTCTGCTTACAAGTGCTTATGGTGGTCACATTCAGTAAGGGCCCCCTCCACGTCACCCACCCACTGTGTCCTCTGTGGATGCATATTGTAAGCACATGGCCCCATTATAAATTACAGAGAATTTCCAAGAAGAAATTGTGTAAATATTTTTATTGATTTGACACATTTGACACATTATACGAGCGCCATAATGAGAGGACACATTCCAGGAAAGAAATGCCACAGACATAAGAAGGCTCCGCTATGACCCTCTCTGCAGGAAGGACGCGTCTCCAACACAATATTCTCACTCTGTAAACTTCTGCTAAATTAGTACAATCCTCTCCTGAAACGCTCTGTGCTGCTGCATTATGCAAGCCTCCATCTGTCACCCCCACTTGTCTCTATCCCCCTCACATCATTGTCCCTACTAGAATCACCGGAGGGAGCAGGTCACTGCTCTCCTGAAATACTGTGTGCTGCTTTTACAGTTTTTGCGGAATTTTAGCAGATTTAATGAAGATCCAGGACTAGAATCAGCGACAAAGTCCTAATCATATCTGTGAGGTTTGTGAAGATAATAAAGTCCCAAGAGCAAAAAAACAGAAGAGCTCCGCGAACGGGAAACAAGATCACAAGAGATCTTGTCTGGATGGAAGGTGGCCGGAGTCCCCATCCTCTGATTTAGGATGACGCCCCTCCTGAATATCTGCGCAGCCTCCTGGAGAAGAGCCAAGAAATACTGAAGGAGGAAAAGAAGAAGAGATTATTATTACTATGTTTATTATAGAACACCAAGAAATACTAAAGGATAAAAGGAGGAGCGATTACTCTTAGGCTGTGTGCACACCTTGCTTCTTTTCTGCATGTTTTGGCAACAAAAAAGCAGCTGATAAAATGCACATTTTTTTATTGAATTTCCGTGTTTTTCCTGCTCCTTTTTGTGCTTTTTTTTTTTTTTTTTAGTCATGGTGTTGTACCCCCTCGATCACCGCCAGGTGTCCAGCTGATGTTACAGCCGGGATGCAGCTCTCACTGCCCGGAGCGGTGCCCAGCAGTTTAACCCCCTAAATGCTGCAATCTGTGACCACAGCAATCAGGAGGTAGGAAGAGGAATTGCTTATCTGTCTCTGGCGAATCCGGTCCCTAATGCAATCACAGGGACCTGATCACTGCCATTGTAACCCTGGGTTATCATCATGATGACCCCGGGTTACTGAGCTTCACACACCATCAAGTGGCGTAACTAGAGTTTGATGGGTCCTGGTGCAAAGTTTGGACCTGGGCCCCCCCTCCACGTACACCGACACTTGGGGTACAGGATAATGACACTGACACTCAGGGTACGGGATAATGATGCAGACACTTGGCTCTTACCCTCAGCACCCAGATTTCCCATGATCTGAAATCCCTCTATCAGCACCCAGATTTCCTATGTTCTGATATCCATATTGTCCTCGGTACCCAACCTCCCCATGCTCTGCTATACATTTTTCCCTCAGCACCCAGCTTTCCCATATCAGAGCATGGGAAAGCTGGGTGCTGAGAGAAGATGTATAGCAGAGCAAGGGAAAGCTGGGTGCTGAGAGATGTACAGCAGAGCATGGGAAAGTTGAGTGTTGAGAGATGTATAGCAGAGCATGGGAAAGCTGGGTGCTGAGAGATGTACAGCAGAGCATGGGAAAGTTGGGTGTTGAGAGATGTACAGCAGAGCATGGGAAAGCTGGGTGCTAAGAGATGTACAGGAGAGCATGAGAAAGCTGGGTGCTAAGAGATGTATAGCAGAGCATGGGAAAGCTGGGTGCTAAGAGATGTATAGCAGAGCATGGGAAAGCTGGGTGCTGAGAGATGTATAGCAGAGCATGGGAAAGCTGGGTGCTGAGAGAAGATGTATAGCAGAGCATGGGAAAGCTGGGTGCTGAGAGATGTACAGCAGAGCATGGGAAAGCTGGGTGCTGAGGGAAAGAGCCCTTTTCCCTCAGCACAAAACGTTCTCATCCCCTACTTGTATCTTTATCCCCCTTGTATATAGTTCTCGTAATACTATAATGGCCCCTGCATAGCCTTCCATATAGTAGAAAGGGTCCCACATAACCCTTCATATATTAGAAAGCACATCCATAGTCCTCCATGTATTATAATGTAGCCCCCATAGTTCTATATGTATTATATTCCAGCCCCATAAAACCTTCATATTGTATTATGCAGCCCCATACTCCTCCATGTGTAATGCACACCTATATTCCATGTATAAGGTGTCTGTCATGTTGTATAATGCAGCCCCATAGACCTCCATGTATAATGCAGCCAGCCCACCATGCTCCATATCTAATGCAGGTAGCCCCCCCATGCTCCATGTATAATGCAGCCAGCCCACCATGCTCCATATCTAATGCAGGTAGCCCCCCCATGCTCCATGTATAATGCAGCCAGCCCTCCATGCTCCATTTATAATAAAGGCAGCCGCCCATGCTCCATCTATAATGCAGGCAGCCCCCCATGCTCTATTTATAATGCAGGCAGCCCCCATGCTTCATGTATAATGCAGCCAGCCCTCCATATGTCATTTATAATGCAGGCAGCCCCCCCCCGTGTTCCATGTATAATGCAGCCAGCCCTCCATGCTCCATGTATAATGCAGGCAGCCCCCATGCTCCATGTATAATGCAGCCCCCCCATGCTCCATGTATAATGCAGCCCCCCATGCTCTATTTATAATGCAGCCCCCCATGCTCCATGTATAATGCAGGCAGCCCCCTGTGCTCCATATATAATGCAGCCCCCCATGCTCCATGTATAATGCAGCCAGCCCCCCATGCTCCATGTGTAATGCAGCCACCCCCATGCTCCATGTATAATGCAGCCAGCCCTCCATGCTCCATGTATAATGCAGCCAGCCCCCCATGTTCCATGTATAATGCTGCCAGCCCTCCATGCTTCATGTATAATGCAAAAAATATAAAGAATCCGGCACACAAAAGATGATTCGTTTGAAAAATTTATTATTATCTTATTCTTGTGGGGATATTGAAGAAATATGCAAATAAGTTCTATTGAAGAAATATGCAAATAAGCCCAACGTTTCGACCAAAAACCATCGGTCTTTTTCATGGACTGAAAAATATGAAATAATACAGAAACAAAACAAAAAATTACATAAGGTACATACAGTAGATATTATTCATTCACAATAAGAACTGTTTTCATACAGAAGAAAAGGAAAAATAAATAAAACACTCAATGGTGAAGGGAAAAAAAAGGGGGATTACAATAAGTTTTTCCCACAAAGAATCATAATATTTCTGAAGAGTAAATGTATTATTTCAATACAAAAGGTATTTTATACATCATTTTGAAAATGTGAGAAGGGAAAATAATATGGGGGAAGTTACTAAGTATCGAAAACACGAACCTCAATGGATTGTAGTCTGGCGCGTATCGCGTAGAAAGGTCACTTGCATATAATTAAAATATTTCACTTATATAGAGCCTATGACCAAGAGAGGAATACATTTATACTTTTTTATAGACATGGCAAGAATCCTATAAGGTACAAAAGAGGAGATGCAACCACGTGAGTCAATGGGAATAAAGAGGATATGATATTGAACCAGGTAAATGCAATTACCTTAATATCCTCATATAGGTGGTAAGATGGCAATCGTCCTCTTATCTAACCTGTTCAAGGTGCTATATAATCAATGACACAAGCGTTATAAATGCGATATATTTCATTACAAAAAGCATAAAAGGTAAACTTGATGAAAATATATATATATATGCACACATATATACGTACATGGTCATCTGACCATCCAAGGTGGGAGAGAATAGCGTCTCCAACGTATCTTATGCAAAAAATGGGTTTTTTTTTGTAGGCAAAACCAACACTTGGTGTTGAATTAGAACACCTGTGGCTTATGATCTAGAACAAGCAAATGAATATAAAGGAACACATAAGATGGACATAAGATGGACAGCTGTCACATCACCAAATGGCATATCAGTATGATGTCAATGTCTATATAAACACAACAGAAAAGAAGTCACCTGTGGGAATTCTATGCTTGAGGCAAAAAGAGCAAGAGGCAGGGATAATATGGCACCTGGGCAGGGCCGGATTATAGGCGGGGCAGGCGGGGCTTCAGCCCCGGGGCCCCCACCAAAAGAGCTTCCAAGGGGGCCCCCACCAACCTTAATCCGGCCCTGCACCTGGGTAAGAATGAAGCAACATATTGAGACATAGATCTGTCAAAAAAGGGACGAAGTGTTATTAGCTAAATGCTAAAGCACTTACCCAAAGGGTGAGATTAATGGAAAAAACGTCCTTTATGTGATCATGGGGCCTGTGTGTAAAAAGGCGTTTAGGAATCAAGTGCCAAAACTACATATGGGCCAAAAAGGATCTGTTTGTAGTCATACCTTAAGCCTGTTCCTCGTGGTGATCGTGTCCGTAGGTGCCTGGGAGTAGTGGGTGACCTACCATGTGTGGTTTATAAGGGCTATGGTGTGGATGGAACCGCCAATCCACTTCCTGTGTGTGGGCTGAGTGAGGCGTGGAACGCATAACGCACAGGCGCCTCCCGGGAGTCCGGATGGCACATGCGCGGTAGGCGGGAACCACGCGTCACGAGGTGATAGCAGGTGATCGAAGGTGGAACGCAAGCGGAGCGCATCTCACGCATGCGCCGCCCGGTTATCGTATCTTTATCCCCCTTGTATATAGTTCTCGTACTACTATAATGGCCCCTGCATAGCCTTCCATATAGTAGAAAGGGTCCCACATAACCCTTCATATATTAGAAAGCACATCCATAGTCCTCCATGTATTATAATGTAGCCCCCATAGTTCTATATGTATTATATTCCAGCCCCATAAAACCTTCATATTGTATTATGCAGCCCCATACTCCTCCATGTGTAATGCACACCTATATTCCATGTATAAGGTGTCTGTCATGTTGTATAATGCAGCCCCATAGACCTCCATGTATAATGCAGCCAGCCCACCATGCTCCATATCTAATGCAGGTAGCCCCCCCATGCTCCATGTATAATGCAGCCAGCCCACCATGCTCCATATCTAATGCAGGTAGCCCCCCCATGCTCCATGTATAATGCAGCCAGCCCTCCATGCTCCATTTATAATAAAGGCAGCCGCCCATGCTCCATCTATAATGCAGGCAGCCCCCCATGCTCTATTTATAATGCAGGCAGCCCCCATGCTTCATGTATAATGCAGCCAGCCCTCCATATTTCATTTATAATGCAGGCAGCCCCCCCGTGTTCCATGTATAATGCAGCCAGCCCTCCATGCTCCATGTATAATGCAGGCAGCCCCCCATGCTCCATGTATAATGCAGCCCCCCCATGCTCCATGTATAATGCAGCCCCCCATGCTCTATTTATAATGCAGCCCCCCATGCTCCATGTATAATGCAGGCAGCCCCCTGTGCTCCATATATAATGCAGCATCCCCATGCTCCATGTATAATGCAGCCAGCCCCCCATGCTCCATGTGTAATGCAGCCACCCCCATGCTCCATGTATAATGCAGCCAGCCCTCCATGCTCCATGTATAATGTAGCCAGCCCCCCATGTTCCATGTATAATGCTGCCAGCCCTCCATGCTTCATGTATAATGCAGTCCCCCCATGCTCCATGTATAATGCAGGCAGCCCCCCATACTCCATGTATAATGCAGGCAGCCCCCCATGCTCCATGTATAATGCAACCCCCCCATGCTCCATGTGTAATGCAGGCAGCCCCCCCATACTCCATGTATAATGCAGGCAGCCCCCCATGCTCCATGTATAATGCAGCCCCCCATGCTCCATGTATAATGCAGCCAGTTCTCCATGCTCCATGTATAATGCAGGCAGTCCCCCATGCTCCATGTATAATGCAGGCAGCCCCCCATGCTCCATGTATAATGCAGCCCCCCATGCTCCATGTATAATGCAGCCCCCCATGCTCCATGTATAATGCAGCCCTCCATGCTCCATGTATAATGCAGGCAGCTCTCCATGCTCCATGTATAATGCAGGCAGTCCCCCATGCTCTATGTATAATTCAGCCACCCCCATGCTCTATGTATAATGCAGCCCCTCCCACGCTGGGAATGTTTTTTTTTTTTGCTTTTATTGATTAAAAGAAGCAAGGAAAAACACCATTTGGGCACAAGGCCTATTATTATTATTATTATTATTATTATTATTATTATGTAGCCCAGTGGTTAATATAAACCATTCATTGTAATCACCATCAGGCAGACTACTCCTCCCAGAGCAATATCCATGTCCCTGGCATCTTTTAGAGCAACTACAACTCCCAGCATGCTGTGTCAGTCCTGTTTGGACTGTATGAGATGTTTATATGAAGAGTTACATTATATCCTCCAGAATTGTGCCTCCCAAATTACCAGCACCAAGACCAGGCAGGACAGTATCAACCTGAAACATTGTAACATCCGTGATCACCTCAGACATCCACACTGAATCCCAGAGATGTGAAATACAGTGATATATTCATCAATAGTCCCAGATATCTGCACATCAGCACCAGACAGAAAAGGCAAAATGGACTTCACAAAAACTACAAAAATAGGATAAAGAAAATTATTGCCATGCGATGCGCAATCAAACTCATTTGTGGCAAATAACAGGTATGGGAAATATGGAAATCACACCTGAAACCAGATAGAAAGGGGAGAAGTTGACTCAATCTTTGCATTGTGTGTCTGTGTATGTCACACTAAGCCTGGAGAACAGAGATAGGAGAAGAGAACTGTCTGAGGACTTGAGAACCAGAATTGTTGAAAAATTTGAAGAATCTTAAGGTTAAAAGTTGGTACCTCTCTAAATTGTGGATATACACCATGTTCTGCAATATACACTATAGTAGATACCGCAACCCACACACTATACACCGTGCTCTGCACTATACACTATAGTTTATACTGTGCTCTGCACTATACACTGTAGTATATATTGTGCTGTGCTGTATACTCTATAGTATATTGGTGCAGGTTGTGTGGAGTTTGTTTCCTCTCCTTTCTGTAGATGATGCTGTTTCTCTGATGATTTTCTTCCTCTTTGTTTCTTCTTCCTCAGATGTTTTTATTCTCCTGATGTTTTTCTATTTCTGCTTTTTCTCTGTTTTTCTCTATATTTTTGTTGTAACTGTTCTGTCTTCTTTCCTCTATATGTTGCACTGATGCTATCATTATTTTCTGTTTTCTTTACCATATTTTGTCCTGTTGATACTTTCTCCTCTTCCTTCTCTTCCTCCACTTCTTCCTCTCTCCTCTTCCCCTCTTCCTCCTTTTCCCCCTCTTCCTCCTCCTTTCTCCTCTTCCCCTCTCCCCCAATTCCACCTCTTCCTCCTCATCTTCCCGCTCGTCCTCTTCTCTCCTTTAGGATTACTATTTTTTCTTCATTCTCATCTTGCTCCTCTTCCTCCTATCTCCTCTTCTGCCTCTCTCCTCTTCCTCCTCTCCACTCTTCCTCCTCTCCTCTCTTCCTTCTCTCTCCTCTTCTCCCTCCCTCCTGTTCCTCCTCTTCCCCCCTTTTTCATCTTTCTCCTCTTCCTTCTATCTCCTCCTCTCCAGTCTTCCTCCTCTCCACACTTCCTCCCATCTCCTCTTCAACCTCTCTCCTCTTCCCCCTCTCCAGTCTTCTTCCTCTCTCCTCTTCCCCTTCTTCTTACTCTCTCCTCTTCCACCACTTCTTCCTCTCTCCTCTTCCCCCTCCTCTTCCCCCTCCTCTTCCTCTCTCCTCTTCCCCTCCTCTTCCCCCTCTCCTCTTCCCCCTCTTCTTCATCTCTCCTCTTCCCCCTCTTCTTCCTCTCTGCTCTTCCCCCTCTTTTTCCTCTCTCATTTTCCCCTCTTCTTCATCTCTCCTCTTCCTCCTCTTTTCTCCTCTCCCCCCTCTTCTTCCTCTCTCCTCTTCCCCTCTTCTTCCTCTTCCCCCTCTTCTTCTTCTCTCCTCTTCCCCTTCTTCTTCCTCTCTCCTCTTCCCCCTCTTCTTCCTCTCTCCCTCTTCCCCCTCTTCTTACTCTCTCCATTTCCCCCTCTTCTTTCTGTCTCCTCTTCCCTCTCTTTTTTTCTCTCTCCTCTTCTCCCTCTTCTTCCCCCTCTTCTTCCTCTCTCCTCGTCTTCCTCTCTCCTCTTCCCCCTCTTCTTCCTCTCTTCTCTTCCCCCTCTTCTTCCTCTCTCCTCTTCCCTCTCTTCTTCTTCTTTCCTTCTCCCCCTCCTCTTCTCCTCTCCTCTTCCCCCTCCTTTTCCTCTCTCCTCTTCCCCTCCTCTTCCTCTCCTTTCTTCCCCCTCTTCTTCCTCTCTCCTTTTCCTCTCTCCTTTTCCCCCTCTTTTTCCTCTCTCCTCTTCCCCCATTTTCTTCCTTTATCCTCTTCCCCCTCCTCTTCCTCTCTCCTCTTCCCTTCCTCTTCCTCTCTCTTCTTCCCCCTTTTCTTCCTCTCTCATCTTCCCCCTCTTCTTCCTCTCTCCTCTCCCCCTCTTTTTCCTCTCTCCTCTTCCCCCTCTCTCCTCTTCCTCCTCTTTTTTCTCTCTCCTCTTCCCTCTCTCCTTCCTCTCTCCTTTTCCCCTCTTCTTCCTCTCTCATTATCCCCCTCTTCTTCATCTCTCCTCTTCCTCCTCTTTTTCTCCTCTTCCCCCTCTTCTTCCTCTCTCCTCTCCCCCCTCTTTTTCCTCTCTCCTCTTCCCCCTCTTCTTCCTCTCCCCTCTTCCCCCTCTTCTTCCTCTCCTCTCCTCTTCCCCTCCTCTTAATCTCTCCTCTTCCCCCTCTTCTTCCTTTATCCTCTTCCCCCTCTCGCCTCTATCTCCTCTTCTTTCTCTCTCCTCTTCCCCTCATTTTCCTCTCTCCTTTTCCCCCTCTTCTTCCTCTCTCCTTTTCCCCCTCTTCTTCATCTCTCCTCTTCCTCCTCTTCCCCCTCTTCTTCCTCTCTCCTCTTCCCCCTCTTCTTCCTCTCTCCTCTTCTTCCTCTCTCCTCTTCCCCCTCTTCTTCCTCTCTCCTCTTCCCCCTCATCTTCCTCTCTCCTCTTCCCCCTCTTCTTTCTGTCTCCTCTTCCCTCTTTTTTCTCTTTCCTCTTCTCCCTCTTCTTCCCCCTTTTCTTCCTCTCTCCTCTTCTTCCTCTCTCCTCTTCTTCCTCTCTCCTCTTCCCCCTCTTCTTCTTTTATCCTCTTCCCCCTCTCGCCTCTTCCTCCTCTTCTTTCTCTCTCCTCTTCTTCCTCTTTTTCCTCTCTCCTTTTCCCCCTCTTCTTCCTCTCTCCTTTTCCCCTCTTCTTCATCTCTCCTCTTCCTCCTCTTCTTCTCCTCATCCCCTTCTTCTTCCTCTCTCCTCTTCCCCCTCTTCTTCCTCTCTCCTCTTCTCCCTCTTCTTCCTCTCTCCTCTTCCCCCTCTTCTTCCTCTCTCCTCTTCCCCCTCTTCTTCCTCTCTCCTCTTCCCCCTCTTCTTCCTCTCGCATCATCTCCCTCTTCTTTCTCTCTCCTCTTCCGCCCTCTTCTTCATCTCTTCTCTTCTCCCTCTTCTTCCTCGCTCCTCTTCCCCCTCTTCTTCCTCTCCTCTCCTCTTCCCCCTCCTCTTCCTCTCTCCTCTTCCCCCTTTTCTTCCTCTCTCCTCTTCCCCCTTTTCTTACTCTCTCCTCCTCCCCTCTTCTTCCTCTCTCCTCTCCCCCCTCTTTTTCCTCTCTCCTCTTCCCCCTCTTCTTTCTTTATCCTCTTCCCCCTCTCGCCTCTTCCTCCTTTTCTTTCTCTCCCCTCTTCCCCCTCTTTTTCCTCTCTCCTTTTCCCCCTCTTTTTCCTCTCTAGTTTTCCCCCCTCTTCTTCATCTCTCCTCTTCCTCCTCTTCTTCTCCTCTTCCCCCTCTTCTTCCTCTCTCCTCTTCTCCCTCTTCTTCCTCTCTCCTCTTCCCCCTCTCTCCTCTTCTTCCTCTCTCCTCTTCCCCCTCTAATTCCTTTCTCCTCTTCCCCCTCTTCTTCCTCTCTCCTCTTCCCCCTCTTCTTTCTGTCTCCTCTTCCCTCTTTTTTCTCTTTCCTCTTCTCCTTCTTTTTCCCCCTCTTCTTCCTCTCTCCTCTTCTTCCTCTCTCCTCTTCTTCCTCTCTCCTCTTCCCCCTCTTCTTCCTCTCTCCTCTTCTCCCTCTTCTTCCTCTCTCCTCTTCCCCCTCTTCTTACTCTCTCCTCTTCCCCCTCTTCTTACTCTCTCTCCTCTTCCCCCTCTTCTTCCTCTCGCATCATCTCCCTCTTCTTTCTCTCTCCTCTTCTCCCTCTTCTTTCTCTCTCCTCTTCCTCCTCTTCTTCCTCTCTTCTCTTCCCCTCTTCTTCCTCTCTCCTCTTCCCCCTCTTCTTCCTCTCCTCTCCTCTTCCCCCTCCTCTTCCTCTGTCCTCTTCCCCCTTTTCTACCTCTCTCCTCTTCCCCCTTTTCTTCCTGTCTCCTCCTCCCCCTCTTCTCCTCTTTCCTCTCCCCCCTCTTTTTCCTCTCTCCTCTTCCCCCTCTTCTTCCTTTATCCTCTTCCCCCTCTCACCTCTTCCTCCTTTTCTTTCTCTCTCCTCTTCCCCCTCTTTTTCCTTTCTCCTTTTCTCCCTCTTCTTCCTCTCTCCTTTTTCCCCTCTTCTTCATCTCTCCTCTTCCTCCTCTTCTTCTCCTCTTCCTCTTCTTCTTCCTCTCTCCTCTTCCCCCTCTTCTTCCTCTCTCCTCTTCTCCCTCTTCTTCCTCTCTCCTCTTCCCCCTCTTCTTCCTCTCTCCTCTTCCCCCTCTTCTTCCTCTCTCCTCTGCCCCCTCTTCTTCCTCTCGCATCATCTCCCTCTTCTTTCTCTCTCCTCTTCCCCTCTCTTCTTCTCTTCTCTTCCCCCTCTTCTTCCTCTCTCCTCTTCCCCCTCTTCTTCCTCTCCTCTCCTCTTCCCCCTCCTCTTAATCTCTCCTCTTCCCGCTTTTCTTCCTCTCTCCTCTTCCCCCTTTTCTTCCTCTCACCTCCTCCCCCTCTTCTTCCTCTCTCCACTCCACCCTCTTTTTCCTCTCTCCTCTTCCCCCTCTTCTTCCTTTATCTTCTTCCCCCTCTCGCCTCTTCCTCCTCTTCTTTCTCTCTCCTCTTCCCCCTCTTTTTCCTCTCTCCTTTTCCCCCTCTTCTTCCTCTCTCCTTTTCCCCCGTCTTCTTCATCTCTCCTCTTCCTCCTCTTCTTCTCCTCTTCCCCCTCTTCTTCCTCTCTGCTCTTCTCCCTCTTCTTCCTCTCTCCTCTTCCCCCTCTTCTTTCTCTCTCCTCTTCTTCCTCTCTCCTCTTCCCCCTCTTCTTCCTCTCTCCTCTTCCCCCTCTTCTTCTTCTCTCCTCTTCCCCCTCTTCTTTCTGTCTCCTCTTCCTATTTTTTCTCTTTCCTCTTCTCCTTCTTTTTCCCCCTCTTCTTCCTCTCTCCTCTTCTTCATCTCTCCTCTTCTTCCTCTCTCCTCTTCCGCCTCTTCTTCCATTCTCCTCTTCTCCCTCTTCTTCCTCTCTCCTTTTCCCCCTCTCTCCTCTTCCCCCTCTTCTTCCTCTCTCCTCTTCCCCATCTTCTTCCTCTCGCATCATCTCCCTCTTCTTTCTCTCTCTCTTCCCCCTCTTCTTTCTCTCTTCTCTTCCCCCTCTTCTTCCTCTCTCCTCTTCCCCTCTTCTTCCTCTCCTCTCCTCTTCCCCCTCCTCTTCCTCTCTCCTCTTCTCCCTTTTCTTCCTCTCTACTCTTCCCCCTTTTCTACCTCTCTCCTCCTCGCCCTCTTCTTCCTCTCTCCTCTCCCCCCTCTTTTTCCTCTCTCCTCTTCCCCCTCTTCTTCCTTTACCCTCTTCCCCCTCTCACCTCTTCCTCCTTTTCTTTCTCTCTCCTCTTCCCCCTCTTTTTCCTCTCTCCTTTTCCCCTTCTTCTTCCTCTCTCCGTTTCCCCCTCTTCTTCATCTCTCCTCTTCCTCCTCTTCTTCTCCTCTTCCCCTTCTTCTTCCTCTCTCCTCTTCCCCCTCTTCTTCCTCTCTCCTCTTCTCCCTCTTCTTCCTCTCTCCTCTTCCCCCTCTTCTTCCTCTCTCCTCTTCCCCCTCTTCTTCCTCTCTCCTCTTCCCCTCTTCTTCCTCTCGCATCCATCATCTCCCTCTTCTTTCCCCCTCCTCTTCCCCCTCTTCTTCCTCTCTTCTCTTCCCTATTCTTCCTCTCTCCTCTTCCCCCTCTTCTTCCTCTCCTCTTCCCCCTCCTCTTCCTCTCTCCTCTTCCCCCTTTTCTTCCTCTTCTCCTCTTCCACCTTTTCTTCCTCTCTCCTCCTCCCCCTCTTCTTCCTCTCTCCTCTCCCCCCTCTTTTTCCTCTCTCCTCTTCCCCCTCTTCTTCCTCTCTCCTCTTCCCCCTCTTCTTTCTGTCTCTTCTTCCCTCTTTTTTCTCTTTCTTCTTCTCCTTTTCCCCCTCTTCTTCCTCTCTCCTCTTCTTCCTCTCTCCTCTTCTTCCTCTCTCCTCTTCCCCCTCTTCTTCCTTTATCCTCTTTCCCCTCTCGCCTCTTCCTCCTCTTCTTCTCTCTCCTCTTCCCCCTCTTTTTCCTCTCTCCTTTTCCCCCCTCTACTTCCTCCCTCCTTTTCCCCTCTTCTTCATCTCTCCTCTTCCCCCTCTTCTTCCTCTCTCCTCTTCCCCATCTTCTTCCTCTCTCCTCTTCTCCCTCTTCTTCCTCTCTCCTCTTCCTCCTTTTCTTCCTCTCTCCTCTTCCCCCTCTTCTTTCTGTCTCATTTTCCCTCTTTTTCTCTTTCCTCTTATCCATCTTCTTCCTCTCTCCTTTTCTTCCTCTCTCCTCTTCTTCCTCTCTCCTCTTCTCCCTCTCTCCTCTTCCCCCTCTTCTTCCTCTCTCCTCTTTCCCCTTTTCTTCCTCTCTCCTATTTCCCCTCTTCTTCCTCTCTCCTCTTTCCCCACTTCTTCCTTTATCCTCTTCCCCCTCTCGCCTCTTCCTCCTCTTCTTTCTCTCTCCTCTTCCCCTCTTTTTCCTCTATCCTTTTCACCTTCTTCTTCCTCTCTCCTTTTCCCCCTCTTCTTCCTCTCTCCTCTTCCTCCTTTTCTTCTGCTCTTCCCCCCTCTTCTTCCTCTCTCCTCCCTCTTCTTCCTCTCTCCTCTTCCCCCTCTTCTTCCTCTCTCCTCTTCTTCCGCTCTCCTCTTCCCCCTCTTCTTTCTCTCTTCTCTTCCCCCTCTTCTTTCTGTCTCCTCTTCCCTCTTTTTTCTCTTTCCTCTTCTCCCTCCTCTTCCCCCTCTTCTTCCTCTCTCCTCTTCTTCCTCTCTCCTCTTCTTCCTCTCTCCTCTTCCCCCTCTTCTTCCTTTATCCTCTTCCCCCTCTCTCCTCTTCCCCCTCTTCTTCCTCTCTCCTCTTCTTCCTCTCTCCTCTTCCTCCTCTTCTTCCTCTCTCCTCTTCCCCCTCTTCTTCCTCTCCCCCCTTCCCCTTCTTCTTCCTCTCTCCTCTTCTTCCACTCTCCTTTTCTTCCTCTCTCCTCTCTTCCTCTCATCTCTTCCCCCTCTTCTTCCTTTATCCTCTTCCCCCTCTCGCCTCTTCCTCCTCTTCTTTCTCTCTCCTCTTTCCCTTCTTTTTCTTCTCTCCTTTTCCCCCTCTTCTTCCTCTCTCCTCTTCCCACTCTTCTTCCTCTCGCATCATCTCCCTCTTCTTTCTCTCTCCTCTTCCCCCTCTTCTTCCTCTCTTCTCTTCCCCCTCTTCTTCCTCTCTCCTCTTCCCCCTCCTCTTCCTCTCTCCTCTTCCCCCTTTTCTTCTCCTCTCTCCTCTTCCCCCTCTTCTTCCTCTCTCCTCCTCCCCCTCTTCTTCCTCTCTCCTCTCCCCCCTCTTTTTCCTCTCTCCTCTTCCTCCTCTTCTTCCTTTATCTTCTTCCCCCCTCTCGCCTCTTCCTCCTCTTCTTCTCTCTCCTCTTCTCCCTCTTTTTCCTCTCTCCTTTTCCCCCTCTTCTTCATCTCTCCTTTTCCCCCTCTTCTTCATCTCTCCTCTTCCTCCTCTTCTTCTCCTCTTCCCCTTCTTCTTCCTCTCTCCTCTTCCCCCTCTTCTTCCTCTCTCCTCTTCTCCCTCTTCCCCCTCTCGCCTCTTCCTCCTCTTCTTTCTCTCTCCTTTTCCCCCTTTTCCCTCATCTCTCCTTTCCTCCTCTTCTTCTCCTCTTCCCCCTCTTCTTCCTCTCTCCTCTTCTCCCTCTTCTTCCTCTCTCCTCTTCCCCCTCTTCTTCCTCTCTCCTCTTCTTCCTCTCTCCTCTTCCCCCTCTTCTTCCTCTCTCCTCTTCCCCCTCTTCTTTCTCTCTCCTCTTCCCCCTCTTCTTTCTGTCTCCTCTTCCCTCTTTTTTCTCTTTCCTCTTCTCCTTCTTTTTCCCCCTCTTCTTCCTCTCTCCTCTTCTTCCTCTCTCCTCTTCTTTCTCTCTCCTCTTCTTCCTCTCTCGTCTTCCCCCTCTTCTTCCTCTCTCCTCTTCTCCCTCTTCTTCCTCTCTCCTCTTCCCCCTCTTCTTCCTCTCTCCTCTTCCCCCTCTTCTTCCTCTTTCCTCTTCCCCCTCTTCTTCCTCTCGCATCATCTCCCTCTTCTTTCTCTCTCCTCTTCCCCCTCTTCTTCCTCTCTTCTCTTCCCCTCTTCTTACTCTCTCCTCTTCCCCCTCTTCTTCCTCTCCTCTTCCCCCTCCTCTTCCTCTGTCCTCTTCCCCCTTTTCTTCCTCTCTCCTCTTCCCCCTTTTCTTCCTCTCTCCTCCTCCCCCTCTTCTTCCTCTCTCCTCTCCCCCCTTTTTTTCCTCTCTCCTCTTCCCCCTCTTCTTCCTTTATCCTCTTCGCCCTCTCACCTCTTCCTCCTTTTCTTTCTCTCTCCTCTTCCCCCTCTTTTTCCTCTCACCTTTTCTCCTCTTCATCCTCTCTCCTTTTCCCCCTCTTCTTCATATCTCCTCTTCCTCCTCTTCTTCTCCTCTTCCCCTTCTTCCTCTCTCCTCTTCCCCCCTCTTCTTCCTCTCTCCTCTTCTCCCTCTTCTTCTCTCTCCTCTTCCCCCTCTTCTTCCTCTCTCCTCTTCCCCCTCTTCTTCCTCTCTCTTCTTCCCCCTCTTCTTCCTCTCGCATCATCTCCCTCCTCTTTCTCTCAACTCTTCCCCCTTTTCTTCCTCTCTCCTCTTCCCCCTTTTCTTCCTTTATCCTCTTCGCCCTCTCACCTCTTCCTCCTTTTCTTTCTCTCTCCTCTTCCCCCCTCTTTTTCCTCTCACCTTTTCTCCCTCTTCATCCTCTCTCCTTTTCCCCCTCTTCTTCATCTCTCCTCTTCCTCCTCTTCTTCTCCTCTTCCCCTTCTTCCTCTCTCCTCTTCCCCCTCTTCTTCCTCTCTCCTCTTCTCCCTCTTCTTCCTCTCTCCTCTTCCCCATCTTCTTCCTCTCTCCTCTCCCCCCTCTTTTTCCTCTCTCCTCTTCCCCCTCTTCTTCCTTTATCTTCTTCCCCCTCTCCCCTCTGCCTCCTCTTCTTTCTCTCTCCTTTTCCCCCTCTTTTTCCTCTCTCCTTTTCCCCCTATTCTTCATCTCTCCTCTTCCTCCTCTTCTTCTCCTCTTCCCCCTCTTCTTCCTCTCTCCTCTTCTCCCTCTTCTTCCTCTCTCCTCTTCCCCCTCTTCTTCCTCTCTCCTCTTCTTCCTACTCTCCTCTTCCCCCTCTTCTTCCTCTCTCCTCTTCCCCCTCTTCTTCCTCTCTCCTCTTCCCCCTCTTCTTTCTGTCTCCTCTTCCCTCTTTTTTCTCTTTCCTCTTCTCCTTCTTTTTCCCCCTCTTCTTACTCTCTCCTCTTCTTCCTCTCTCCTCTTCTTCCTCTCTCCTCTTCCCCCTCTTCGTCCTCTCTCCTCTTCTCCCTCTTCTTCCTCTCTCGTCTTCCCCCTCTTCTTCCTCTTTCCTCTTCTTCTTCTCTCTCCTTTCTTCCTCTCTCCTCTTCCCCCTCTTCTTCCTTATCCTCTTCCCCCTCTCGCCTCTTCCTCCTCTTCTTTCTCTCCCCTCTTCCCCCTCTTTTTCCTCTCTCCTTTTCCCCCTCTTCTTCCTCTCTCCTCTTCCCCCTCTTCTTCCTCTCTCCTCTTCTTCCGCTCTCCTCTTCCCCCTCTTCTTTCTCTCTTCTCTTCCCCCTCTTCTTTCTGTCTCCTCTTCCTCTTTTTTCTCTTTCCTCTTCTCCCTCTTCTTCCCCTCTTCTTCCTCTCTCCTCTTCTTCCTCTCTCCTCTTCTTCCTCTCTCCTCTTCCCCCTCTTCTTCCTTTATCCTCTTCCCCCTCTCTCCTCTTCCTCCTCTTCTTTCTCTCTCCTCTTCCCCCTCTTCTTCCTCTCTCCTCTTCTTCCTCTCTCCTCTTCTTCCTCTCTCCTCTTCCCCCTCTTCTTCCTTTATCCTCTTCCCCCTCTCTCCTCTTCCCCCTCTTCTTCCTCTCTCCTCTTCTTCCTCTCTCCTCTTCCTCTCTCCTCTTCCCCCTCTTCTTCCTCTCCCCCCTTCCCCTTCTTCTTCCTCTCTCCTCTTCTTCCACTCTCCTCTTCTTCCTCTCTCCTCTTCTTCCTCTCATCTCTTCCCCCTCTTCTTCCTTTATCCTCTTCCCCATCTCGCCTCTTCCTCCTCTTCTTTCTCTCTTCTCTTTCCCTTCTTTTTCTTCTCTCCTTTTCCCCCTCTTCTTCCTCTCTCCTCTTCCCACTCTTCTTCCTCTCGCATCATCTCCCTCTTCTTTCTCTCTCCTCTTCCCCCTCTTCTTCCTCTCTCTCTTCCCCCTCTTCTTCCTCTCTCCTCTTCCCCCTCCTCTTCCTCTCTCCTCTTCCCCCTTTTCTTCCTCTCTCCTCTTCCCCCTTTTCTTCCTCTCTCCTCCTCCCCCTCTTCTTCCTCTCTCCTCTCCCCCCTCTTTTTCCTCTCTCCTCTTCCTCCTCTTCTTCCTTTATCTTCTTCCCCCCTCTCGCCTCTTCCTCCTCTTCTTTCTCTCTCCTCTTCTCCCTCTTTTTCCTCTCTCCTTTTCCCCCTCTTCTTCATCTCTCCTTTTCCCCCTCTTCTTCATCTCTCCTCTTCCTCCTCTTCTTCTCCTCTTCCCCTTCTTCTTCCTCTCTCCTCTTCCCCCTCTTCTTCCTCTCTCCTCTTCTCCCTCTTCCCCCTCTCGCCTCTTCCTCCTCTTCTTTCTCTCTCCTCTTCCTCCTCTTCTTCATCTCTCCTCTTCCTCCTCTTCTTCTCCTCTTCCCCCTCTTCTTTCTCTCTCCTCTTCTCCCTCTTTTTCCTCTCTCCTTTTCCCCCTCTTCTTCCTCTCTCCTTTTCCCCCTCTTCTTCATCTCTCCTCTTCCTCCTCTTCTTCTCCTCTTCCCCTTCTCTTCCTCTCTCCTCTTCCCCCTCTTCTTCCTCTCTCCTCTTCTCCCTCTTCCCCCTCTCGCCTCTTCCTCCTCTTCTTTCTCTCTCCTTTTCCCCCTTTTCCTCATCTCTCCTTTTCCTCCTCTTCTTCTCCTCTTCCCCCTCTTCTTCCTCTCTCCTCTTCTCCCTCTTCTTCCTCTCTCCTCTTCCCCCTCTTCTTCCTCTCTCCTCTTCTTCCTCTCTCCTCTTCCCCCTCTTCTTCCTCTCTCCTCTTCCCCCTCTTCTTCCTCTCTCCTCTTCCCCCTCTTCTTTCTGTCTCCTCTTCCCTCTTTTTTCTCTTTCCTCTTCTCCTTCTTTTTCCCCCTCTTCTTCCTCTCTCCTCTTCTTCCTCTCTCCTCTTCTTTCTCTCTCCTCTTCTTCCTCTCTCGTCTTCCCCCTCTTCTTCCTCTCTCCTCTTCTCCCTCTTCTTCCTCTCTCCTCTTCCCCCTCTTCTTCCTCTCTCCTCTTCCCCCTCTTCTTCCTCTTTCCTCTTCCCCCTCTTCTTCCTCTCGCATCATCTCCCTCTTCTTTCTCTCTCCTCTTCCCCCTCTTCTTCCTCTCCTCTTCCCCCTCCTCTTCCTCTGTCCTCTTCCCCCTTTTCTTCCTTTCTCCTCTTCCCCCTTTTCTTCCTCTCTCCTCCTCCCCCTCTTCTTCCTCTCTCCTCTCCCCCCTTTTTTTCCTCTCTCCTCTTCCCCCTCTTCTTCCTTTATCCTCTTCGCCCTCTCACCTCTTCCTCCTTTTCTTTCTCTCTCCTCTTCCCTCCCCTCTTTTTCCTCTCACCTTTTCTCCCTCTTCTTCCTCTCTCCTTTTCCCCCTCTTCTTCATCTCTCCTCTTCCTCCTCTTCCCCTTCTTCCTCTCTCCTCTTCCCCCTCTTCTTCCTCTCTCCTCTTCTCCCTCTTCTTCCTCTCTCCTCTTCCCCCTCTTCTTCCTCTCTCCTCTTCCCCCTCTTCTTCCTCTCTCTTCTTCCCCCTCTTCTTCCTCTCGCATCATCTCCCTCCTCTTTCTCTCAACTCTTCCCCCTTTTCTTCCTCTCTCCTCTTCCCCCTTTTCTTCCTCTCTCCTCCTCCCCCTCTTCTTCCTCTCTCCTCTCCCCCCTCTTTTCCTCTCTCCTCTTCCCCCTCTTCTTCCTTTATCTTCTTCCCCCTCTCCCCTCTGCCTCCTCTTCTTTCTCTCTCCTTTTCCCCCTCTTTTTCCTCTCTCCTTTTCCCCCTCTTCTTCATCTCTCCTCTTCCTCCTCTTCTTCTCCTCTTCCCCCTCTTCTTCCTCTCTCCTCTTCTCCCTCTTCTTCCTCTCTCCTCTTCCCCCTCTTCTTCCTCTCTCCTCTTCTTCCTACTCTCCTCTTCCCCCTCTCTCCTCTTCCCCCTCTTCTTCCTCTCTCCTCTTCCCCCTCTTCTTTCTGTCTCCTCTTCCCTCTTTTTTCTCTTTCCTCTTCTCCTTCTTTTTCCCCTCTTCTTACTCTCTCCTCTTCTTCCTCTCTCCTCTTCTTCCTCTCTCCTCTTCCCCCTCTTCGTCCTCTCTCCTCTTCTCCCTCTTCTTCCTCTCTCGTCTTCCCCCTCTTCTTCCTCTCTCCTCTTCTTCTTCTCTCCTCTTCTTCCTCTCTCCTCTTCCCCCTCTTCTTCCTTTATCCTCTTCCCCCTCTCGCCTCTTCCTCCTCTTCTTTCTCTCCCCTCTTCCCCCTCTTTTCCTCTCTCCTTTTCCCCCTCTTCTTCCTCTCTCCTTTTCGGCCTCTTCTT
The DNA here is from genome assembly GCF_048569485.1 of Anomaloglossus baeobatrachus. Classification (NCBI taxonomy): domain Eukaryota; kingdom Metazoa; phylum Chordata; class Amphibia; order Anura; family Aromobatidae; genus Anomaloglossus; species Anomaloglossus baeobatrachus. The sequence continues at coordinate 2,060 of NW_027441930.1, read as the reverse complement.
CATCTCTCCTCTTCCCCCTCTTCTTCCTCTCTCCTCTTCTCCATCTTCTTCCTCTCTCCTCTTCTCCCTCTTCTTCCTCTCTCCTCTTCCTCCTCTTCTTCCTCTCTCCTCTTCCCCCTCTTCTTTGTCTCCTTTTCCCTCTTTTTCTCTTTCCTCTTCTCCCTCTTTTTCCTCTCTCCTCTTCTTCCTCTCTCCTCTTCTTCCTCTCTCCTCTTCCCCCTCTTCTTCCTCTCTCCTCTTTCCCCTTTTCTTCCTCTTTCCTATTTCCCCTCTTCTTCCTCTCTCCTCTTTCCACATTTCTTCCTCTCTCCTCTTTCCCTTCTTCTCCTCTCTCCTCTTCCCCCTCTTCTTCCTTTATCCTCTTTCCCTTCTCGCCTCTTCCTCCTCTAATTTCTCTCTCCTCTTCCCCCTCTTTTTCCTCTCTCCTTTTCACCCTCTTCTTCCTCTCTCCTTTTCCCCCTCTTCTTCATCTCTCCTCTTCCTCCTTTTCTTCTCCTCTTCCCCCTCTTCTTCCTCTCTCCTCTTCCCCCTCTTCTTTCTGTCTCCTCTTCCCTCTTTTTTCTCTTTCCTCTTCTCCTTCTTTTTCCCCCTCTTCTTCCTCTCTCCTCTTCTTCCTCTCTCCTCTTCTTCCTCTCTCCTCTTCCCCCTCTTCTTCCTTTATCCTCTTCCCCCTCTCGCCTTTTCCTCCTCTTCTTTCTCTCTCCTCTTCCCCCTCTTTTTCCTCTCTCCTTTTCCCCCTCTTCTTCCTCTCTCCTTTTCCCCCTCTTCTTCATCTCTCCTCTTCCCCCTCTTCTTCCTCTCTCCTCTTCCCCATCTTCTTCCGCTCCCCTCTTCCTCCTGTTCTTCCTCTCTCCTCTTCCCCCTCTTCTTTGTCTCCTTTTCCCTTTTTTTTTCTCTTTCCTCTTCTCCCTCTTCTTCCTCCCTCCTCTTCTTCCTCTCTCCTCTTCTTCCTCTCTCCTCTTTCCCCACTTCTTCCTCTCTCCTCTTTCCCCTCTTCTCCTCTCTCCTCTTCCCCCTCTTCTTCCTTTATCCTCTTCCCCCTCTCGCCTCTTCCTCCTCTAATTTCTCTCTCCTCTTCCCCCTTTTTTTCCTCTCTCCTTTTCACCCTCTTCTTCCTCTCTCCTTTTCCCCCTCTTCATCATCTCTCCTCTTCGCCCTCTTCTTTTTCTCTCCTCTTCTCCCTCTTCTCCCTCTTCTTCCTCTCTCCTCTTCCCCCTCTTCTTCCTCTCTCCTCTTCCCCCTCTTCTTCCTCTCTTCTCTTCCCCCTCTTCTTCCTCTCTCCTCTTCCCCCTCTTCTTTCTGTCTCCTCTTCCCTCTTTTTTCTCTTTCCTCTTCTCCCTCTTCTTCCCCCTCTTCTTCCTCTCTCCTCTTCCCTCTCTTCTTCCTTTATCCTCTTCCCCCTCTCGTTTCTTCCTCCTCTTCTTTCTCTCTCTTCTTCCCCCTCTTTTCCCCTCTCCTTTTCCCCCTCTTCTTCCTCTCTCCTCTTCCCCGTTATCTTCCTCTCTCCTCTTCTTCCTCTTCCCCCTCTTCTTCCTCTCTCCTCTTCCCCCTCTTCTTTCTGTCTCCTTTTCCCTCTTTTTTCTCTTTCCTCTTCTCCCTCTTCTTCCTCTCTCCTCTTCTTCCTCTCTCCTCTTCCCCCTCTCGCCTCTTCCTCCTCTTCTTTCTCTCTCCTCTTCCCCCTCTTCTTCCTCTCTCCTTTTCACCCTCTTCTTCATCTCTCCTCTTCCTCCTCTTATTCTCCTCTTCCCCCTCTTCTTCCTCTCTCCTCTTCTCCCTCTTCTTCCTCTCTCCTCTTCCCCCTATTCTTTCTCTCTCCTCTTCCTCCTCTCTCCTCTTCCTCCTCTTCTTCCTCTCTCCTCTTCCCCCTCTTCTTCCTCTCTCCCCTTCCCCCTCTTCTTCCTCTCTCCTCTTCTTCCACTCTCCTCTTCTTCCTGTCTCCTCTTCTTCCTCTCTCCTCTTCCCCCTCTTCTTCCTTTATCCTCTTCCCCCTCTCGCCTCTTCCTCCTCTTCTTTCTCTCTCCTCTTCCCCCTCTTTTCTTCTCTCCTTTTCCCCCCTCTTC